>NW_028275161.1:5786009-6108137 GCF_013281855.1 Momordica charantia | reverse complement strand
AAAGTCAGATCGTACCTCGCCCAGTTCGAGACTTACGAGGTGAGTCAAGTTCCAAGATCAGAAAATTCCAACGCAGATGCCTTAGCCAAATTGGACATCAACATATGAGACCGACCTAGACAGGTCGGTCCCGGTCGAGATCCTGGACAATCCTTCAATCTTGGAGCCAGATTTGATGAAGCTCGATACTCCAGCACCCTCGTGGATGGATCCAATCGTGGAGTTCATCAAAGGGAATCCACTGCAAGATTCAAAGGAGCACAAGAAAATGGCGCGAAAGGCAGGTCGGTTCGTACTTCGAGATGGAGCATTGTATTGGCGTGGCTTCTCCCTGCCTCTGCTTAAGTGTGTAACTCCTGAAGAAGGCATGTATATCCTTAGGAAAATTCACGAAGGAGTGTGTGGAAAGCACTCTTGCGCCAGGTCGCTATCGGCCAAGGTGGTCCGACAAGGGTATTACTTGCCCACTGTTGATCAGGATGCCAAGCAGTTTGTGAAAGCTTGCGACAACTGCCAGCGCTTTGCAAACATTATACATCAGCCTCCCGAGCTGTTCACCCCTATCTCGGCCCCGTGGCCATTCGCACAATGGGGGGTTGACATCATAGGTCCATTCCCTCTAGGCAAAAGGCAAACAAAGTTCGCCGAGGTCGCTGTGGATTACTTCACCAAGTGGGCCGAGGCTGAGGCGCTCTCTCACATCATGGAGTCAAGAGTCACATCTTTCATATGGACAAACATTGTATGCCGTTTCGGTATACCAAACGCTATTGTGACGGACAATGGAAAGTAGTTCGACAATGCAAAGTTCAAGGACTTTTGTAGGAAGTTGGGCATAAGCCATCTCAGTTCGTCCCCTGTGCATCGGAAAGCAAACGGGCAGGTTGAAGCGATAAATAAAATTATAAAATGAGGGCTCAAGCTGAGATTGGACTCCAGAAAGGGGAGATGGGTCGAGGAGCTACCCGAAGTGTTATGGTTATATCGGACCACCCCAAGAGAATCAACTAGCGAAACCCCGTTCTCACTAGCCTTTGGCTCTGAAGCTGTTGTTCCAGTTGAGATCGGCATGGCGACCGACAGGGTAGAGCAGTACGAACCACTCAGAAACGAGGCTGAACTGCTCCTTAACCTCGACTTACTAGAAGAAACAAGGGAAATGGCTTAGCTACAATTAGCAGAGTATCAAAACAGAATGGTCAGACATTACAATGCCGAAATTCGACCTCGAAGCTTTCAAGTTGGACATTTGGTCCTCAGGAAGATTCAAAGTCATGTGGGCACCCTTGACCCAAGCTGGGAGGGACCATTCGAAGTCAAAGGCATAGTCCGACCGGGAACGTACATGCTACGCTGGCCGACCTGAAAGGAAACATGCTTGCACATCCGTGGAACGCAGAGCACCTAAAGCGATATTACCCTTGAAATGTCAAAATGGTCCTAAAATGGACTTGTAAAAATTTTCAAGGGGAGAAACTTTTAATAAACAGAGTTATTTAATTTCATGACTCTAAGTTCGATCAAAAACTAAATGGGGGCCACGGACTCCCATAAGACTCAAAACCGGCAAGGTAAAATGTAAAAATTGATTAAAATCAAACCTCAAAACCCACGGGTTCGAGGTGCGATGTCAAAATCAATTATGAACCAAAATTCAATCTTTTAAACGCTTAAGTTAAAGGCGTGATGTGGAAGGTTCAAGAAATTCAATCCTCCAAACCCACGGGTTCGAGGTGCGATGTGAATAGTAGTTATGGACTCAAAATTCAACCCTTTGAACATTTAAGTTAAAGGTGCGATGTAGAAAGTTCAGATTGTTTAATATTATCTTTTGGACTTCCGAGTTCGAGGAGAAATATCAAAGACCAGTAAAAGAAACTCTCAAATTCGAACCTTTTAAATAAGCATAAGTAAAGGGCGCGATGTGAAAAGAGTTCATTCCACTCTCAATCCTTTAAACCTACGAGTTAGAGGTGCGAGATGAGATTGTTCATATATGAGTTCAAATTTACAAAAGCAATTTCAAAAACTTAAAGAAATAGCGATAAAGGGACAGACGGAGCTCGATGTGCATAAGTGGAGAAATGAAGATTTCATTGATTAAAAGACAGAGCCAAGGCTTGTATACCTTGCAGCTCTGCCCAAAGACTTACAAAAAAAAAAAACAAAACAAACAAAATAGACAAGAAACCTCAAGTACTTCCGAGATGAGAGGACAGCTCGCCTTGGGAGCCCAGAAGGTTGACCTCCTAGGACCCGCTCTACTGCGAAGGGACCTCTTCCTGGGTAGTGCCGACCTCGACCTGCTCTTGACTAGGAGCATCTTCTTCCTCGAGATCGGAGTAGTCAGAGTCCAGTTCTTTGACGTACTTTTCCACCAAGAACTGGGGGCCCGGAGTGCTGTTAGGCCCAGAGACCCATTTTTCAGCATACTTCTTCTTCAGCTCGCTGAGGTCGATCTGAAGATAGGTCATGTTGGCAGTGATGCCCTTCATCAAGAACTTGAAGCCCGCATCACTGAAGTCCTTGGAAAACCCATCAAAGTCTGGGTGTTGCTTGAAGGCTTCTTCCAGAAGAGCTCCGTTGGCGAGGCGTTCTTTCTCCACCTTGAGCTCAGCAGTGAGACGCCCTATCACTGCATCCTTCGCCTCAAGGGCCTGGAGCATGTCGTCCTTCTCCTTTAGGAGTTGGAACTTCTCCTTCTCCAGCCCTTTAGTGATGGCATGGGCAGCTTGGAGGTGAGCCTCATGCCTCTCATCCTTTCTTCAGCAGCTCGGCCTTGGCCTCCACTTCGGCCCTCAAGATATCCACCTCGCTCCGGGCCTTCAGCAGCTCGCCTTTTATCGTGGTGGCAGCCTCGCAGAGGAGTTCTTCTTCTCCTTCGCTGCCAAAACCTCACTTCCATCCAACTCGGTCTTTATCATAACCGCCGAATGAATAAAAGCAATGAACGCCTGCGAAGACCAAGCACACGAGAGTTAGACCGAGCTATAAGTTGCAAAAATAAAAGCTGATTCAGAAGCTGAAGCAAGTCTTACCTCGGCGGTGTGGTCAATGGTCCTTTGTAGCACGGACCTAGGGTGACTTACAAACTTGGATGCCCTTCTAAGGCAACGGTCCAAGCACCCCGACCGAGATGCGGGACACCTGATCCTTTACCTCGGAGCTCGACGGTTCCATTCTGAACCGCATCTTCACGTCGAACGTACCTCACATCCGAGCTTCGGGATCGTCCACCAAGTCGGCATGGCTCGTGGGCAGGGGCCTACGAGGTCCGACCTCCGAGGAGGAGGTGGTCTTTTTCTTCTTCCATCTCCTCTTCAAAGGAGACTTTCCCCTCACCTCGTTCAGGGGAGATACGTCTAACGCCTCGAACTCATTCCTTGGGTGCTTTTCTCTGGAGTGCTCCCCAGCAGAGTCCAACTCGATCACCGGAGTTGGAACTTCAGAAGATGGTTCAGCCTTATCCTAAACCGCAGGTCGAGCCACAGTAAGGGCGTGAGCGTGGCCCTTGGACTTGCACTTCACGCTGCCAGTGAACCCGCACACCATTGCTGCAAGGCAGTTAAAGCACGATGTCAGAAATGGAAGTTGAAGTACAAATTTGAAGTAAGACCGAGCTCGACTTACCAAGTTTGGAGTTTGGCCATGATGCTTCAACCGAACGCACCAAGGGGTTGTAGTCTAACAACCCAGATTCCAGGAGCAGCTTGTCAGTCACCAAGGTTCCGATCTTCCGGCCCTTTGGGAAGTGATCCTTGTAATACTTGAGGGTGTCGAAGGAGGCTTGAGTGAGCTCGGGAATCGGTCTGATTGACACTGCACAAGACAGCGAAGAATTCAAGTTAGATATGAAAAAGTTAGAATAGAAAGGTTTAGAGATGCAAGAAGTAATCATAACGACCTCATACCTAGGTTCCCAAACCTAACAGGCACGTCAAAGAAGGGACGACCTGATTCGTTCTTTGCCAGCCACTCTCCAGAGGCAAAGAACCATTTCCCCACCCATCCTTTGATGGAGGTCGACCCTTTGACTATGCACCTTTCCTTGCGCACATATAATACCGACCTGGCTTCTTAGCTATTCTCTTGGCTTCGAAGCACCCAAGAAGCTGCTCAACATTTAGTAGCTCGGCCTCGTCCTCATCTCGAGCTCTAACCAAAAAAGGATGGCCGAAGCAAAAATGACACCCCATCCGTTGGGGGCCACTTGAGCAGGTGCCAGTCCAGTTCGGTTTAAGAACTCATGGGCAAAAGGATAAAGGGGAAGTCTGAGGCCGACCCAAACATTTTTAAATAAAGAGTGACCCATCCCTCTAAAGGATTGTCAGCTCTTTCCCCTTCCTCCGGAATCCTAAGGAGGATGTCATTTGGAATACTAAACCCCCTACGGAGAGGTCCGAGGTAATGTTCAGGCATCTTCGAAGGGTATTCCAAACCCAGGCCCGAGGTAGAAGTGTCACTATCTTCCCCATCGTCAGAAAACCTAAAATTTTCTATCTCTTCCAGCTCGGACTCTAACCTAAGAGCTAACTCCTCCCTAGAGTCACTTGGTTTGTGGGGCGAACTGCTTATAGTCCGACATGCACTACCTAAACTGTCACTACTGGAAGGGGAAGACATGAAAACTACCATATTAGAAAGCAAGAATAAAACAAGAATGACTGACCTACGGAAGGTTCGAGCTGGTTTCAGATCGAACTCCAGAAATTCAGGGAACGTAAGGTTTGACCTGAAGTCTCGGAACTATTTATAACTAATCAGAAAAACCTCTACGTCGTACACGTGTAAAGAACGAGCGGCCACGATCATCTCGAAATTCGTAACGACAGAATACTTGAGTACTCCGACAGCCTAGCAGATCGAAAAATCTTCCACAATGGTTGTATTATCTCTACGAATTAGAAGTCTCCATGTGTCCAAAGTTGAGTCGAAAGTTCTCTGCCAGATCAAGATCGGACCTGATAGGGAGGGGGCCAATGTTTGGGGGTAAACATACCTTGGACACGTGGAGGACGCTTATCGGTGTTCAAGGATTAAAATATACCAGGTCCACCTCGAACCTGTCGAGGAGGTCGGGTTCGCCCATTGACAAGGCTAAGTGTAACGCCCCGCGTTCTCTGACTCATTTATTTTAAGAGATGAATAGTGTCTTTGGATCTTTCCCTAAGTTGATAACTTTAATTCTTGGATCTTCTAACTTCGAAATACTAATTTTTGGCTGAATTAGAATTAAGTTTAATTTCATTGGATTAAGATAATTTAAGTTCTCGACCTGGGTAGGAGATTTTTTTTTAGTTAAATCTTAAATTCAGGGGTTTTAGGATTTTCCTTCATAAATTCTACTTTTCTTGGAATTATTATTTTTGGGTGTTAGAGTTTAAGTTAACTATTTTGTTTAGGGTTGTGGGTTTTATTTGATGTTTAAACTATAATTATTGGGCTTATTGTTTTGGGTCATTGTTTTGTTTAGTTGGGCCACCTTGAAGGATAAGGGTTTGGGCTTTTAGGTTTTAAAACAAGTTAAAGAAAAGGAAATTAAAACAAAACAAACCCTAGGTTTCCCTTCCCTTTCTTCTTCTTCTTCTTTTTCCAAACCCCAGTCGTCGCCCCTCGCCCCAACAGCCTTCATCACCGACGACCGTACCAGTCGACGGACCTACAACTGAAGTAGCATGTCGGTGACGAAAACGGCGACACAACAAGGCAGCGACGGCGGGTTTGGCATTCTACAGCAGATTCCAGCGTCGAGTAGCGGCGCAACTCTCCCTGTAGCAACCGGCAGCGACGCAACTTATTTCAAATGCAGATACCGGCGACGTGGCCCTCCGATGACCCAGAACAACCCAGACTTGTGAAGCCAGCGGGTTTCATGGTGTTTTGCTCCGATCCGGCGACCTTGAGCTTAGATTCGCCGACCAGTAGCGGTGTCTGCACCAAATTCATGGCTGGGCGTCTTGGTTTCGGTGGCCCCGTGCGTGATAGCCCTCCAGCTTCGTTCTTCAGCAACCGATGACCCCCAACGACCTCGAACAGTCTAGATCGGTGAAGCTCGGCAAGTTTCGTTGTCCCACCCTTGTTCGAAGTTAAATTTGGATTACCCACACATAACCGAAGCTTCATTCATGATACCCACTCTATTCGACATTGGTTTGGCGTTGACCCACCGCTAATCGGACCCAAATCAGCGTTACCCATTCTTTTTTGGTATCGGACCAGCAAGCATAAGGCCGTTCGAGCTCGGATTTGGGAGCCCAAACCTCATCGACATCTACCCACTCCTAACCCAAGAGTTTTTAATGAAATACTTCGGCGAGCTTAGTAGTGTTATGGCCATTGAGTAAGTAGTTTCTTACTGGAGGGATTGGTGTTGTGTGCTGATATGATATGGTTGTTTGCTCGTGTGCCCATGTGTGATATTTGCATGTTGCTTGTCGTTGTTATCATTTAGTAAACGTCATTGTTGATAAAACTGTTGATATATCTGGGAAAATATGTGTGTTGTGTGGTGAATAAATGTAGTCAAGTAATCTTGGGTGACTATGATTGAATTGTTGTTATGTTCTAATTGGTTTTCATGATGAAACTTGTATACCGGTACTATAATCTGTTGTTTCGAAAGCATATTGAATGTTTATGAGAAGTTGGTTGTGTTTGATGTATGCTGGGTATCTATCAATTATATTTTGGTTAAGTTGTTGGTTGTACCTTTTCTGTGAACGAAGCCTGTTGGAGCTGTTGGATCACGTTGGACTATTTTAAATTGATTTGATTTACATATGATCATTTTGGTGTATCGCATATTGGACTGTTATGAGATTATTGATGCATGAGGCATGGCGTAATAGCAAGTAGGACTCTTGTGAGAGTTTTGAGACATAACAAAGTAAGTGGACAAGGGGCGTGTGCGTGCGTTAATGTATGTTAAATGGTCTCTAATGTGCTGGTTTTGTGGCGTTTAATATTAATTGTGTTACGTCATTGTGCTAAATAATTCTCGTTGTGTTAGTCGATCTACTTGGAGTAGTGTTGGATATTTGTCGATGAAAATGGTGAGATTTCTGCTTTGCCAAACTGTTGAGTATTGCTGTGGTAATGTTTGTTGTCTGGATATGCATGAATTGTTCGGCATGTATTGTGAGTTATTATACTTAGTAATGCTTGTTAAATAATGATGTTGGATATTAAGCATGATTGGGTTATTATCTCATTATTAGAAAGTTGTCTATATTGTGGAAGCATGCTGGATTGTATTTGTGAGTTGAAAGGTGCAGGGGTAGTGGCTTAAGAAAGTATATAGTAAGACTCTGGTGAGATTTGGATTCTTGGAGAAAGTGAATGGGTAGGTGTTAGGGCCTCGGGTATAAATGGTCGAGGGCTGATACGCCACCAATTGGGTATCGAGGCCCGGGTAAAAACGGTCGAGGGTCGATACACCAATATTGGATAAGGATAAGTGTCGAGGCCTCGGGTATAAATGGTCGAGGGTCGATGCGATGAGTCCTTTGGAAGGGAGACTATTGGGGCCTTGGGTATAAATGGTCAAGGGCCAATAGATGGTGAAGTCATCGGGGCCTCGGGTATAAATGGTCGAGGGCCGATGCAGCAGTGTCGGGGCTCTGCGTATAAATGGTCAGGGGCCGACTCTACTCGAAGGACTTAACTGTGGAAGGCTAGGATAGCTGTGATAAGCATAGGGGTACTTGAGATGTTAGGGAGACTAGAGGTTGGTAGTTATTGTGTTCCGGGTGTGGTTGTCCCGGATTTTATAGAATGTGTCTATGTTTGATTACATAATGTGATGAAAAGCATGACTATGAATGTTTCATGATTTGGTTGAGCATGATGAGTTGGACATGTACGGTACATGTATAGTTAAACATTTGCATAAACTGCTTCTTGTGATATGTTTCTATTTATTCAAAGCTTGAGAGTTGTGATAAGCATGATTTGTTGATTCTTTAATAAGCATTACACGTTGTTTTCCTTGATAAGTATGCTGTTTGTGCATGACCGTTCGGATAAGGGCTGCTTACTGAGTACTGTGGTTGTACTCATCCCTCTTTTTCCCCTCCAGTTTGCAGGTATCGAGCTAGCTCTTGGGAAGGTGATGGCGAGGAGGAGGCTTGATCGGAAAGACCATTAGCTATGCTGCGTGCAATTAATTTCTTTTAGTTAGGATAGTTGTGTCTATTTAATCGTGTAGTTGAGTTGTTAGCGGTTGGTCTTGTTTAGTTTTATGGTCTAAAAGAAGTTGTAAGGTTGCCGATTCATTATTCTTTTTAGAGCATTAATTGTGTCAGCTTCTTGAACTACGGGATTGTAACCTACTTAGGATCTTTATGAATACATTTGTTTAAGTTGATCGTACTTGAAATAGTTTTTGCTTCATTGTCATTTGAGATGTTAATGTTCATTTAGTGGATGGTTTATAGTTAGTAAAGGTTTCCTTGAAGGGTTTGGTTATTGTGAAGTCGGTATTAAATGGTCTATCCGTATAGGATGTGAGTTTCTCTTAAATTTTTAGTGGTGTTGTTCTAATTGTTCAAGCTCTCGTGAGTGTTTAAAATTAGAGTACCGCAGGAGAAGCGTGGTAGCTTTATTGCTTAGTTTTGTTGTGAAGATAATTCTCTTGTTTAGGTGAAAATTTTAGATAGTCTTAGTAACGGTCCCTGTTTGGAAATGGTGAAATTCCTGGGGCGTTACACTAAGTATAGAAAGCTCCGGTTCAACCTGGACGGGTTCGAGGTGCTCAAACCCGACAGGTTCGACGTGAAAAAAGATAAAGGTAACCGCCGGTCGTGAGTACTGTCGGACCCGCCACCTATAAATAGAGGGCTTCATTTCACGCTCAAGTATCGTTTCTCATCTTGAACTTTATATTGAGCCCGACCTACACTGACTTGAGCGTCGGAGAGTTTACCCTCTTGTGCAGGTTCACTCGCGGGTTCAGGTCGAGCCGAGGACCGGGCTCGAGTTAAGTTCGCAGAATTTGTGTTGTGCAATTCTTTGCATAAACAATATATAAATAATTAAACTAAAACAATTGCAATACATGAACTTACCTAAAAACTAGAGTACCGATAACCAACTTAAACATGTGTAAGGCACATATATAAATCTCAAACTAATTAACTATACCCTCCTCGTCTTTCATTAAGCATGCACAAGTCATGTCATACATACATACATAAATTTCAAAATTAAGAGCGAAACCACAACATCATGATACTAATTTCAAGATATTATTGAGACATACATAAATCTCAACTTTAATTCATAACTACACACTTAAGTCTTATACCACCCCTTGATAAAGTACCCCTCGCTCTTTACCATAATTTGTTACCTAATATCAACCTCCATGTCCATAAACTCAAAATACACAAAACCAATAATGGTCTCATATACTTAACACAATCCCCCATAAATTCTAGACATATAGTTAACACAATCCTTATTAAGAAATCGCCACAAGTTTCTCCCCTACCTTGTGTCATTCCAATAATGGTCTCATCCATTGTCGGTTAATGTATTTTAGGATTAGTCAATAATATAAGTTATAAACAAACATAAACAATATAACATACTACATTAGTAATTTGTCAATATCCGGAGTCGTCGATTTACTAACCTCAAATTTCTCTTCAAATTTATTATTCAATCATCCGTGAATGTAAAACTTCAAGCTTGAAAAGTTCAAATTACAATTATGTCATCTTCCTTTCTTGAAAATAAATTTCAAATTAATTTCCTACATATTTCTTCTACTCAAACAAACTTTCAAACTGTTCGTTCTCAAAAGTGACTTAGAATAATCTATGCTAAACTTTTTCTAGAAAACTAAAAAAAAATCTCAAACTATGCAATAGAAGAATAAAGCACAAAAAATTCATAAAGACAGTATTCTACCACATGGTTTCAACATCATATTCATCACAAAAATGGGTACCAAATCCACAAATATGCAAACGAATATCATCAATTTTTTACATTGCCTCAACTAATTTTAAAAGGAAAGAAACAAACTTGAGCAAGCACGAGCACAAAATTGAGATTTGAGCAAATCCTAGCAACTACGAACAAAGAAATATACAAAAAAAAAAAAGAGATTCTAGCACAAAACAAACTAAATGAAGTTTTAAAAGGAAGAAACTTACCCATGTACTCAACCTAAGCGACTTCCGGCAAGAAAAATGCAAAAAAATTTCCAATATTCTTGCGTAGTCTCTGATGGCCGACGAAGAGAGCAGAAAACACAGAGAGAGGGATGAGAATAGAAAAGGAGAGAAAAAATGGGGAAGAAATTAGGGCTGGGGGTTTTTATGGGGCTAGCGACGAAAATTTATTTCGTCCCAAGTCAAAATGACGTCGTTTTGAGTTGGAAACGCAGTCATTCTATTTAACGAATGCGACGAAATCATTTTTCGTCGCTGATATAAGCGACGAAAATATATTTCGTTGCATATATTAGCGACAAAAATTGGTTTCATCGCATTTTTTAGCGACAAAATCTCGTTTCGTCGCATTTTTATGTGACGAAACGACATTTCGTAGCTTAAATTTGCGACGAAACCCGTCTTCGTTGCCTATTTTGCGACGAAAATCGATTTTCGTCGCTTATCTTTCGTCGCTGAATGATTCATTTCTTGTAGTGGTTAGAGCATTTGTGTAGCTTATGTAGATAAGTTTTAGAAATATGAGTTTATGTAGTCTATCAAACTTGCAATCTCAAACGTATGCAAACTCATATACCATAGCTAGAGATTTCATGCTGCATATTTGGATGCAGTTTCAAATCCATTTCAGGTTCCAATTAAGAAATTATGTCTAAAACTTTTGCCCAAAGTGGGAGCACAAAATTTCATGTACCAGGTATGAAAGTTACTTCCAAACTCTGGTTGGTTCTTTTCGTTTTTGTTTTCATTTTTTATTTATTGGTTTGCTCTTTTGTAATGACAATGGTAGAGTTTGTTAGGTAGTTCTTATGAAAATTGTGAGCTGATTATTTGATTTAATAATTTTGATCTATTATATTCTCTTCGGTGGGTGTTGCCTTCTTTCTTGTTTCGATTTTTTAGAATCATGAAATAATTTTCCTCATGTTTAAGTAGTTGATTATTCACTTGGAGCTCTATCTATACATTGGATATAGATATAAACTCATTATAATTATTTATTTATTTACTTTTATGTAAATTTTAATTTTATGATATAGTGTTTCAGGTTGGAATATTCACAAAGTTTCATTTGATTAGTAGTTTTAGCTTTATCATTGTTTTTTATAGTGGGATAAGTGGAAGTAGAGTGAAAAGTGCGCGTGAAGGCATCTTTCTAAAATCGAGTATTTACAAGTATGGATAAAATATAAAATAACTCTCCAGGGTTAGATTAAAGTATTATTAATGGTAACAAGATTGATCAATGGATGCTTTTTGGAAAATGGTTGGGATAATTGTTTCCTTACCTATAAACTTCTACTTGAAATAAAATTGTGAAATTTTGAACTTAGTTTATTTATTATTGGTTTTCTTCGGCTTGTGCTTATGAGCTACTAATGAGAGTTTGTGCTGATGAGCTTCACCTTTGTGGAAATACAACTGTTGTACCTCTTATTCAAGAAATTCAAAAAGTAACTGGTGATGGTATTGAGGTAATAAAATTATTCTTTAGTACATGTTTCGTTGTAAATTGTGATAAAAAATGTAAGTGTGTTGTAGCTTCTTAAAGGTTCGTTGACACTTTTGGTTTTTTTTCCGTGTAAAGGTAGTTTACTCAGTAACATATATTCTCATTCTTTCTTGTATGATTTCTCATTCTTAAACCAATTGGTGCTACATCTTTGTTTCTCATGTATTTTTCACAATAGTTCTCTTGGTTATTTTTCTCATGTGTTCTCCTAGTTCACTGATTAGTTGTTCTTGGTATTGGAAATGACTTGGAAAAGCTTATAGTTATCAAATAAAGCATATCAAATTTCGGCCTAGATGAATGATTGAAGGGTATGAATACTTTGTGTTGCTAATTTTGGAATCTTGCTTTGTCAATATCTTATGTTTGCTTTGACTACTTCATCTAGCATGAGAACATGTGCCTCTGTAGCCCTCCAAGAGTTTTTTTAAGTTCAAATTTCACTTTTTTCTAGTCTTTAGTTCAAACTTCACTTGCTCTTTGCATCCTTATTCCTTATCTATTTGTTTTTCATTTTAGTAGGTATTTGATTTTAGAAACGGAAAAAATGTATAGTTTCTTAGCATTGCAGGTATATTTCTTAGTATTGTTTAGAATGGTTCTAATCTTGCTAATTTTATTTTTATTTTTCACTTGTAACAGGACGACTTTCCAAAAAAGCTAAGATTGAGAAGTCGCTCATGTTGGTGGGTATTTTACGGCCCTCAACCACATGATTTTGGAGGGTTATTTTATTTTCTCTCCACAATTTTACGACAACAATTCTTTGTTCCTAGGTGAAGCACTGATTCCCATTTTGGAGGCCCCATAATAGCTAAAGCAGGACTGCTTTTTCTCAAACCAATATCGTCCATTGGGACAAGGGTAAGTCTTCATTTTTTCTCTCTTTATTTGATGTTTCTCCATCCAATCGTCGTTTAGTGCAGTAGTAGATAAATGGTATGTAGTTCTTTTGTGTAACTCTTAATTATGTTATTTTTCAAATCTTCTATACGTAGTGTCGTCGTCGAGAGGGGTCTATAGAGTGCGGGTACTATGTGCAAAAGTATATACGAGAAATAGTGCAAAACTCTAGTACTCTTATAAGTTATCTTGTACGTATTACTATCTATCCTTATGTGTTTATATATCGATTTATTGTTATATTTGGATTGACTTCGCGTTTTTGTAGTTTAATAGAAAAAGTGCATATCTACAAGAAGAAATTGACCAGATTCTAATAGAACTGGCAACTTTGTTGGAAGATTTGTGTAGATGTACTTATGGATTCGTTCATTTTGTTTATTCAATGTAAGTATTTGGGTTGGGTTACTTTTTGTAGTAGTATTAGTATAATTGAAATATTTTTTTTGTTTATTATTGTTTATATTGTAGTATGTTATTGCATTTAGTTAGTTTTGGATTATTCTAAAAGAGGTTAAAGTATAGGTCACGTTAAGATATTGAGAGACATATGGTTGGTTATTTTTGAGTTGCAATATTGAGATATTATTTTGGGTCAATAGGTTAGTTTGTGAATTATATTGTTTTAGAATAGATGAACGTGTTAAAAGTTTTAATTAGCTAATTTGGATTGCAATATTGAGACATTCTTTTGTGAATAGGTTTGAAGAAATATAGTTGGTTAGCCACGTGGTTGCCGAGCAACTATTTTTTAATTAAATTATTCACGAAATAATAACGGCCAATATCCGTTATCAAATATAGTCATTCCATGACGCACAAACAAAGTCGTACAAATGATGACGAACATACAATGACGCACAAACCATGACTATCGATAACCGCCATGAAAAATCAAAAGAAACAAGGACACTAGTAAAGATGTCGGTCATTGTCCATCATGGTTACCCTTTCGTGAAGGGCATGCTCGTCATTAAAATAAAACTTTTCATGATGGGCAAACACCGTCATTAAAACCGTCCGTCATTGAAAAGAAACAAGGATTCTCGAATAGATGACGGTCACTTGACTGGCCAAATGTTAGAACTCGAACTTAGAATACAAATGTTAATGGCCAAGTGTATTACCAATATGCCAAGACCTTGAGATACAAAACAAGTTTCTTTTTAAAAATACAAACTTTTTATTTTTCAATTTTTGTTTTAAAAAACCAAAATTTTCTATTTAAAAAGAAAAAAAAAACGAAAGAAAAAAAATCTTTTATTGAAAATAATTATTTAGCAAAAACAATGATAAAAAATAAATAAAATAATTTTATTTCAACGCAAGACAAGATTTGAACTTGAGTGATATGAAATAATCTTTAAGCATCATATCACTACGCCAATACCATAAAATGAAAATATAATTTATTTTAAAAACAAATCTTAAAACACTAAAAATTAAATATTTTTTTAAGACTTTCATTTATATAAAAAAACAAAACTATATTTATTCTCTCTTTAAAAATCCGAAAATCATTTACTCTTTTTAATCATTTATCATTTAGGAAAACTTTATTTTAAATAAAAATCTTTTATTTAAAAATCCAATATTTTATTTATTTTGAATTTGAAGAAAATTGATCCAAACTTAAAACAAAATCTTTTTAAAACTTGTGTTAGACTTACCAAATAAAAGAAAGAAATATTATTTATCCAAACTTTACTTTTTTAAAAGAAAAAAACTTATTTTGGGGAAATTTTCCTTTAAAAAGGTTTTATTTTGTTAAAAAAAATGTTTTTTCACAAGACATTTTTAGGGGATGTGACAAATTTAGAGCAACCTATATTGTTGCCACTAACTCCAAGAAAGCAACAAAATGTGCTCACCTCACTTTTGGGACGAAACATTAGAACTCTTTGGGAAAATTTGCAAATGAACTTTTTGCTATTGGAGTTGTGGAGGAATTGTTTGAGGAAGGCTCTATGCT
The DNA here is from genome assembly GCF_013281855.1 of Momordica charantia. Lineage (NCBI taxonomy): Eukaryota > Viridiplantae > Streptophyta > Magnoliopsida > Cucurbitales > Cucurbitaceae > Momordica > Momordica charantia. The sequence goes on along the minus strand of NW_028275161.1, from coordinate 6,093,571 downwards.
TGCTGAAAGGTATATTGCACCGACTCCGTATCTACTCAACTCACTTTTGGGAAGAAACATTAGAACTCTTTGGGAAATTTGCAAATGAACTTTCTGGTGCGGGAGTTGTGGACGAATTGTCTGAGGAAGGCTCTATACTTGCTGAAAGATATATTGCACTGGCTCCATATCTACTGTGTGTCGATCCGCAATGTTGGAGTGCCGCCGCCGGCTTACTGTCTGTCGGGGATGGTGCACCACCGCCGCTCACGTGAGTTTGGGAGAGGGGTTAGAGAATGAGAAGAAGCAATAAGAAGATGAAGGAAGAATATGAGTTATAGAGAGGGAAAGAAAGGAAAGGGGGAAACAAAATAAAAAAGAAAAACAAAATAAAATAAAATCAAAACATTTAAATAAATCTAACATTTTTTTAGTTGAAGTTAATTTAAACTTTATCTTAAAACTAACAATAAAGTAAAATTATGTTATGTTTAACCAAAACCATTAAAATTAAACTTAATTAAATATGAACAATAAAAAATATATATATATATAATAATAAAATTAGCCGGACCAAATACGGTGTATATAGCTTGCCCCCCTTTGTGTATCCTTGCAGACCTAAAAGGGCAGAACAAAGGCAAAAGACAAAGTATTTGGGAGGCATAAATTTTATTAAAACACGGCAAGATAAAGATAGACCCAGCTGGACACTAGGTGGGATCTCAACATGCAAATGACTTGTACTTGACACAGGCTTCGACCTCGATCTTGGATCGGGTTCGATTTAACCGAATGATAAGTGCGATGGACCTGGCTTGACACAGGCGTCGACCTTGACTTGGATCGGGTTCGATTTAACCAATTGAGAAAATGCAACAGACCTGGTTTTAGCAACAGGCTTCGACCTCGACTTGGATCAGGTTTGATTTAACTGAATGAGAAAATGCAATGGACTTGGCTATAACACAGGCTTCGACTTCGACTTTGATCAGATTCGATTTCACCGAAGATATAATGCAACGGACCTGGCTTTAACAACATGCATCGACCTCGACTTGGATCGGGTTCGATTTAACAGAAAGACAAAATGCAACGGACCTGCCTTTAACAGTAGGCTTCGACCTCGACTTAGATCGAGTTCGATTTAACAGAAGATAAAATGCAATCGACCTGACTTTAACAACAAGCTTCGACTTCGACTTGGATCGGGTTCTATTTAACCGAATGATATAATGCAACGGACCTGGTTTTCACAACAAGCTTCGACCTCAATTTGGATCCGGTTCGATTTAACCGAATGATAAAATGCAATGGACCTGGCTTTAACAACAGACTTCGACCTCGACTTGGATCGAGTTCGATTAAACCGAAGATATAATGCAACGGAGCTCGCTTTAACAACAGGCTTCGATCTCGACTTGGATCGGATTCGATTTAACCGAAGATAAAATGCAACGGACCTGGCTTTAACAACAGGCTTCGACCTCGACTTGGATCGGGTTCGATTTAACCGAATGATAAAATGCAACGGACTTGGCTTTAACAACAGGCTTCGACCTTGACTTATATCGAGTTCGATTTAACCGAATGATAATGCAACGGACCTGACTTTAACAACAGGCTTCGACCTCTACTTGGATCGGGTTTGATTTAACCAAAGATAAAAATGCAATGGACCTGACTTTAACAACAGGCTTCGACCTCGACTTGGATCGAGTTTGATTTAATCGAATGATAATGCAACAGACTTGGCTTTAAAAATAGGCTTCGACCTCGACTTGGATCAGGTTCGATTTAACCGAAGTATAATGCAATGGAGCTGGCTATAACACAAACTTCGACCTTGACTTGGATCGGGTTTGATTTAACCGAAAGATAATGCAATTGACCTGGCTATAACATAGGCTTCGACCTCGACTTGGATCGGGTTTGATTTAACAGAATGATAATGCAATGGACCTGGCTTTAACAACAAGCTTCAACCTCGACTTGGATGGGGTTTGATTTAATCGAATGATAATGCAACAGACCTGGCTTTAACAACAGGTTTCGACCTCGACTTGGATCGGGTTCGATTTAACCAAAGTATAATGCAATGGAGCTGGCTATAACACAGACTTTGACCTCGACTTGGATCAGGTTTGATTTAACCGAATGATAATGCAATTGACCTGGCTATAACACATGCTTCGACCTCGACGTGGATCGGGTTTGATTTAACCGAATGATAATGCAATGGACCTGGCTTTAACAACAGTCTTCGACCTCGACTTGGATCGGGTTCGATTTAACCGAATGATAAAATGCAACGAACCTGGCTTTAACAACAGGCTTCGACCTTGACTTGAATCCAGTTTGATTTAACCGAAAATAGTGCAATGGACCTGGCTATAACACAAGCTTCGACCTCAACTTGGATCAGGTTCGATTTAACCGAATGATAATGCAATGGACCTGGCTTTAACAACAAGCTTCGACCTCGACTTAGATCGGGTTCGATTTAACCGAATGATAAAATGCAACAAACCTGGCTTTAACAACAGGCTTCGACCTCAACTTGGATCGAGTTCGATTTAACCGAAGATAGTGCAATGGACCTGGCTATAAGACAGGCTTCGACCTCGACTTTGATCGGGTTCGATTTAACCGAAGATAAATGTTTGATCACAAAAATGACCAAGCTTGCGAGCTTGGCTCAGATGGAAGGATGACTTTGAGGATGAGCTGAAATATGTTGAGCAGGAGACATGCAAAGAAAACACTCTGACGCTCAAGTCAGGAAGGATCCGAGCTGTATTCGAGAGAGAATACAGTGTTTGCTTACCTAGGATAGAGGCAAATGGTTTCTATATACAGGTAAGGTGTCCGATAGAATTCTCTAGGGGCCTCAACGACTCTTTAAAGTAAGCATGGATCACAATGTGTTGTCGTGAAGTTTGTTGAAATATGTGGATAAGCAAGACACATCTAGGTCGGTTCAAACAAAGAATGGGAACGAGACCAAATGAGATCTTGGTCGGCTCGGCCATAACAAGCGTCGGCTCGGTAGACAGTCGAAATACCGAGGTTATAAAACTTTTCTCTTCTAATAGGGATGCGACACCTAAGTGTAGGATTTAGAGATTCTTTTAAACTTGTTAAAGGCATGAGATATGCACTTGATGTCTGATGACAAGACTAACAAAAACCACGGGTTCATGCTAATGCGAACTTCCAATGGTAGTATGTAGTACTTATCATAGCGGGAGTCTGACATCCGAGCCAGAGATCAGACCAATTATATTCATCTTAGCAACTGACACTGCACTACGAAGGTACCTGTACAGGTGAGACGTCGATCGGTCATTAAATTTCGTTCCCTTGTAAACGAAAGAGCTCCTGCCAGAAATAGCTAATGAAGTCGGGTACCCTATCTCTAACAATTGAGTGTGACCTATCAACTAGTTTTAACTCTAAAGGCCGAGGAAAAGCTAAAGAGATCCGTAAGAGGCTCCACGGGAATCTTATGATGGATGGATGCATCTACAAATGTGTATTGCCCCAATGTCATGAATGATGCTCCAATTTATTTTTCATTTATTTTTATCACTTAAAAATGTGTGACAACATGATCTGTTTTTTTTTAGCTTAACCAATGAATTTGATGTTTAATGCATGATGCAATAATGTATACGCCTACTGAAAGCTAGAATGCAACATATATACATGATACTAATGGAATGTGATTATGAATGAAAAATGCATGATACTTAAAATTTCACAATCTAACCATGATATCAAAACGATTCGTTATTATTATTTTTGAAGAATATGTATGCAAGTGAAGTGAATGCATGATTTGTGAAAATATGGTTGAGAGAACAAGAAGTTTTTCCATATTTTGCAAAAATATTATCTTTTTTGTCTACTATCAGTCTTCTTATTAGCAATTATTTAACAAAGAATCAAATGAGAAAAGGTAATGTCGACATTAGAGGAAACCTGTCAACTTTTTCTTTTAAATTTTCTTTTGCTTTAGACATTTTTTTAATGAATGCCTTCACCTGATAAAAGATATATACATAAGGGTAACTTCTTAACCATATAAGGTTTGTTGGGTTTCTTTTGTAGATGTAACTCATGTGCCAGTTTAGAGAACTATCAAAAGTAATTCATAGCATTGTACATCTTGTTTGATTAAACTACTTCATAAACTCAACCTTATAATTGACAAGAAAAAGATCGGTTACAAGAAAATGGATTTAACATTACGAGTAATGGAGGATAGAAATCATGATTTTGCAACAAAGCTTGACAATGAATAAAAGTCAGTAGGCTTCTTTTTTAAAGAAAAGGAAACCAAGAATTCATGGATATTTTATCAAATTTCTGTAACAATAAGAGATTTATTTTTTTTTTAAGCTTTGGGTAAGAGATTATAATCAAATGAATAGAAGAGTAGCAGTGATCCAATTTCTTTCGACAAATAAATTTGAGAATTGGTTGCGTAACTCCCCAATAGTTCATCTCATCGACCTCGCCCCTTCTTTGAGTATTTGATGAAATTCTCTTTCTAGCCGCATTTTATTCTTCATGGAAATGTTGTAGTGGTCCACTTTGAATGTAAAGACCATCTTTTTAGCCTTAGCTTTGACATGCAATTGATGCAGTCCACTTTTGAATGCAAACGACCTCTCTTTTCTCAAAGTGTAGCTTTTTATGGATAGAGTACACTTTGTGAATGTTGAAAATTGAAAGATTTTGTGCAATGTAACAATCTCAGTTTGAAGATGGCATTTGTCTCAAAGCTTTGTACAATGCAATTACCATTTTGCCCCAACGTAGCATTTCTCGACTTTGCCTCAGTTTGGAGATATGTAAAAAGGACCTTGAAACCTTTGAAAATGATGTCGTTGATCTACGTTGATTGCCCCTGTCATTAAACTAACGCAGTGTCATAGCCTTAGACGAAACTTTTCTTTTTCTATTTATCTTATTATTTTATTTTTGGCCAGACACAACTCTTTTAAAACAAAATAGGGTTCAATCACATATAAAAAGTTGATCATGCGTAGTCGCCTTTTGCAACTCTAACTGTTGTTCCAAATTATGTCTTTGTTGCTGCTCCAGTAAAAACTGTTCTCAAACGAAACTCATCAAAGGAGACTAAGACCTTGAGACTTTGTCAGGTCGCTAACTTCCCAATTCTCAAAACTACTATCCTCAGTCTTGGAATCACTTTTACTCAAAAGAAGAGAAAAGACAAAGGATTGAGATAGGAGAATAATAGAAAGTGAAAGAAGGAAGTTATAGTATGGAAATTTTGAGCAACTACAAGTACGAATTCATGAAGCAATCAATCATAAGAGTTCAGTGTTGTTTTAGTTACCTTCAAAGTTCTCAACATTATGTGGATAAGGATGTGGCAGACCTAGCAAAAAGATTTTATGATGAGTAATATTTGGATATTCATCACAAAATTGTATGTGACGGACTGAGCAAAGGATTTTTTCCAGTAAATGGTCAACTCTTAATGTTGACCATATTTACAATATATCAGTAGGGTAGGCTCAAGATAGGTTAGACTCAAAGCGGGCTAGGCTCAAGGTTTTATAGGAAGTGAGTAATTTTGGACTCTCACCTCAAAAAGGCATTCTTGCCCTAGCATGGAAAATTAGTGGTTTACTGGTTCGCAAATGAGAAGAAATAAGGAGGCTAACATAAAGCTGCTTTGAGTTAAGGTTTAGCCCGAGAACAAAGCTTCGTAAAATAGTTGAGTTTTGAAAAAGATTATATCTCGTTGAGAACTTTGAAGACATTTATTTTTTCATTTTTCATTTTTTTTTCACTTTTTTTTATTTTTATTTTTTGTTTCCTCCAAGTGACTTACTATGGTTGGTTTATGATTCTTGCTAAGGTCTCCACTAACAATAATTATAAGAGTAGACCATATAAAAATTATAATTGAAAAACTCCAAAACAGGTAATTTCATTTTTATCGAGATTATTTTCAAAGAAAACATTTTTTTTGTTCTTTTGTTTTTCAAGTAATGATATGATATGAGTGATGCATGATTGAATGTATGACTCATATTTATTTTTTTTAAGAAAATAGCTAAATTTCCACAAACTCACATTCTTTTTTACAAGTACTTAGCTAAATTATGGGTGACTAAAGCTTCATTGTCGTTTTAACACTAGCAAGCAATCTCAAAGATGACTTCAAATAAGAGATAGACTTTAGTGATAGTGGGAAAATATTAAATCCACATTGGTTTCCATAGTCTCATGAACTCATGATTCTAGTGCTTCATATGTGGACCACCTTCCTTTGAAAACTTTAGTCATCCTGCCTTTATTAGAACTTGCACTTTATGCTTTAGTGAAGTACAGTTCTCAGTTGAATGACCTACAGCTCCTGCATGGTAATCACAGCGAACTTGCGGGTCGTACCACTTTAGATAAGGTGGTCGATGGCTCTACGGGTACTGGAGCTAATAGATTACCTTGAAATAATTGGGATAACAACTCGGTATAAGATATTAGGATCGGATGAAAGTTCTCTCGCTTTAGTTGTCTCCGACTATTATGATTGTCTGGTAATGTTGGCGATCTTAGTTGTGGGTCATACTGTAAAGATAGCGAGTTTATAGGTACTATAGAAGGATTATATACCACACATCCTTGTTGGTGCCTCCACTTGCGCTTCGAGATTACTGCCTGAATTTTATTTTTCCTTTTAATAGAGCTTCTGTTCGTTTCAGGATGTGACTCTTTATTAAGTAAAGACACTGGCAGTTGTTCTATTGCTTTTCCCCATATTTGAGCATATTCTTCCCATGCAGTTTCTTTTCTTACCGTTTCTTTTTCTACTCCATGCGAAGCATGGGTCATACCTATGTCATGCTTGTGTTGAAAGGACATTTCTCCTGTTTCTTCAGCATTTCCACACGAACATTTTCTTTTTCTTTACCTTTTAAATTATGTGAGTAATTGGTCTTTGATGTTTGTCCATCTTGGAATGTGAATTCAACCTAACAGATTGTAGGAGCTTGTTGGCCTTTCTTGGAAAGCTGAGCTTCATATGATGAATTATGTTGGGGGAAACCCTCTGTTGACTGACAAAGAGGTGGGTCGATCCTAGGTGATGAATTATTATGAGGTTCGCCTAACTTGTTAGGTTGAGAAATGTCCCCAACCATAAAAATATTCTTTAAGACATTGAAAATTTCCGTGACTTGCCCCTAAATCTTATTGATGTCCTGTCTCATCTTTTTTAGCTCTACGTTCTGCACCTCCATGACCTGTTCTTGAATCTCGTCTCCTATTTTCTTTATCTCAACATTGAATTCTTCCATGACCCATTCATGGATTTCGTCTCTAATTTTCTTTAGCTTAGCGTTAAATTCTTCCATGTTATGCTGTTTTATGTACCTTGTATATAAAGAATAGTAAATATGTGGTTCTTGAGTTATTTTTCCTAAGAGTTCATGTTAATTATGATGTAATGGAGAATGCACAATTGATATGCATGAGATGATGTGATGCAAATGTTGGATTACAAATCAGGGGAAATTTTATATAATTATGAATATGTGAAATGATGCATGCATAATATAATTATTTTTTAATTTATGCTATGGACATGCAGAATGATGCATGGGAAAGATTGTTTTTTTTTTTAATTTATGCTATGAACCTGTAAAATGATGTACGCAAAAGATAGATATTTTTTTAATTTATGTCATCGACGCATGGAAAATGATGCATGGGAAAGGTGTAAAAAATATGCTACAAATTACCCCAAGTGATATGATATACACTTGATACAATCATGAATACACTCCAAGCACATGTAAATGAAATGTTAGACTCTAAACTCACCCAAAAAGTGAGAAACGTGAATATGTACATAAAATTAAACTCTAGGATTATAAAGCCGTACTCCTAAGTTTTTGATAAAAGTGAATAAATTTGAAAGTTTTTGCATGCTTACATAGGGACATATATAATCCCCTTGAAAGACAACACTTCTAAATTCACTTAGAAGTAAAATATGACGTAGATGCATGTTGAAAGCAAATGAATAATGAACAAATAGGAGTAAATAAAAGGTAAATGATTTTTTATTTTTCTTTTTTATTTAAAAAAATGGTTAATTTTAAAACCGTAGGATTAATACTCCAAATCAACCCTATTTTTTATTTGTTTTTTAAATAAACAATATGACATAACAACACAATAAAATGTAATATGAATATGAGCGTAAAGTTATGTACTAATGCATCCTAGAGGATAATGGCCCCAAAATCTTCCATATGCTTTGGCAGTATGGTCGACTTGAGTGGAGAATTTCATGCGCCTGCACGAGAATCGAAATTCCACGAAGGTCACACTCCTCAGTCTTCGATCTAATCCTAAGGGTAAAGCCCGGGCAGGAGGCTTGTGAATTTGTGTGAGATGCATGGATAATGTAAACTTACAAAAACAAATAATTAAAACAAAAAATATGCAATAAAAAAGGAGTGGACCAAAATATTTCATAACGAGATAGTAAATGACAAAAATAAATGGCTTCACTATCAATATCCCCAGTGGAGTCGCCAAGCTGTCGCAACGTCATCGCGACGCGGAGCGGCCGACATCATCCTCTCAAGGGTCTCTTTCGAGATAAAGGTTTGGAGTCGCCACCAATCATATAGGAGGCGTGATTGGTCACCTATTTAAAAACTTGATCTACGAAAACAGATTTTAGGTTTGGGAGTCGACTGAACGTAGGGATACATCATCCCTTGGGATACATTATAAGTTCGGCTACAAATGTAAATAACCAAGTGCATTGCCAATATGCCAACACCTTGGGATACATTATAAGTTTCTTTTTAAAATACAAACTTTTTATTTTTCAATTTTTGTTTTAAGAAAACCAAAATTTTCTATTTAAAAAGAAAAGAAAGAAAGAAAAAAAATCTTTTATTTAAAATAATTATTTAGTAAAAACAATGATAAAAAATAAATAAAATAATTTTATTTCAACAAAAGCCGAGATTCTAACTTGAGTGATATGAAATCATCTCGAAGCATCTTACTACTACGCCAACACCATAAAATGAAGACAATTTATTTTAAAAAGAAATCTTAAAAAACTAAAAATAATATCTTATTTTTTTAACACTTTCATTTATATAATAAAAAAAACTATATTTAAACTCTCTTTAAAATTCTGAAAATCGTTTACTCTTTTTAATCATTTAGGAAAACTTTATTTTAAATCATAATCTTTTATTTAAAAATCCAATATTTTATTTATTTTGAATTTGAAGAAAATTTATTGAAACTTAAAACAAAATCTTTTTAAAACTTGTGTTGACTTACCAAATAAAATTCTTTTCTTTGAAAAGAAATTTTATTTATCCAAACTTTATTTAAAAAGAAAACTTATTTTTGGGAGATTTTCCTTTAAAAATGTTTTATTTTCTAAAAAAAAAAAACGTTTTTTCTCAAGACATTTTGAAGGGATGTGACAAATTTAGAGCAACCTATATTGTTGCCACTAACTCCAAGAAAGAAACAAAATGTGCTCACCTCACTTTTGGGACGAAACATTAGAACTCTTTGGGAAAATTTGCAAATGAACTTTTTGCTATTGGAGTTGTGGAGGAATTGTTTGAGGAAGGCTCTATGCTTGCTGAAAGGTATATTGCACCGACTCCGTATCTACTCAACTCACTTTTGGGAAGAAACATTAGAACTCTTTGGGAAATTTGCAAATGAACTTTCTGGTGCGGGAGTTGTGGAGGAATTGTCTAAGGAAGGCTCTATGCTTGCTGAAAGATATATTGCACTGGCTCCATATCTACTGTGTGTCGATCCGCAATGTTGGAGTGCCGCCGCCAGCTTACTGTCTGTCGGGGATGGTGCACCACCGCCGCTCGCGTGAATTTGGGAGAGGGGTTAGAGAATGAGAAGAAGCAATAAGAAGATGAAGGAAGAATATGAGTTATAGAGAGGGAAAGAAAGGAAAGAGGGAAACAAAATAAAAAAGAAAAAGGAAAATGGGTGCTTGAAGAGAAAGAAAGGAACGAAAGAAAAAGAAGAGGAAAAAGGAAAAATGAATGGGTGTTTAAACCTTTCCTCCCTTCTCCCCCATGTATTGCCTGCACTATGCCTTAAATACTAGAAAATAAATACAATGGTAATATTGTACTAAAAAATGTTTAGAGTGTTGGGTGTGTTGCCCTAAACTCGTAGTTTGTATTTTTATAAAAACAAATGTCTATTTAATAAAGTTTTATTCAATAAATTTGTTGTTGAATCATAGTTTTACATTGTCCAAAATCCAATAAACTAAATATCCAAGGTTATTTTTGATATAATCGGGACAGTATATATATTGGGTATATAGTTGATATACGGGGTATATATTTGATATACCCCTGATATATGAATGGATAACATCCCGTGAATAACCTAAAGGGTCTATAGTATATGGATAAGGCTGGGTACCTTATCCTGGCAACACTATGGATACGGCCCACTCTGTAAAGGTTACAGACGACTCGATCCAGGTTGTTCGTGTGGAGACATGCGAGTGGGGGTATCCTGTACAATAAGTTTGTATAAGACCAGACCGTGAAATAGGCAATCTTTAGGTGTAACACCGTTAACTAATAGATTGCTATTTCTTAGGATGACCAGGCAACTCATTCTCAATCTTGAGTGAGTTATGGACTTCTGCCCATGAGGGCTCGTCCTTTGATCTGTATGGGTAAGAGTGACCCGAGTCGCCGACTCAACATTCCAACCATTTTGGGGACGAGACCGAGTGAGGAGCTAGGAACATAACTTCACAAGATGAAATTCACTCCTCCCCGACTTTAGGGGAATAGATGAGTGTTCCTTAAATGCTGACTCCGGGACTTGAACAAGGGGCCCCACCCTCTCATTGGCCGAGAGGGACTTCCGGTTATTGGTTGGACCATAACCGGGTTGTTCATTAGAGGAGCAGTGGTGTTTAAGGAGTAAGATGTAACTCAGGGGTAAAACGGTAATTTGACCCAACTTGAGTTACGAACACTCGTGAAGGATTGACTCGTCATTTATGGTCGTATATCCGTGGACACGAAAACGTTCTGCAGTGAAAAGAGTGCAACTGCGGGTCTTTAGTGGAATGACCCGTAGTTAACAAATCTTGATTAACTCGGTCAATGAGTTTGACCGATTAATCTCGCATCGTTGGCGCTTCTGATCTGTAGGTCCATTAGGTCCCCTTGCTAGCTCATAACGGGTACAACGAGGATCAAGGTTTTGGAAGAATTTGAAATGTTCAAATTACTTAAGGGATTATATGTATATTGATACATGATAATATATATAGTTAATTATAAATTAAAACTATATATTATGAGAGAAATTATTTGAATGAGATTCAAATAAAATTAATATGAATAAGATTCATGTTAAAACTATAGGTTAAAAATAATGTGCATAAGATGTACATTAGAACTATAGGTTATACGAGAGAAATGTTATAGAATATGATTCTATTTTTATGATAAATAATTAAGAGTTAATTATTTATTTGATTTATATATATATATATATATATTTTAATTATTATATATATATATATATTAATTATTTATATAAATATATATATATATATATATATATATATATATTAATATTATTAATATTAATAATATTAAACTCCCCTGCAAAATTGCAGGGGAGTGGAAGGTTAGTGTGACGTGGGGAGTTACCCCACGTCATTGTTTTGTTTTCTTTGCAGTTCTGCAAAAAAGACAGAATACAGAACATTGCAAGAACTCTCCCAGTTTTCTCTCAATCAAGCTCTCCCTTAACTCTCCCTAACATTCAAAACAAGTTGCTCCCACCAGCACGATCCTGAGACCCAAGAGGATAGCGAGGAAGACATAGTGGTGGTGGTCGACGAAAACTCGTTGAAGAAACGTTCTTCAAAGGTAGAATTTCCCCTGTATTTTTCTTTTGTAAAATTCGATTTTGTATCCCGAAAAACAGCAACGAAAATTCGTTTCCGCTCCGGGATTCACATCCCTTCATAGAGAAAATAGGGGAGAGGAATGTGGAGAAGAAAGCCACGTAACAGGTTTGACGAGAAAAAAAAAACTTAAAAAATCAGTTTTAGTATTTCATTTTTAAAATTAAAACAAATCTTTGCATTTAAAACAAATTCTTTATTTATTAATTTATTATTTTAAATATAAAACAAATTATTTAAAACAGAATCTAAACCAAACCAATTTTATTTTCTTATTAATAAAATCAAAACATTTAAATAAATCTAACATTTTTTAGTTAAGTTAATTTAAAATTTATATTAAAACTAATAATAAAGTAAAATGATGTTATGTTTAACCAAAACCATTAAAATCAAACTTAATTAAATAATAACAATAACAAAAAATATATATAAAATAAAATAAGCCGGCCCAAATACGGTGTCTACACATACTACATGGAGTAGACTCCTCTCTGAATCTGGGGGTGGAAGGAAGATGGATCAAATCTCTCTTTAAGATTGTATTATTTCCTTATGATTCTTAATCTATCTGTTGTTCAAATCAAACTCTGGTATCTCTCTTAATAGACTCTTCTTCATATTTCTTAGCTACTTATTCTCTGATATCATGATAAAGGCGTGGTTAACCTTCATGATAAAGGATTTCTAGTTAAGGAATATGGAAAAGACTAGATATAGATAGATCGATCAAAAAATTTGATTTAATTAAAAGATAGATTATTATCATAATTAAAGAGTATACTCTTATTGGGATTTTAGTTCCATCTCTTTGATATCACGAGATTCTCTCTCTCTCTTATGCTCTCCAAGCTTCTCTCTAAAATCTCTCCACACTCCCAAACAATCATAGACACAGCTTCCTCCTCTTCCTCTCCTTCATGCAAAAAAAAATCAGAAGATGATTTTTCAAAAGTTTCAGCCGAGCATAATTCAGTCAAAGCTCATCTAGCTAAGGTTGAAGATCGTCTCAAAAATTGGTCCATCCCTAAAATAGATCCAAATCAGGTATATAAAATAAATACCTTCAATTTCTCCTCACAAGATGTCATCGTCATCACAGAGGAGAACGTTGCTATAAAGGATGAATTCACTGAGATCACCCTTCTCCCTCAAGAAACCCTCTTCAAAGTCAAGAATAAATTTAAATACCTCCATATTGGATGTATTTAAGTTGCTTTGAAACCCCTCTTCAGAGAAGCCTTAGATGTCCCAGTTTATCTCGCCCTCAGAGATAAAAGGCATCTCAGATTTACTCCCTCTCTGCTAGGGATCGTTGAATCTAACCTGGTGCAAGGCCCAGTCTACTTCAATTGCAAACTCGGTCTTACCATCTCACTCAAAGATAAAAATATCATGGACGTCTTATGTCTCGATGTTCTTTCTGAAGGACTAGAGTTAAAAGATGAATCCCTCCCGTTTGCTGTTTCATACCGCATCTATTACGAATTGATGCATACAAATCTTTCTCCAAAGGCACTTGGCGTATCCCCAAAAGGTTACACCATGCTGATGGAAGTTAATGTCGAAAAATCTTTGATGACTATCCCAAAGACACTTCGTTGGGATGAAATTTCCAGAAACCCTATTTGGAGACTACAAGGAGTAACAGCCCCCGCTGAAAGACCTAGCACAAAGGCGTCAATCACCGAATTTCCAGATGGAAATATTGAAATACAATTTAATTCTAAGGCAGGATACCCCAAAATTAGAGAAGTCATGAGTAGCCGCCCAAGCATATCTTCATACATAAGGTCGGTAAACTCTATCAACAGATCTTTTAAAAGATCTGAATCAATGCAAGCGTCGGAAGACTTTACCCATCCTATCCCGGATGTTCATTATTAAGAAGGATCACTCTCTCCTATCCAATCCGACATGGAAAGGAGAACTGAACCAGCTTTCAACCAAATAAACGTTATTTCAAAAATAGAAAAACATTATGAAGAATTGTACGGCAAATACATCGATATGTGGATTGCCGAACCAAAAGAGACAAGGAAACCTATCATTAGTATAGAAGACTTCACCTCAAAATTACAACAAAGAGAGCTTGCTAGAAACGAAGCTCTCGTAGAGACACTCAAAGCCCAAGGACAGGTGGCAGTCATCAGAAACGACACTGTTTGGGTCACTACAAGGGGTAAAGAAATAGCTTCCACTTCCCTTCTGAAGAAGAAGCTAACTTCTCTCACCCAGTCATACCAGCCATAAAAATGGTGTTTTCTGCCTATAAAACGATAGATGAAGACAAAGTACAGAAAGTTAGTGTTCGTGAAATAAAAAACATCCAACATCAACTCAATTACTTCAACAAGATTCTTTCTGAAGTTTCTAAAGCTGTTGAAAGAATTGAGAACCCGGTTCCTTTTATCATCTCGAAGAACCCAGAGATCCCACAGGCAGACCCCTGCCAGCCTATTTTTTAACCTAATAGTTTCAAGATTGGAACTCTCAAAGAGGATCCCTCCGATCTCTTACTCGAGATCAACAAAAAACTTTCTTCTTTGTCTATCGATAAAGGAGACTCTTCCAAAAAGATTGATGTTGCTAAGAGCATAAACGTAATTGCTACAATACTTACAACGGCTCAAGCCTCATCTTTCAACAATTCTACCAGTAACTATGCATACGGAAATGAAAAATCATTATCCTCAACCATCTCCTCCTGATCTAGGATGGGACGATCTCCGCCATGATCAACGAACTTATGACGGAACATTAATAGTTACCTGGAATATGGAAGGATATTCTGAAGTTCAAATGTTGAATACCTTTCAGGAAATGATGATGGCCACTACAGCTTTCAGCACCAAAAAGACGGTTCTACAAACCGCCCATATCCTAATCTCAGGTCCCTTTGGGAACCTAAGAAGTTGGTGGCATAACCAGCTCACAGAAGAAGATAGACAAAAAATATTGACGACAACTAAGATTGTTGTCAAACAAGAAGGTCAAAACGCCATGCAAGTTGAAGAACCGGACATGGTAAATCAATTAGTCTATGCAATGACCAAGAATTTCGTTGGTAGCACTAAAATCCATACCGACCTCGGTATCGAAGCTCTATTAGGGCTTCGATGTCGGAAGATGAGCAACTACAAATGGTATAAAGACACATTCCTAACACGTCTTTATACTATTACGTCGTGCGGAGCAGATATCTAGAAACAAAAATTTGTTGAAGGACTTCCGCATTACATTGCTCAAAGATTCTATCAAGTGGCAGCAGCAAACTCTACAACCAAGCAGATCAATTGGTCAGAATTAACCATTGGTGATATTACTGCCACAGTTCGAAAGGTATGTGTTAATCTCTGCCTATAGAATAAGTATACTACCAAAGTTATCAAAGATCCCGACTATCGTAAGGAATTGGGAACTTTTTGCAAACAATACGGTCTTGGCTATGGACCCAAAGATGAAAGGAAGAAACGAAAGAAATATTCTAACAAACGACTCTTTAGCAAGAGTAAGTCAAAGGATCCCGAATTTCCTCAATGCAAGAGGAAATACTACAACAGGAGCAAGGGCAAGAGGAATTATTCAAAGAATCATTCTCACAAAACCTTTGTTACCTGCTACAAATGCAACCGCAAAGGACATTATTCTAGCAAATGCTCTTTGAAGGACAAGATCAATTCTCTAACCATAGATGAAGATACACGTCAGTCTCTTCTCTATGCCATTAGAAGTGAAGAAGAATACTCTTTTCATTCCGAGTCTTCAACCGATGATGATGGTATCAACCTCATAAATGAAGAAGACTCAAGTGAAGAAATTTTATTCTCTCAAAGTGATTCCTCTGACGAAGACGAAGTTATCCCCTGTACTGGCCACTACGCTGGAAGATGCCACGGTCATATCAATGTCACTAGCAAAGATTAAGAAGCACTCTTTGATCTAATTAAGCAATTGCCTGATGAGAATTCCAAACGAACATGTCTCATCAAACTAAGGGTAAGCCTTGAAACTGAAACCTCTCAAAGGAAGCCAGATTAAACCCTGATAGAATATTCATTCTAAGATATACTAAACAGAGTCAAGGGAAAAGCTAAACAACCTATCCAAGTTGATGATCTCCACAACGAAGTGAAGACTCTCAAAAGGGAAGTCGCCGATAATAAGCAACGACTTTCTACTCTTGAATACGTCTTTAGAAAGTTTCAAGAGTCCCAAGCTGCGAAGGAAGATCAAGAAGGAACTTCTTCAACTCCTCAAAAAACAGGAAAAACTCTACTAATTGATTTACCAAGTGGAATCAATTACATTAGTAAAGTTCAAAACTAGAAGTGGATGTCCAAGATTATCTTTAAAGTCAAGGACTTCTAGCTGGAAACTTTTGCTCTCATCGACTCTGGAGCCGATCAGAACGTCATCCAAGAAGGTTTAGTTCCATCTAAATACTTCGAAAAAACTAAAGAAGTTCTAAGCGGAGCCGGCAGAAATCCGTTGAACATCAGATACAAACTCTCTAAGGTCCACATCTGCAAAGACGATATGTGCCTGATCAACACCTTCATTTTGGTCAAAAATCTCAATAAATGAGTCATTCTAGGTACCCCTTTCTTAACTCAATTATATCATTTTTCAGTCAGTGATAAATGGATTGTTTCAAAGAAGTTCAACAGAGAAATTATCTTCGAATTCAGCCATCCAGTAATTCCAAGGTATATTTATCTATTGAACAAGATATTCGCCTTTTCATCAATAGTATCACCAAGAAGGAGAAACAGATTGAATTCTTTCAAGATGATCTTAAGACATGTAAGGTGGCTATTCAAATCAACACGCCATTAGTTCAACTCAAAATTCGAAACTTCCAAGCAAAGCTAGAAAAGGAAGTTTGTTCGAACATTCCAAATGCCTTCTGGGATAGAAAGAAGCATATGTTTAACCTACCATATTTTGATGGTTTCAAAGAAGTCGAAATCTCGACTAAAGCTCGGCCTATTCAAATGAACAAAGATCTGGTCAAAACTTGTACTGACGAAATAACAGATCTACTGAAAAAGGGACTCATTAGCCCTTCTAAGAGTCCTTGGTCACTTTTGGCCTTCTATGTCAACAACCAAGCTGAGAAGGAACGAGAAATTCCTAGGCTTGTAATAAATTACAAGCCTCTCAACAAAGTTCTCAAATGGATTAGGTATCCTATACCTAATCGGCAAGATTTGCTAAAAAGGATTACTTTAGCAAAAGTCTTCTCAAAGTTCGATTTAAAATCTGGGTTTTGGCAAGTCCAGATTAATCCAAATGACCGCTACAAGACGGCCTTCAATGTTCCATTCGGGCAATTTCAATGGAACGTAATGCCTTTCGGATTGAAGAATGCTCCATCAGAATTTCAGAAGATAATGAATGATATATTCAGCAAATATCAAGATTTCACAATAGTTTATATTTGATGATATTTTGGTATTCTGAAATACTGTGGATCAACATTCCAAGCATCTGCGGTTATTCCTCAACATTATCAAAACAAATGGTCTTCTGGTTTCCCAACCAAAGATCAAACTGTTTCAAACAAAGGTAAGATTTCTCGATTGTGATATTGATCAAGGAATCATTAAGCCGATCCAATGGTTTCTAGAATTTGTTGATAAATTCCCAGATGTCATACAAGACAAAACACAGCTACAACGATTTTTGGGCTGTGTGAATTATATTGGAGACTTTATTAAAGACCTCCGTACAATCTGCCTGCCACTTTATGACAGGTTGAAGAAAAATCCAAAGCCATGGACTGTAGAGCATACACGCGCAGTCCAATCTATCAAATCCCTGGCCAAGAGCATCCCATGTTTATCTTTTATCGATGATCAATCACGAATCATTGTTGACACCGACGCCTCAGATATTAGTTACGGCAGTGTACTCAAACAGGAAGTTAACGGGAAAATCATGATTATCCATTACCATTCAGGCATTTGGAATAGTACCCAGAAACACTACTCCACAATAAAGAAGGGAGTATTAGCAATAGTACTTTGCGTACATAAATTCCAGGGAGATCTTATCAATAAAGATTTCATGATCCGGACAGATTCAAAGGCAAGCAAATTCATCTTTAAAAAAGATGTAAAGAATCTGGTCTCAAAGCAAATCTTTGCGAGATGGCAGGCAATACTGTCTTGCTTCGATTTTCAAATTGTGCCTATAAAAGGAAGTGATAACTCCCTTGCTGACTATCTCTCAAGAGAACATCTTTTAAAGTCCCCCAAAATAGCTCTGAGCACATCCTCCTCTCTTCCTCCCAATGGAACCTCTTCCTGGCCAAAGGCGGCCAAACACTCAGCGGCCCCTACCGCAAAACAACCAGCGACCCCCGTCGCCTAGAAATGATAAACCTGTTTCTCCCCAAGCAGTAGCATCCTCCTCCAGAACTGTTACCTCAAAGGGCAAAAGGCCCATTTCTCAATCATTTGTACCATCCCCGATGAGTGCAGAAAATTACACCATGGATATCCAGTTTGAAACGATATCCAGACATCAACAAAGTTCTTCTCAGAAGACCTTGTCTATTCAATCAGACCCATCCAGCCTTCCAATCCCTTCAAGCACGTTGTTACGCCCTTTCGGCACTACAATGAAGAACAGGCATCCTGCCTCAGCAGTCGCTTCTTCAAAATCTACGATTTCAAGGAATCCTTCCTCGTTCTCTCAAATTGTCAGGCCGAAAGTTTTTCAGCCAAGACCTCAAATCAATTTTAAAACTACCATCGTGGATTCAACCATCGAACCAGAGTTCGACGAACCTTCGATCTAAGAAGTCTACAAACAAATATTTCCTCATGGCTTCAACTTCTGGTTCAAAAGACTCGTACTTTTTATGAGTTTATTCTGGTTAATTCAAAATCAGCAGAAATAACTCATATTTCAGATAAAAATGATCCCTCCAAAACCATTTATTCAAAATTCAGAATCTTACGAGTTCTCACCCCTTCCTCCTGGAAACAGGGTATGTTCGTAGGGAAGAAATTTACAAAACCCTTTAAGCCACAAGCTTACAACTATCGCGACTATACGAAGACGTGGTATGTTGTCTTCTGGTTCCAAGGTTACAACCATTCCTGGTTTGTGACTTTTTGTAAGCAAGCTTACAAATCGCACTTTCCAAACTGATTTCAAAGTTGGTGGACGTACTTTGGTCTCTCCGAGGAAATTTTCCCGGTCGAGGTTCAACGTTCGTACCATCTCTTCCAACAAATAAATGCTTCATACAAAAACGCTTTTTAAAAAAGGCTTCCAAATTTAACCTAAATTCTAAATTGCAAATTTAAACTTTAAAATTTTGTATTATCCCTAGAGCCAAAATAGCTTTCTTCGGAACCGTTTTTTGTCCCGTCCCCCGCCCCGACATAGCTTTTCGCTTTCAGTGATCCAGAAGAATCAACTAACTTGTCTCTTCTTCATTAAGCTAGGGGAAAAGGAACTGTCTACCTGTTGGGAAGCTAGACATGTTGTAAGTGACTGGATGAGGATGTTGATTTAATGAATCTTAAATCTATCAATTGGATTAAACAAAAACAACAATACCGAATGTAAATGAGTATAGAAAAAGAAGAATAGGATTTTATAGTGGTTTGATCCAATTTACATCTACATCCACTTTAGCCACTATTACTAGAGAAATCAATCAGCAAGTTACAAGAGAAATACTCTCAATCTCTCTCTACAATAACATAGCATTAACAAAATCAGAGTATCAGAAGAACTCACCCAATCCTTTCTCTTCCTCAATTGCTCTCCAACGACTTGCATGCCCCCTTTCACAACAACTCTTTCTATTTAAAGACCACCCACAGCTCAAGGAAAAAGACCCACATTTGTTCTACATTCTTCTCCAAAATAACTGCTTTAGGTGGGTAATCACGTGATGGAGAATAAAATTGTCTTGGTGGCAATTTGAACTAAGAAAAAAAATAAATGTCCAGATTGGCATCTGACTCATCTAACACATCAGGGATGAGAACTCTTTAAGCAAATTCTAAGCTATCAAAAAAACAATAAATCTCAACCTTGATAGCAAAGAATTTATGACTTGCTCTCCATAAGTGGCTTTTACCCTTCATTCATTCGCTAGGACCAAATTTAAGAGTCTTTAGGCAACTCTCAAGTTTGGTTATAGGGAGTGATTTTGTGAAAGCATCTGCAAGATTGGAGGCTGAAGCAATTTTCTTCAACTTGATCTTTCCATCTGCTACGACTTCTCTTAGGAAATGATATCTTATGTCAATATGTGTTTGTCCTTTCGTGATATATCTAATTTTTCGAAAGGTACACTGCACTTTGGCTGTCACAGTACACAACAACTTAACCATTGTCACCGTTTCCTAATTCCCGTGTCAGTTCTCGAAGCCACATAGCTTCTTTTACTGCTTCAGTAGTTGCCATATACTCTGACTCGGTTGTTGATAGTGCAACAACTGATTGCAAAGTTGATCTCCAACTCACTGTATTATCCAGCAATATAAACACCAGCCATGTTAAATATCTTATCCTATCTATGTCAGCTACATAATCTGCATGCACAAATCCTTTTAGATGAATATTTCCTTGAAAAGAATTTGTGTAACATAAACCATGAGACACTAACCTTTTAATGTATCTCATTATTCATTTAACAGCATTTCAATGTTCCTTACCCGGGTTAGCCATAAATCTGCTTACCATACTTATGGCGTGAGCCAAATTTGGTCTTGTACATGATGGGATGTAAATCCCGCAGTGGAAGCGATGATCATCGTTCATCAATTTTGAGAAACAAAACCAAATGTGCAAAAATTAAATACAGGGGAAAACTTACGTTTGAAGAACTGTTCTTCAATGATTTCCTGAACACCACCAATAAACCTTCCTTATTATCCTCAGGGTGCGACGATCTCGCTTGTGGGAGCGTCGGTTTGAAACGTGAGGGAGAATTGAGAGAGTGTGATTGAGAGAAATACTTGTGAGCTTCTGTTCTCTTCTTAACAGAATCTTTCTGCAAAACAAAACCAAAAACTGTAACATGGGGAGTTACCCCACGTCACTTAACTCCCCACTCCCCTGCATTTTTGCAGGGGAGTTATATATTAATTATAATTATATATATTAATATTACTAATAAAATAATAAATAATTTTTTTTTATTAATTAATTAATCATATTAATTAATAAATCATTATTAATTATTAATTTAATTAACAATTAATATATATACATATATAAATCAAATAAATAATTAACACTTAATTATTTATTACAAAAATATATTCATATTCTATAGCATTTCTCTCATATAACTTATAGTTGTAATGTACATCTTATGCACATTATTTTAAACCTATAGTTATAATATGGATCATATTAATATTAATTTTATTTGAATCTTATTCAAATAATTTCTATCATAATATATAGAATTAACTATATATTATAATGTATCACTATACATATAATCCCTTGAGCAATTTGAACATTTCAAAATTTTCCAAAAACTTGATCCTCGTTTGACCCGTTATGAGCTAGTAAGGAGACCTAATGGACTTACAGATCAGAAGCTCCAACGATGCGAGATTAATCGGTTAAACTCATTGACCGAGTTAATCAACATTCGTTAACTACGGGTCACTTCACTAAAGACCCATAGCTGCACTCTTCTCATTGCAGAATATTTTCGTATCCACGGATACATGACCATTAATGGCAAGTCAATTCTTCACGAGTGCTCGTAACTCAAACTAGGTCAAATTACCGTTTTACCCTTGAGTTACATCTTACTCCTTAAATATCACTACTCCTCTAATGGACAACCCGGTTATGGTCCGACCAATAACAGGAAGTCCCTCTTGGACTAGTGAGAGGGTGTGGCCCCTTGTTCAAGTCACGGAGTTAGCATTTAAGAGAACACTCATCTACTCCCTAAAGTCGGGGAGGAGTGAATTTCATCTTGTGAAGTTATGTTCCCAACTCCCCACTCGGGCCACTCTCACCCATACAGATCAAAGGACGAGCCCTCACGGGCAGGAGTCCATAACTCACTCAGGATTGAGAATGAGTTGTCTGGTCATCCTACGAAATAGCAATCTGTTAATCAACGGCGTTACATCTAAAGATTGGCTATTTCGTGGTCCGGTCTTATACAAACTTATTGTATAGGATACCCCCACTTGCATGTCTCCACACGAACGATCTGGATCAAATCATCTGTAACATTTATAGATGGGTCGTATTCATAGTGTTACCAGGATAAGATAACCAGCCTTTTCCATATACCATAGACCCTTTAGGTTATTTACGGAACATTATCCACTTGTATATCAGGGGTATACACTACTAGAATTTTGGCTTTTCGTGACACTCATGAACAGTAAAATACTGTTCAAATAAAAAAAACGTCACAAAAGGAAAAAACTGAGTTTTGGAGAGAAAAAACGGAGGTTTCTGAAATGTTGACATTTTGTGACTTTTTTTAACGTTACAAAAGGTTTGGCCAAACAGGCATTTTTGGTGACGTTTAAAAAACGTCAAAAAAAGTGAGGCGCGTTTTTGGCGGGAAATGACGGAATGTTCCGGATTTTTTACCTTTCGTGACATTTCTTCTAACCATCACCAAAAAGTAGAAATTACATATGTTTTTCATGACGTTTAATAAGCATCACGAAAAAGACACGTGCGTTTTTGGCGGAAAAAGACGGAATGCTTCGGGTTTCTGGCTTTTTCACGATGTTAAAAAAGCGTCACAAAAACTTTGATGTTGTGACGTGTTGGGATTTTCTCTACCTTTAAAAGGATTAGAGACTCGTGCAAGCGCACACGGTCACAAGTAATACTCGGAAGTAATCCAAGGTCGAATCCTCAGGGACTTGTTGCTTTTCAAAATCAAGTAATGCAGTGAAATGGTTCAAATATGCAATTGTGATTTCGGAAGAAAATAATGGTGAAATGTTGTTGTTTGGGGTTTTAACTATCAAGCAATTTAATGAAACTCAACCTCCTTGTCTCATACCTTATTTTTTATGCAAAACATGTTTCAAATGTGCATCACACATTAGTTCAAATGGCAAGTTCCAATCTGGTTCAATTATGATAGGTGTTGAGCTAAGTGCTTTCTTAAGTGTCTCAAAAGCTTTCAAACAATGTTCATAAAAAACAAAGGGTCGATCACTTCCAACAACTGACACAAGGGCTTAGAAATTTTCGCAAAATCTTTTATAAAATGGCGGTAGAAACCCGCGTGTCCTAAGAAACTTCTAACACCTTTTACAGTTGTAGGAGGAGGTAGTTTAGCAATCACATCTATTTTAGCCCTATCGACCTCAATTCCTTTTTCTGAAATTTTGTGACCTAAGACTATACCTTCACGTACCATAAAATGACACTTCTCCCAATTAAGCACAATGTTAGTCTCTTCACACCTTTTTAAAACATTCTCTAAGTTCTCTAAACAAACATCAAACGACTCACCAAACACAGAAAAATCATCCATAAAAATCTCTACCGTGCTTTCTATCATGTCTGAAAAAATAGCGGTCATGCATCTTTGGAAGGTAGTGAGAGCATTGCAAAGACCGAACGACATTCTCCGGAATGCAAATGTCCCATAGGGACACGTGAACGTGGTCTTTTCTTGGTCCTCCGAAGCTATAGTAATCTGGTTGTAACCCGAATACCCATCGAGGAAACAATAACATTCCTTCCCTGCAAGACGATCAAGTATTTGGTCAATAAAGGGTAATGGAAAATGGTCTTTTCGAATTACCTTGTTTAACCTACGGTAGTCCATACACACTCTCCAACCAGTCACCATTCTAGTTGGGATCAACTCGTTGTCGTCGTTTGTAATCACCGTCATACCACCCTTCTTGGGAACGCATTGAACTAGGCTAACCCAACTTCTATCCGAAATGGGGTAGATCACTCCAGCATCTAACCATTTTATGAATTCCTTTTTGACCACCTCTTTCATTTTCGGGTTAAGCCTCCTTTGGCACTCAATAGAATTGGTGGCTCCTTCCTCCAGGATGATTTTGTGCATGCAAAATGTAGGGCTAATTCCTCTTATGTCCGCTATGGTCCATCCAATAGCCCTCTTGTACTTTGATAAAACCTGCAAAAGCAAAGATTCATGTTCATTAGACAAATATGAAGAAATGATAACGGGCAAAGTATCGTTTAAAACCCAAATAAGCATATTTTAAATGAGAAGGTAGGGGTTTCTTTTCCAATTCTGGAGGTTCAATGATGGAAGGTTGCAAGGCCTTCAAATCCGCTATTGTCGGCTGCAAAAACTCAAAACGCTCAAATTGGGGCAAAATTACGCTAGGCGCAATTTTGGATTCTTTTTCTACAGCCTCCAAATCTGCTTCCAAGTCTTCCACCATCATTTGCTGGAGTTCCTCCATGATTGCTCCTATTGTAGAGCACTCCTCGACTTCATCCGGGAGACGCATTGCATCGAGGACATTGAAGGTTACCTGTTCATCATTGACCTTCATCGTGATCTCTCCTTTCCTAACATTGAAAACCGTATCTCCAATTGCTAAGAATGGCCTCCCAAGAATGATCGGCACCTCAAGATCTGCTTCACAGTCCAAAATTATGAAATCGGCGGGAAAAATAAACTTATCAACTTTAACAAGCACATCTTCTATTTTTCCTTCCAGTTTCTTTATGGATCTATCAGCTAGTTGTAAAGTGACAGTAGTGGGATGAGCTTCTCCTATATTTAACTCTTTAAAGACAGAAAGAGGCATAAGATTAATGCTTGCTCCTAAGTCACACAATGCTCTTCCTAGGTTCTTACCTCCTATTGAGCAGGGGATGGTAAAACTTCCTGGGTCCTTACATTTAACAGGCAATGGATTCCCTAGAGCATCACTACTACACTTTGCCAAGGCTACCGTCTCATGCTCACCTAACTTCTTACGCCTAGATATGATGTCCTTTAAAAACTTAGTGTAGTTAGACATTTGTTCTAAAGCATCTATGAGAGGTATATTGATATGCAACTGTTTTAGAATCTCAAAGAACTTCTTAAAATGACCATCCTGATTCTTTTTAACTAGCCTTTGGGGGAAGGTGGAGTAATCTTAATATTACCTACCTGTGGAGTAGTGTTGGGCACTACTTGCTTATCTTTATCCGCCTTCTTATCTTTTTCTTCTGAACTTACAGGTTCTGTTTTCTCTTCTTGTTGTGGATTGGAGGTGGATGCAGGAACAGGTGTAACTACATGAGTTCCTTCGTCTGGAAGTGAAGGTCCTTCATAACTTAATCTGCTTCTTGTGATAACCGCCTTACAGTGCTCCTTTCCCTCACGATCTCGCTTCGGGTTTTCTGTGTGTCCAGGCAATGTACCTTGGGGTCTAGATTTCTGGTCATTTGCAATCTGCCCCACTTGCATCTCCAAGCTTCTTATCGCAGCATCAGTTCTTGTCATGAACTCTTTCATCATGGCCTCCAAACTTGCGTTGCTACCACTTTGCTGAGTAGTATTTTGACCTCTCTGCTGATTGTATTGTTGAGGCTGCGACGCCGGTTGAATTGGAAAACCAGGAGGAGTATAGTTTTGCTTGTATTGTTGAGCGGGTGCTTGTGCACTGCTACTAGCTACTCCTTGGTTACTCCAGGAAAAGTTTGGATGGTGCCTCCATCAAGGGTTGTAATTGTTTGAATAAGGGTTGAAATTCCGCTGGGCACCTTGACCTACATAAAAAATAGACGCTGGATTAGCTGGACAGTTATCATACAAGTGGTTATCACCACAATAGACACAAGATATATCTGAAATTTGTAAAATAGGAGAGGGTTCAGGTATCGCCGAAGTGATGGTTTTGGTTTCCTTCTCCATTGTCAACTGCTTTAACATTTGGTTCATAGCCGCCATTTGGGCTTGCATTGAAGCTACTGTGTCTAACTCAAAGATTCCAGCTGATACTTGCTTCTTTGGTAATGACCTTCCTATTTCGCCTTGGTCATTAATGTCTGTCATCTTATTCAAGATATCAATGATCTCATTTACCGACTTCTCTAACAACGAGCCATTGGCTGCGGTGTTCAACATCATCCTTGATGAACGATCCAATCCTCTATAGAATTGTTCAATCTGCACACATGCGGGCAATCCATGGCTCGGGCATCTTCTAAGTAATTCCTTAAAACGCTCCCAAGCTTCTTGAACTGCTTCGTTCTCTTTCTGTCTAAAAGACACAATGTCCTCTCGGAGGTCTGCGTTCCTGGTCAAAGTGTGGTACTTTGCCAAAAATTTCTCCGTCAGTTCTGCCCATGTGTTGATAGAATTTGGTTCTAACGCGTTTAGCCAAGTCCTTGCACCATCCCTGAGAGAAAAAGGAAACATTTTTAATCTTAGTGCATCCTCAGAAACACCAGGAAGTTGAAATGCATTAGCTATTTCAATAAAGGATTTGAGATGGGAGTAAGGATCTTCATTAGTCAATCCTCCGAACTGGCCCATCGTCTGTAACATCTGGAACATGACTGGCTTGAGCTCGAACTGTGCGGCTTGGGGTAAAGGATTATTTATCCCTGAATTTACGTTGTGGAACGCATGAGTGACATAATTCCACATGGCTACATCTCGATTATCTGCTAGAAGGATCAGATTAGGAATTTCTCCTGCTCGGTTTGCTGCTCCTTCACCTGCCATATCTCCATTCACAGGTGGATTTTGTGGCGGTGGAGGATCTTGTGCATTTCTATTCATCTCGATGGTCTCTTCTTCTTTTCTCTTTTCTCAACCTCTGCTCATGCCTTCTCCTCTTAAGGGTTCTTTCAATCTCTGGATCAAAGGTCAACCAACCAGACCCTATGCTCATACACAACTCCCTTAAAGGTTAGATATAACAGTTAATTCCAAGGACAGAGGTATGCAACAATCACACAATGAAACAATTCACTTGAAAAGAATATGATTTGAAAACTCAAATCCCCGGCAACGGCGCCAAAAACTTGTTGGGATTTTCTCTACCTTTAAAAAGATTAGAGACTCGTGCAAGCGCACACGGTCACAAGTAATACTCGGAAGTAATCCAAGGTCGAATCCTCAGGGACTTGTTGCTTTTCAAAATCAAGTAATGCAGTGAAATGGTTCAAATATGCAATTGTGATTTAGGAAGAAAATAATGGTGAAATGTTGTTGTTTGGGGTTTTAACTATCAATCAATTTAATGAAACTCAACCTCCTTATCTCATACCTTAGTTTTGATGCAAAACATGGAAAACACACTATGTTGGGAAAATGCACCAGGCTCAATTCCTGACTTTTCTTGGGATTTGAGTTCTACTCTTTCACTACCGCTTTTGATTGCTGTAGAGGCTAGGGTAACCTACAATCATATTCCTATGTGTGATTACAATCCTATAGAATATCTACCAACTCATTTGCATTATGGGTCAGAGGGCCTATTCCTAGGACCATATTTTATGCGCTTATTCCTAAGTCACATCCCATATTGGTTTTCTATTATTTTACCTAACTCACCTCTCCCAAGGTTGGGCTTTAGTGTATAAATCAAGTTCCCACTGGCCAAATGGAAAAAAGACGTAAAGAGAAGTTTTTAGAAACGAACCCAAAAAAAGTGTCAGGCGCAATCTGGCCAAAATCCCGAGCGTGTTGAAAATCAAATCATTTGACTAAGGCATTCCACAAGGAGGTTGATAACTAATTTAGAACATAATTAAATGAAAGTAAATGCACGAAAACATAAAGAAAGTATTTTTCATTGAATTTAAATGAATAAATAAGCCGTACAAGGAGTTCTAGCTTAACCCTCTTCTCTCTCGAGCATGAGGGGAGTTGAAACTCGCTAAAGAACTTTAAAAGAGCAGAATGAACAAAGAACGAAAGTAAGAACTCGAATTAAAAGCACTACGAAAGGTAAAAGTGTGAAAAACGAAGAAATGAACAACTAGAACATGAACATAAATCCTAAAAACGTGTTCTTCAACTAGAGAGCATCTAAAAGAAGATGAAATGAAGCTTGGAAGAGATGATTTGCTGAGGGATGGATGACTTCCTTTTATAGCACCATAGGTTGGTTGAAACTCCCCTCCATTTTAGGTGAAAAAGGATTGAGATTCACCTAACCACCTCACTTGGACTTGGACTCACGATTTTGAACATGTGGGAAATGTCCTCCTTGCCCTTCATTAATCAAAACGTGCGTTTTGACAAATTGCCCTCCAAAAATGCGCCAGGCACAATTCTGCAAAAGAGAGAATTCTGTTATTTTCTTCCAACTTTGACCGCATTTATCTCATATTTTTCCTAAAGTACCATAGTTTGACTTTTATGCATAAATAATCTATGTATATTCTACTTTAAGAATATATGGTTCTTTTTGGCAAATAATAATGGGAAATGGGTCAAAAACGTGGTCAAATAGGGCTACCGACACATGTTTAATCGTCACGAAAAGTAGGAAAATTACAAATTAAAAAAACAAAAATCTTTCAAAAATGCATAAATCACGGATTGAAGCCACGACCTAGCCATTAATACTATAACTTGAAGTTAATCGACCAACAAAGCTTTTTCTGACTAGCACTGACTTTCAAAATATATTAATATAAATTTAATTTCAGTAAATAATTTAAAAAAAACAAAACAAAAATCAAACCCTAACCGTTAATTTTTTCCTCTTTGTTCACGTGTGCCGCAACCCCCATCTTCTCTTCTTCTTCATACCCTCTCCTCTCCCTTCCATTTTTTGTCCAACCTCAGCCACTCTAGACCTCCAGCGGCAGTACACGAAACACAAGCGGCACAAGCAGAAGCGGCGTATCATTCTAGTGGCGATCGACGGCAGTGCAACCTAAGAACCAGCAACGTTTCCTTTGATTTCCAGTGTGCGGTGGTCGTTTTCTGCGACGACGACTTGTTCTCCGGTGAGTTGAGAGAACAGCCGACCAGTTTCGCTTCAGATCCGACGAACTTGCAGAGGCACAGCGGCTGCACCTACGACAAACGACGATACGCGACATTATAGGTAAATTTATTGCAACCAAGAAACTTAAAATTTCTTCACAAAAGTATGAATAGTATATAGATTAATTCACGAAGTGGCTGGTGATTTGGATGATTTGTATGTGGGAATTTTTTGGTGGGAGTGGAGAGGAGGAGGGGGGTATTTATAGACAAAAAAAGGAAGGTGGATTTGCTTGATTTAGAAGGGAATAGGAATAGGGAAAGAAAGAGAAACCAGGTGAGAGAGAATTTTATTTGATTTTTTGATGAATTTGTTTTTGCTGATTTGACGTTAAGACTTATAGGTGTTCTTACTATTCCAATTCAAGAACATGATGGTAGCTGATCATGGTCATGTTCTCGCCTCTTTCTTCCTTTTCTTTTTTCTTGATGTAAAAACAGAAACCAAACTTTAATACATTATTTCTATGGGTTATATATGTTTTTACATTTATGTTTTGAAAATTTCATTATTGAGTTGATCTTGCCATTGACAAACTTTTGCTATGCTAAACACTTTCTAAAGGAGACTTTTTATGTTATGCTTCCTTTTGCCTTACTTTACATTTTAGTTACTTGAATTATCTGTACAGTTTACTAATATGATCATAAATTTTAGGTGTTGACTATGTTCGTTGACAAAACGGGCAAAAGTTTGAGAGATATCTAATGATACCGGAAGTTAGAGAAACATCTTGTCATAGTTTATGATCTTGATAGAACTTTTAGTCTTTTTCAACTAGTGATCTTGACAAATCCCTTTATATAATCTGGACATATGAAGAATGTTACTTCATTAGTCATTCCCAAATCTGCTAAAGTTATATTATCTACTAGCTACAATAGGTTGATTCAAGTTATTGGGTATAGTGGCAAGTTACAAAAAAGATAAAATTCCCAAATCAACTGTTTTGCTCTTGATGATGAACTTGTTACGTCTTGTTTTGACAATAATGTAGTTACCTTTACAAGTTGAGCAATAAATTAGTTTCTTTTCCCAATATTCCCTCTTCATACTTTCCCTTGTTACAATGTTAGAATTTGTAGAAACAAAGACGCTATTACGAGAGACATTGTACCTTTTGTCTTTTGATTTATTTCTCATTGAATGAAGGCCTATACTTATCAAACTTTGTGGTTTCACCAAATTAAAATTGTGGCTGTATGTGAACTCTCCATTATATTTTGCAACGTTTGTGATACATGGAACATATATTCATAAAAGAAAGTGATTATGTGGTTTATGTAATGCAACTTGTTTAATACCTATTGTTCTTTTTTATCTCTTTCAAACTTACACGCATGGAGAGTTTCAATCAATGATGGTTAGTGTGGGGAGGCAATCAATGATGGTTAGTGTGGGGAGGCAGAGGCTATTGATGTTGGAAGTCAACCAAATAAATTGACCTGCGGTGCTAGTTCTCCTGAACCTTCTTTGGTTTGAATTTATTATGTTAAAAAGTTTATGATACTTTGAGTTATTTTCTTTGGTTTCAATTTGGAAGTATCAGTGATCGATGATGTAGCCACAGTCGTTGGCGTTATCAGGTATCGCTTTCTTTCTATTCATTAATCTCACATTCTCGATAAGTGACAAGAAATATTTTTATGATCATTTAAGGTTAGAATCATTCAAATCATATATCTTTCTGTTAGCTATGCGAGGTAATCTGATGGTTCTCATTAATCTCTCTTATTTGGGTTTCTTAGTGTCTTCTTTTTGCATTTTGATAGTTCTCTTTTGTTTTAATATATATATATATATATATATATATATATCATTCAAAGTTCAATGCAACAACCAAAGAATCCCTCTGATTGAACCCTTAAATTTTGAAACTGAATTTTTCTTAGTTGTACTAAAAAAAATTTTGAAACTGAATTTGTTCAACTGTTAAAGACAAATGTGCTGCACCCAAATACTTTGACTCTAAGTAATAAGTAAACTTGTGATTCTTTGGTCAAAGAAAAATTTCTCTTAGAATTTGCAGTACATATGCTTCAATACTTTTTAGATTTAATTGTAGCACCATAATTATTTAAGCATATTGTAACATTTGCTTTCTTTTGCATTTGTGTTATATCTAGAGATTTGAATGTTCCAAATACTTCTAATCAATGTGTTTTTATGGGATCGGCCAGTTCCATTTAACAAATACGTATTGAACTAGATTTATCTACATTAATTTTAGACCCATTTTTGGCATCTGATAGTATCAGTTATCGCTGGTATAATATTAATTAGATTTTGACATTAAGTGTTTATTATTGTTTACACAGTATTTTATTTTATCTTTGTACCTCTATCTTTTTCAATATGTTCTTTGTTGACAGATTCCAAAATCCTTGATGACGCGCTAGTGCCTTTAATGGGTTATCTGTAAAACAAGCTTCATTTATGTGAAGAATAGATGGAACATGTGAGTTTGTTGTGTTTTATTACATATATTTGAGTTCACTGATCTTGTCTGATGTATTTACACGTACCGTAAAAAAATGTGTTCGAGTTTGCCTTGATTTTGTCAAAATTTGCTATTGTTTAATTTTTTAAATTTCATTTGTCTACCGTGATTCTAGAGAATGCTTTCAAGCAAGTTCAACAATGACTTGGAAGCTTTTAAGTAAGCTAAATTTTACTCATATTTTCTCAAGAATGTTGTATACCTAATGCCAAGTTTGTGTCTACAAATCATTTTTAATATTAGCATCATGTATCACTTTACTTTATTTTTTTCTTTTGATAAGAAATATCACTTCACTTTTAGCTGTAATATGCTTACAAACGACCTATTTTATCTTAATCTTATAACTACTCCCATTAGAACTACTACATTATTTCATCTCCTTTCTTGCTTTTGTTAGTTAATTATTTATTTTGTGTTTGTTTAATGGTAATAGCTTCTCACTCTCGATTATTAGTTCTATCTCTCATTAGCTTTCATTTTTCTACGCTGCTTTTCCTACTTTTGAATGGTATGAGAATTTTCCTACTTTTGAACTTTATGAGAATTTTCCTACTTCTGTGGAGTTTTTGTGTTTCATTATATCTATGATGAAGAAAGGCATCAGTGTCTAGCACAATCGATTTCATTATCTATTCCGAAGAAAGCCACTTATTCCTACAGGTCTCTTTTATCTTTCTCTGGAAAGTATATTGCATATGATTACTCTTTTGTTTCTACTCATTGTCGCAACTAAGGTGATTCTAACTATTGTGGTTTTGAATTTTCTTGGGTGCTGATTTTAAGTGGGTTGTAGAGAATTTCAAATTATTGTGTGAACTGATTTTGGTTATACTTAATAAAGGAGATTAAAAGTATTTAAGTTGTTACCTGTCAATTGTTCTTTAGAAATATGTAGTTTCAAATGCATATCTTTATTTGCATTCTTTTTCCTGGTTTTCTTTGTTTTAGGTTCGGAATCAAGTTTTATAGCATAATTATAGTGAAGGTTCCAATCATTATATAACTTGTGCACCTATAAATTTTTTTCTTAACACCATTGAAGAATTTCGTCCACAAAATTTACAATTTTGTTTAAATGTTATTGTTTATGTCAAATTTTTTGAGAAAGCCTCTTTTCTTAAGTTGTCTATTATTGGTTTATATGACAGGAGCAAGCTTCGCATTGGAACGAGAAGTTGTAAGGATTTTTTATTTTGTCGGATCGTGTCCAGTGAGCTTAAGCATGTTGTGGTCATTTCCATCAAAGTTCCATTATAACAAAGGTAAGTTATCTTGCTTTTCGTCATCATTCGTACTATAGCATTTAAATCTTAAATTTTTCTGAATCAACATTGTTATATGCTATAATTATAGCTAATTTAGCACCTTTATCAAATTATTGAGTAAGTTCACAAGGAAAACTGGATACTGATTATAGATACTGTCGTTAGACGAGGAATGAACGTTTCCAATCCTTCTGATATACTAGCTTTGTGCTACATTGTTAGAAGTATATTTTGTGCTATACTGCTGAAGGATATAGAAGAAGTGTTGGGTTCTTTTGTTATTGTAACCTATTTTGTTCTATTTGGAACTTTGTTTAGTCATTTTGTTGGTTATCGTATCATATTATTGTGTAAGTACATAAGAGTTTTATAAATACTGATTATCGATACTTTCATTATGGGATGATTGTACGTTTACAAACCTTATGATTGTACTGATATTTTGTGCTATGTAATTTAAGGATGTAAAAAAAGTGTAGGCATGTCGTTTATTTTAATCGCGCTTGCTCTGTTCGGATGTTTGTTTGGTCGTTATGTTGGTTGTTTTATCAGATTATTGAGTAAGTTGATAAGGAAGACTGTGAATGTTGATTATTTGTAGTGTTGTAGAAGATTATTATACGTTTTCAATCATTGTGATACTTGTTTAATTATGATATTTTATGATATATTACTAAAGGATGTAGAAGAAGTGTACAAGGTTGGTTTTTGTCTAATCAATTTTGTTCTGTTGGGATCTGTATTTGCAAAGATTACTATTGTGATAGACTCCTAGTGCGTTTATTTAAAAATGTTAATTGAATTTTTTCTTGTACAATGTGGAATATATAGTTATCTTCACGATCCTTTGCACTTTTTAATAGATAGACTCGTTCTTTTAGAAGTGATTTTCTTTCCTTATCTATCTTTGGTTATTCATTTATCTAACTTGGGTATTGTTTTTTTCATTAGGTCTTTCACGAACCCAAAGAAGTCGACAATTAGCGATGCAACTAATTGATGGATGAGCTTCCTTCTTGGGGTTGGCGTGTGATTTGTGTTTGTAGGAATTTGAACATGTTTAATATAATGTACTAGCAAGTCCGAGAATATTTCGAGAATATTATATATATTTCAAGTTGGTTATCTAAATTAATGTATTTGTGATTTCGATTGACAATTTAATTACACGAGATTTAAATATTACTCGACGTCTGCAATCAAAATTAAATACATATTCAGTGACCCTCTTTTTATCGTCACAAAATAAAATCATTAGTGACGTTTTTAAACCGTCATCGAAATATTTTTTAGGACGATTATCAAACGTCACGGAATAAACTTTTCATGACGTTTAAACACCGTCAAGAAAGGATGTCACATGACCTCTCCTCCCCTGTTCAAGGTCTTTCCGTGACAATCTATAATCGTCACGAAATCATTTTTCATGACGGTTTATGAACGTCGTGGAAGTCCATGTCTTTCATGACGCTAATAAACCCTCACGTGTGCTAATTTTTGTGACATTTTTTAAACGTCTCGTATGCCTTTCGTGATGAGCGTATACGTGACGGCGTTAAAAAAGTCACGAAAGCTTTTTGTGACGTCAAAAAAACGTCACGGTAGACAAAATTTCTAGTAGTGATATCAAATATATACCTAGTATATCAAATATATACCTAGTATATCAAATATATACCTAGTATATCAGGGGTATATCAAATATATACCCAATAGATATACTATCCCGATGTCATGATAATAGTCTTGGATGTTTAGTTTATTGGATTTTGGACAATGCAATGCTATGAATTCAACAACAAAATGATTGAATAAAACTTTATTGAATATATATTTTTTTTTACATAAATACAAACCACGAGTTTAGGGCAACACACCCAATAGTACAGACCATTAAATACATGATACTCCCCACTGCACTTGAGTAAGGAACATTGCTCATAATCTGCTTCTCTTCCTCAGTTTTAGGAGATTGACTAGCTGACAACTTCATATGCTTGGCAATAGCTACTGATGATGGTTTACATAAATTCATCCAAAACTTTTTCAACATTTTAGTTGTATGAATCCTGTTGGTTGTTGCATATATATTGACTCTGCCAAGTCACCACGGAGAAATGCAGTTTTCACATCAAGTTGCTCGAGTTCAAGGATATAAGCTGCAGTCAGTGAAAGTAGGACTCGTATAAAAGTGTGCCTGACTACTGGAGAAAATATTTCTCCGTAGTCAATTCCTTCAGTTTGGGTGAATCCTTTTGCAACCAACCTTGATTTGTATCTAATTGGTTCTTTGGACTCCGGGCTTTCTTTTAGTTTGTAGATCCACTTACATCCAACCAGCTTCTGATTTCGTGGTCTATCAACGAAAACCCAAGTTTCATTCTTGTTCAACGAGTCTATTTCATCTTGCATAGCTACAATCCATTTCTCAGTTTCGGGTGATTTTATTGTATCAGTGTAGGTAATTGGCTCATCACCTGCTTGTTCAATTTTAGTGTTAAAAGCATAATACACAAGATCAACACTAGAGTATATGATGGGAGGTTTTATTTGTCTTCTCTCCCTATATCTAGCAAGCTAATAGTTATGAAGGTCTTCTGTTTCCTTCAATTGTTGATCTTTTTGGGGCTGTGTTGGTGTATCAGATGGAGTTGAAGGGGCTACTCTACCTTGATCAGATATTTGGACTTCATATTCTTGCATCTGTCCCTTATTGTGAGTTTCTTTTTCTGTAGTCTTCTCTAAATTTTGTAACATTGCCATTTTTTATTCATCAAATGTTACATCCCTGCTGATGAAACACTTCTCATCGTTTTTCTCTAAACTCCATAATCGATATCCTTTCACACCATGAAGATATCCTAGAAACAAGCACTTCTTGGCTCGATTATCTAATTTTCCTCCTTTTTCATTTGCATAAGCTACACACCCAAATACTCTCAAGTTTGAGAGATTAGGAGGATGTCCAGACCACATTTTCATTGGTTTTTTGAAGTTTAAGGCTGAAGATGGTGACCTATTAATCAAGTATGTTGCAGTAACTATAGCTTCTCCCCAAAACTTCTTTGGCAATGAGGCATTAGACAACAGACACCCGACTCTCTCAAGTAGTGTTCGATTCATACGCTCGGCGAAGCCATTCTGCTGGGGTGTTCCCTTTACAGTAAAGTGTCTTTCAATGCCATCTCTACTACACATACTTTAAACTTAGAACTAAGGAACTCAAGTCCATTATCTATTCTAATACATTTTAGTTTCTTTCCTCTTTGTATTTTTGTCAAGTTTTTCCATTCAAGAAACTTCTTAAATGTTTCATCGTTGGACTTCATTAGATAGACCCACACTCCTCGGGAGTAGTCATCAACTATAGACAAAAAATATCGAGCTCCTCCTAACGAATGTTCCTTCTCTGGTCCCCAAAGGTGTGAGTGAACATACTCAAGAATATCCTTTGTAGTGTGTTTGCCTTTTCTAAAGGAAATTCTTGTTGCTTTTCCATAAACACAATGTTCAGAGAGGCCTAAAGTACCAATTTGGACAAAGCCTAGCAGACCTTGCTTATTTAGCTCAAACAAACCCTTTTCGCTAATATGTGTTAGGCGCATGTGCCACAATTTCGTTTTCTCTTGTTCTTTCTAACAAGTTACAGCAGTTGTACCAGTGATAGTAGTTCCCTTTAGTACATAAAGGCCCTTTTCAAGATGACCCCTTAGTTTTACCATCGCACCTTTTATCAGTTTCATTGTACCTCGTTCGGTTTTCCAAACATAACCAGCTTTTTCAAAAACTCCCAAGGACAACAAACTTCTTTTCAACTCTGGTACATATCTCACATTGGATAAGACTCTAATCTGATTGTCAAACATCCTAACTTGTACTGAGCCAATGCCTTTAATACTGCACTCATGATGATTACCTAGGAGTACTTTACCAGTGTCAACTGTTTCAAAATCTTGAAACCAATGCCTATTATGAGACATATGAAAGGAGCGGCCTGGATCTAAATTCCATTCAGAGTCAAGTTGTTCATCAGACGACACTGTTAAGACTTAAGCAAAATCATATCCCTCTGTTACATTTGCATTAGGTTCTTCAGGTTTCTTGTTTTCATTCTTTCTTTTATTTTTCAACTCATAGCAGTTTCTTCGAATGTGGCCTTCCTTATGACAATAATAGCACATTTTAACCTTTCCTTGAGATTTAGATCTCCCTCTATTATTGTCAGACTTGCTACAATTATTATTGAAGTTATTAGACTTCTTTTCAGATATGCCTCTAGAGAAATGAGCTTCTGAGTCTTTGGAAGTACCATTCTTCTTTATTTCTAACTCCCTAGATCTCAAAGCACTAAGAATTCAAAAGGATGATAGATTTATTTTTATCAGATACCTTCTCATCAATATTGTTCAGATCTAGAGTAATCTTATTAAATTCATCAAGAGTTTGTTTCAAATCTTTACTAGGATCCATTTTAAAACCAAAGAACCTTTCCTTCAAGAACAACTTATTTGTTAGGGACTTTGTAAGGTAAAATTTTGTCTAATTTAGACCGTACCTTTACAACAGTTGTTGCATCATGGACTTGTCGAAGAACATTATCTACCAATACAGGATGATTGTGCTGAATGCAAGTTCCTATACTTGAAGATTCTCATCTTTTGGTTTTTCTTCTGTCTTCTTGGTATCCACGACATTAGCTACCTTTTGTTTAACAAGTAATGTTCGAATTTTCTTCTTTCAAAGGGAGAAATCTCCTTTACCATCGAACTTTTCCACCCCAAATTTTGTAGCCATTACCTCGTAATTGAGACATAGTATAAAATAGCTCAATACAATTAATAGGCTCTGACACCAATTGTTCATTTAATGAATCTTAAATCTATCAATCAGATTAAACAAAAACAACAATATCGAATATAAACGAATACAGAAGAAGAATAGGATTTTATAGTGGTTCGATCCACTTTAGATCTACATCCACTTTAGCCACTATTACTAGAGAAATCAATCAGCAAGTTACAATAGAAATACTCTCAATCCCTCTTTACAATAACATAGTAATAACAAAATCAGAGTATCAGAAGAACTCACCCAGTCCTCTTTCTTCCTCAACTGCTCTCCAAACAACTTGCATGTCCCCTTTTATAGCAGCTCTCTCTATTTAAAGACCACCTATAGCTCAAGGAAGAAGACCACATTTGTTCTAGATTATTCCCCAAAATAATTGCTTCAGGTGGGAAATCACGTGATGGAGAATAAAATTGCCTTGGTGGAAATTTGAGCAAAGCAACAAAATAAATGTCCAGATTGGCATCTGACTCAGCTAACACATCAGGGATGAGAACTCTTTAAGCAAATTCTAAGCTATCAAAAAACAACTGAGGATAACTAAGCTGACACGTTAGAGTTGGCTACTGGCACAAACTGGGTGGTGCCTTACAGTACCGTAGATGAACGCGTGGTAATGTTCATGGTGGTGCTTTAGGATTCCAATGTAATGCATTCAAAATCAAAATGAGCTTGCTAGTGGATCACTGTTGTTCTATTATCAAGTGAGCTAGATAAGGCTTTAAATAATAATAAGGTCAGTTCCAAAAGACAAGGACCGGGAAATGATGCGGTAGAGGAACAACAAGATCTCCCACTAGTCTAGTAGAAGGAAAACAGAAGTGCGCTTGTCAGGGTTGACTTTTTACTCCAGAAACATGTGTCGATAGGCCTTTTTTACCACATTTTTGACCCATTTCCCATCATTATTTGCCAAAAAAGGTAACATATTTTTAAAGTAGAACATGCATAGAACATTTCTACATAAAAATTAAACTATGATACTTTAGGAAAAATATGAGAAAAATGCGGTCAAAGTTGGAAGAAAATAACAGTTTTTTGTTTTTGTAGAATTGCGCCTGTCACAATTTCCAATAGCAAATGGGCAAAACGCACGTTTTGATTAATGAAGGGCAAGGAGGACATTTCCCACATGTTCAAACCAACTCAAAACCGTGAGTCCAAGTCGAAGAGGGTTTGTTAGGTGAATCTCATCCCATTTCCACCTAAAATCGTGAGGAGTTCAACCAACCCAAGGTTCTATATAAGAGAGCCACTCCTCCAGCAGCAATTCATCCCTTCCAAGCTCGTTTTCAACTTCATTTACATTCACTCTTCATTGTAGAACTCATTCTTAGTCTTAGATTCAAGTTTTAGTTATTATTTCCTTGTATTTTCATACTTTATTGCTTATAATTCAAGTTCTATCATTTGTTCTTCGTTTATTCTGTTATTCTTAAGTTCTTTAGCGAGTTTACATTCCCCTCACACTCGAGAGAGAAGAGGGTAAAGCTAGAACACATTGTACAACTCGTTTATTTGTTTTAATTCAATGAAAAATACTTCCATTATGTTTTCGTGCATTTTTTTCCTTTAAAAATGTTCTAAATTAGTCATCAACCTCTTTGTGGAATGCCTTAGTCAAAATGATTTGATTTTCAATGCGCTCGGGATTTGCCCAGAATTGCGCCTGACACTTCTTTTAGTTGGTTTCTAAAAACTTCTCTTTACGTTTTTTTTTTTCATTTGGCTAATGGGAACTTGATTTATACACTAAAGCCCAACCCTGAGAACGATGAGTTAGGTAAAATAATAGGAAACCAATATGGGATGCGACTTAGACATAAGCGCATAAAATATGGTCCTAAACGTAGGTTCTTTGACCCATAAAGCAAGTGAGTTGATAATTATTCTTTAGGATTGTAATCACACATAGACATATGATTGTAGGTTACCCTAGCCTCTGCAGCAACCAAAAGCGGTAGTGAAAGAGTAGAACTCAGTTTCCGAAGAAAAGCTAGAATTGCACTTGGTCCATTTTCCCAACAAAGTGTGCTTTCCAGGTTTTGCATCAAAACTAAGGTAAGAAGCAAAGAGGTTGAGTTTTATTAAATTTCTTGATTGTTAAAACCCCAAACAACAACATTTCATCACTATTTTCTGCCTAATTCACAATTGCATATTTTAACCATTTCACAGTATTAATAAATTTTGAAAAGAAACAAGTCCCTGAGGATTCGACCTTGGATTACTTCCGAGTATTACTTGTGACCGTTTGTGTAACAACCCGTATTTTCTAATACGGTCATTCTGACAAAATGCGAAAACGTAACTTTCAAGAAACCTTAAGAACTAAAATTATTCAGCGGAAGCAATTTCTTTACAGAATTTTTCTAAACTAACTTAGCTAAATAAGAAGATGACTTTCAAACTCATGCCAGTACGCTAAACTTCACCTTCTACCAGAACGATCACTCAATCCTTCATCTGAAAAATATTTAGGAAAACAAAGATGAGTACAAAAATACTCAATAATCAATTTCCATACCGAATTTCGAAATTCATTTTCCTTTCAAAATATTCGTAAACAAAAATACGAACAGATCAAAACTTTTAAAGTCCTTTAAAATATTTAATACAATTTTCGAAACAAACTAAATTTTCAGAAACAAAGTCTTCAAATAAGGTAAAATTTTCAATCAATCAAAACAAACTTTCATTCTTTCAAAACAAACTTTCATTCATTCAAAACAAACTTTCATTTTATCAAACTTTAAATCCTTCAAAACAAACTTTCTTCTAATCAAAACTTTCAAAATTTCTTCTAAAACATTTGGTACCACTTCCAAACTTTCGAATAACTAAATCATTCAAACATTCAAAACAATCTTACGTTCATTCATACTTTCAAAATCATAGTGGAAGGTTGCATTATTTGGGTAGCCTACAAAACATATGTGGTTACCCGTCGGTAACACCAATCAATCAGAAGCTTCTATCAGAGTTGTCGAATTAATATCGACCAGAACAGAGTTGTCGAAATAATATCGACCAGAACAAACAGAACGATTACTTAAGTGTGAGGCCATGTGAGAGAATAACACACACATGAATCTTCATTCCCAAGGAATGTCCCAAACCACAAAAGTGTCTTCCCACAAATAAGCCAGAACAGAAATCCATCAATTCCAAATTAGGCTACTACCTCAAATAAGCAAAACGTTCCTCAAACAAAATCATGGCATATCCGGATAGCCGTATCAAATCAATCAAAATATCTTTGAAATAAAATGTAAAACAAATACTTGCTTTCAATATTAAATTAATTCAAAACATTGAACTAGTTTAAAACAAACATTATCAATCCTCAAAAACATGATTTCAAATATTTCACAAATAAACAAAATATCAATTTCAAACCTTTAAATAAATTTGAACAAAATTTTATCAAATCATATAAGAATAATTCAAATACCTTGCAAATAAACATAATATCCATTGCCAAATTAGTTTTCAAGTCCATAATAAAACTTAAATTTCATAGGGAAGATATCAATTTCAAATCTTCCTATCAAATCCAAAATAAATTTTAGTTTTTGAAGGGATATGACAAATTACTTACAATACTTTTCGAAGGAATATGGGTAAATCACTTACAACACTTTTCGAAGGGATGTGGTAAATTACTTACAACACTTTTCGAAGAGATACGATAAATAACTTACAATACTTTTCGAAAGGATATGGTAAATCACTTACGATACTTTTCGAAGGGATATGGTAAATCACTTACAATCATAAATTAATACGGACTAAATTTACAAAAAGTTTCTCAACAAAACAAGTTTAAAAGCCTTATAATCAATTGAAAATTTCGGGATTTTAAATCTGGAAAATTTTATGTTTTATAAAATAAAACTTCCAAGAATTTTCCATAAAACAATTAACAATTTACTGATTTTATAGAAAAATCAGATCTGAAAACTTTATAAAAAACCTTTAAAACTTGGTAATTTTATGCAAAAAGAGCCTCAAAATAGCCCAAAAACAGTCTTATAAAAAAGATTCAAACCAAAAATTTTAGAAAATTTTTTAGGGTAAAAAGTCCATAAAATCTTTTATTCTAAAAAACAAAAGACCTCAAAACTTTTCCCAATAAACTGAATTAAAGAACTACAAATCAAGAAAAATAAAACTAAAACAATGAGGAAGAAAAAAGCTTATCGATCTTTGAAAAAAAATATCAAAATTATTCTTTTTTACTTTTCTTTTTCTCCTGGAGAGAAATCTAGGTCTAACAGTTTAACAAAATAAAACCTAGGGTTTAAAGGCTTTTATAACAAAGCCTAATGAATCCTTATTTAAAAAAGATAATAAAAAGATAAAGATTTAATAAAACTCCTTTTTATTTTTTTAAATTCTAAGAACAAATTATCTTTTAAAAATAATTTCTAAAACAAAAGGTTTATCTTTGAGAAAATAAAAGAAAACAACTAAAAAAGATAATAATTTAAATATATATATATATATATTTATATATATTTTTCGGTTGTTACAGTGTGCGATTGCACGAGTCTCCAATCTTTTTGAAGGTAGAGAAAGTCCCAATAGTGCTTCTGCACGTACCAACTGAAAAATCCCTTTATGCTTTGAATAATAATAAGGTTAGTTTCATAGTTCCAACCTAGATAAGGCTTTTTTATATTTTTTTTAAGGTTGAACTACTAGATACGAGATCTTCGTAGTAGGCTGGACCAATATAAAGCCGAGGGACGACAACCATTAGAAGCAAGAGGTTGGGAAACCAAAAAAAAAATAATTAAAATTAAAAAATTAACTATTGGAAATTTCGATATATATAGCTTAATGAGATGAATTATGTTCAAATTGACAGCTAAGTTTATAGTGGGCTAGAATCTCGATTGAAATGAAGTCAACATCGTATGGTATTTATGAATTATTTTGTGGACTAAATACAATCTGTATTAATATTTGGGGTTCGTACAATCTCTAATATTTATCCTCTGATTCTTTCCCTTGAATTCTTGGGAGCTTGTTGATCTTGATCGGCCTATCGGCTGATTTGTTAATGCTGATCAACCTACCGACGGCTTTCTTGATCTTGATCGGCCTATTGGTGGCTTGTTGATCTTGATCAGTCTATCGGCGACTTGATGTTGATCTTGATCGGCCTGCTGGCAGCTTGATGTTGATCTTAATCGGCCTCCAGCATGATATTGATCTTGATCAGCCTCTTGGCGGCTTGCTGATGATCATGATCGGCATATTGGCGGCTTGTTGATCTTGATCGGTCACGACATGATGATGATCTTGATCGGCCTCTAGTTTGATGTTGATCTTGATCGGCCTCTTAGCGGCTTGATGATGATTTTGATCGGCCTCTGGCATGATTATGATCTTGATCGGCCTCTTGGCAGCTTGTTGATCTTCATCGGTCTCGGTTTGATGATGATCTTGATCGTCCTTGAGCTTGATGATGATCTTGATCGGCCTCGGCTTGATGTTGATCTTGATCGTCCTCTGGCTTGATCATGATCTTGATTGACTCGGCCTTATGGACTTGTTGATCTCGATCGTTGATGATGATCTTGATCTTCTTTGGTTTCTCCTTGACCTCCAGAGGGCAGAGAGATTTTAATCCTATTTGATTTGGTCAGCTTATGTCATCAAATAGACATGACAAATTTTGATTGGACCAATTTACATGTCATATGTAGCGCAATCTTATTAGATCAACTTATGTCATCATATGGTTATAACAAAACTTCATTAGTCCAATTCAAATACCAAAAAATAATCTGTGGCGTTATTTAATTGACCTCAATTATTTTGTCATTATAATTACGTGGCAATTTGTGATTAGTCGAAATTTATCAGTCAACAAATGCCCCCTTTTCGAAATTTATGCAAAACATAGTTGTGGATGAATTTCAAAAAATGTCTTAGTATTTAACTTTTACTCAAATCTTGATTTGGAATACATCAAAATTGAAAATTTGAATTCGAATAAAAGTTTGACAAATTTGGAAAATTCCAAAAATTTGACTTCAAATGGAGTAAAGTTTGAATTTGAATTTTTACTCCAATTTTGATTTGAAATATGGCCAAATTGTGATTTGAATTTGGTAAAGTTGTAAATTTTGGAATATGCCCAAATCTTGACTGCAAGTGGATTAAAGTTTGAATATGAATTTTTTACTCAAACCTTGATTTGGGATATGGCCAAATTGAGATTCGAATTCGGTAAAACTTTAAAATTTAGAATATGCCCAAATTTAAAATTCTACCGAGATTTCGAATTTAAAAACGGTTTCTTTATTCGAATTTTTGACTTGAATAGGAATAAAGTTTGAATTTGAATTTTCATCCCAATCTCGATTTTTAATATGGCCAAATTGATCTGCGAATTTGGTAAAATTGTAAAATGTGAAATATGCCCAAATTTAAATTTTATCGAGATTTGACTTTGAATAGAATTTTGGATCTATGCTTGAAATTGGAATAAAATGTGAATTTGAATTTTTATTCCAATTTTGAATATGCCCAAATTTAAATCCCACATAAATTCGAATGTATGAAATCTTTATTTAATTTGAATTTAATTTGAATTTGGAGTTCCAGGCGATAAACATGCCCCAACTTACTGACAATAATTGGATTTTTCAGCTATGAGATTGAGATGTAAATCATGGTCCAAATTTGATGGTTCCATTGCCTATCCTTGGCAAGGATCATTTGCTCGCCTACTTCCATAGTGGTGATCACCTTCCATATAGCGCC
The DNA here is from genome assembly GCF_013281855.1 of Momordica charantia. NCBI lineage: Eukaryota > Viridiplantae > Streptophyta > Magnoliopsida > Cucurbitales > Cucurbitaceae > Momordica > Momordica charantia. The sequence goes on along the minus strand of NW_028275161.1, from coordinate 6,049,219 downwards.
CAACAATAACCATGTTGAATTTATAATTGACATAATGACATTTTTTTGGTAGACTGAGCTTATTCTTTTATTTAAGCTACCTACGTACCATTTAAGAAGAGGGATCAAGTCATAACGTAGTTCGATATATATATATATATATATATTTTTTGCATCTCACCTTTTGAGCTCATGCAAGGAATGAGAACCACGCAGTTTAAGCTCTTGCGATGAGGAGCAATCTTCTTCGTACTTATTTCTCATTATCATGGAGAAAGTTTATTGATAAGACTTTCTCTGGCAAAATTTTGATTCTTGAGAAATGATGAGAGCAAAGATTGTCCCACTGGGCATGCCAATTTGTTCACACGAGATTTCTGGAAAAACGATATTTCGTGGACTAAATACAATCTGTATTAACATCTGGGGTTCGTACAATCTCTAATATTTATTATCTGATTCTTGTATTAACATCTGGGGTTCGTACGATCTCTAATATTTATTATCTGATTCTTTCCCTTGAATTCTTGACGACTTGTTGATCTTGATCGGCCTCTTGGCGGCTTGTTGATCTTGATCGGCATATCGACAACTTTGTTGATCTTGATCGGCCTATCGGCAACTTGTTGATCTTGATCAACATATCGATGACTTTGTTGATCTTGATTGGCCTATCGGCGGCTTCGTTGATTTTGATCGACTTATCGATGGTTTTGTTGATCTTGATCGGTCTATCTGTGGCTTGTTGATCTTGGTCGACCTATCGGCAGCTTGATGTTGATCATGATCGGCCTGCTGGCGACTTGATGTTGATCATGACCGGCATTTGGCTTGATGTTGATCTTGATCAACTTCTTGGCGGCTTGATGATGATCTTGATCAACCTCGGGCTTGATGATGATCTTTATTGGCCTCTTGGCAGCTTGTTGATCTTGATTGGCCTATGGCTTGATGTTGATCTTAATTGACCTCTGGCTTGATCATGATCTTGATTGGCTAGGCCTTACGAACTTGTTGATCTCGATCGTTGATGATGATCTTGATCTTCTTTGGATTTTCCTCGACCTCCAGAGGGCAGAGAGGATGGAGGATTTTAATCTGTGCAGGGTGGAGGATTTTGATCATTTCTAGGATGGATAGATGGTGAATGAACCCCTCTATTTATAGGGTCTTTAATGGGCCTTAGGTGGACTTGGACTCATCTGATTATAAGTCCATTGCCACGTGGCACAATCCCGTTGGGTCAGCTGATGACATCAAATAGACTTGACAACTTTTGATTGGACCAATTTATATGTGATATGTGGCGTAATCTTATTAGATCAAATTATGTCATCATATGGTTATAACATAATTTGATTGGTCAAATTCAAATGCCCAAAAAATAATATGTGACATTATTTAATTGGCCTCAATTTAATGCCATCTAATTTTGTCATTATAATTACGTGGCAATTTGTGACTCGCCGAAATTTATCAGTCAACAACATTCTCTGCAACTTGATGAATCTGCCACCAGCAAAGATCTTGAGATGTTTTTGAGATTGAATAATATTTGAGAGCAATGCTTTGAGAGAACTAAGTGTTAGTGAAAAATTGGTGAAAGAAAGTATGTCTTTATAATAATAAAGATAAAATGTTACAAAAATTTTGAAATTATAATATGAATTTTAATTAAAGAAAATATAATTAATTTTATGATACATAAAAAATTTTGCGTTTTAACATTTTTTTAGATCATATATCTTGATTATTATTGATAATTAATAATTAATATAATATTTATAATTTATAATAAAATATTAATGACATAGTTTGTAAATTAATAAATTAAGTAACGGACCAAAATATCCAAAAATAATTTTCAAGATTATGCAATTTCAATATAGTATGCTATGACATAGATTATAAATATTGCATATTTTTCTGATTTTGTTTCTTAAGAAATGCTCAATTGAAAAATCAAACTTTGTTTATGCAAAGATGTGCACAACAGTGTGTTCCAGATTGCAGCTCGAACTCGGCCTCCGGACCGACCTGAACGCTTGGGCGGACCTGCACAAAAAGGTGAGCACTCCGACGATCAAGTCAGTATAGGTCGGATTCCCAGTTTAGTTCAAGGCCAGAAATCATCGTACCTGATCGGGGAGTGAGGTCCTCTACTTATGGGTGGTAGTCCCGCTAATCTCGCGACGGTTACATTCGGTAATCACGGGACCGTCGGTTACACCCGGTAATCTCGGGACCGACGGTTACGCCTGATAATCACGCCGCAGACAGTTGCTCACATCGGCCCCTACCGAGCTCCCCGGTAGGTCAGACCTGGGCCAGGTTCACCTCGGCCCTCATACTTAGCATTTGTCGACGTTAGTGGCGGCCATCTCGGCTATCTGAGCTGGGCATGACTCATGAGCCATCTTGGAGCACCAATAGGGGTCCTCCACGTGTCCAGGGTATTACCTTCCCCAAACATTGGCCCCCTCTCTGTCTGGTCCGATCTCGACCTGGCAGAGAAGTTCATTCGACTTGCTTTGGACACGTGGCGACTTCCTATTCGTGGGAAAATACAACCGTCGCTGAAGATTTATCGTCGGAATATTCAAATATTCCGACGCTTCGGATCTCAGAGAGGATCCTAACCGCTCGTTGATTACACGTGTACGGTGGGGAAATTCTTCCGACGGGCTATAAATGCCCCTAATCCTTCAGATCATACCTTACGTTCCCTGAATTCTTGGAGTTCGATCTGAAGGCAGCTCGAACCCTTGGTAGGTCGGTCTCTTCCCTCTCTCTTTCGAACGTAGCTGCCATGTCGTCCTCTTTTAGCAGCAACTTAGGATCCGATTTAGCTCGTAGGTTAGAGTCCGAGCTCGAGGAGATAGAAAACTTTAGATTCTCCGATGACGGGGAGGATAGTGACGCCTCCACTTCAGGTCAGGGTTTGGAATACCCTTCTAGGATACCTGAGCACTACCTCGGATCCCTTCGTAAGGGGTTCGCTATCCTTGAGAACATCCTCCTCAGGCTTCCGGAGGAGGGGGAGAGAGCTGACAATCCTCCAGAGGGATGGGTCACCCTTTACTTCAAAATGTTTGAGTACGGCCTCAGACTTCCCCTTCACCCTTTTGTCCAAGAATTTCTCTTCCGGACGGGATTGGCTTCGGCTCAAGTGGCCCCCAATGGGTGGGGTGTCATTTTCGCTTTGGCCATCCTTTTTTGGCTACGAGCTCGGGATAGTGAGGAGGCCGAGCTGTTGGACGTAGACCAGCTCCTCGCGTGCTTCGAAGCGAAAAAGGATAGCTAAGAAGCCCGGTCGGTTAAGGAAAGGCGCATGCGGTATAGTTAAGGGGCCGACCTCCATCAAGGGATGGGTGAGGAAGTGGTTCTACGCTTTCGGGGAATGGCTCGCAAAGGACAAGTCAGGTCGTTCCTTCTTTGACGTCCCCACTAGGTTTGGGAACCTAGGTACGGAGTAGTTCTTGCTTTTCGTAATTTTCTTCTGTCATTCAGGTCTAACTCGGATTTTGTCTTCGTGCAGTTTCAATCCGACCAGTCCCCGAGCTTACGCAAGCCTCCTTCGACACGCTGAAATACTACAAGGAGCGCTTTCCGAGGGGTAGGAAGGTCGGAACCCTGGTGACCGATGAGCTGCTACTTGAATCCGGGCTGCTAGATTACAACCCTGCAGTTCGTCCCATTGAATCCTTAAGGCCGAACTCTGAACTTGGTATGCCGAGCTTGCCTCACCCCTTTTTCCTCTAACCTTGTGATGACCCCTATTTTTATTTTGCAGCCATGGTTTGCGGGTTTGCAAGCAGCGTGAAGCGCAAGTCCAAGGGCCGAGCCCATGCTCTTGAGGCCGCCCAGAGTTCGAAACCTACCACCTCTGCCGTGGCAGGACCTGCCTCGGAAGATCTAGCCCCAGTGGTCGAGCTGGAGTCTTCTGGGGGTCCCTCGAGGGAGAAGCGCCGCAGGGATCAGACCGAGGCGGTGGACGCCCCGCCTTTGGGCGAGGAGGTGAGGGAGGAAGCCCCTCTAAAGCGAAGAAGGAAGAAAAAGAAGGCGATCTCCCCCTCGGAGGTCGGAGCTCGCAGGGTCTTACCTGCAAGTTTCGCAGATCGGGTGGACGACCCTGCGGCTAGGATGGGCGGGACGTCCGACGTGACGACACGGTTCAGAGTTGAGCCGTCAAGTTCCGGGGTGAGGGACCAGGTGTCCCGCATCTCAGCTGCAAGTTTGGACCGCTGCCTAAGTAGAGCGTCCAAATTTGTGAGCGACCCTGGGTCCGTTCTGCAGAGGACCATCGACTACGCCGCCGAGGTAAGACTAGTGTCCCCATTTTTGCTTAATTTCGCCCAACAGGTAATTCGGTCTAACTTTTTCCTTGTACCGTTCGTTTCTCAGGCGTTCGTTGCTTCCATTCAATCGGTTCTGGCTGTAAAGGCCGAGCTGGATGGGAGGGAAGTTCTGGCAGCGAGGGAGAAAGAGGAGTTCTCTGCTGCCTTGGAGGCTGCTTCCTCCACCATGAAGGACGAGCTGCTGAAGGCTCACTCTGAGGTGGAGATTTTGAAGGCCGAGGTGGAGTCCCAGGCCGAGCTGCTGAAGAAGGAAGAGGACAGGCGCAAGGCCCAACTCCGAGCTGCCCATGCTATCACCAGGGGCTTGGAGAAGGAGAAGTTCCAGCTCCTGAAGGAGAAGGACGACATGCTCTAGGCGCTTGAAGCGAAGGATAAGGAGCTGGAGCATGCGACTGCCGAGCTGGAGACGGCGAAGGAGCGCCTCAGCAATGGAGTCCTATTGGAGGAATCGTTTAGGCAACATCCTGACTTCGATGGATTTGCCAAAGACTTTTCTGACGCGTGCTTCAAGTTCCTCATGAAGGACATTGCTTCCGACATGCCCGACCTTCAGATCGATCTCAACGGTCTGAAAAGGAGGTATGCCGAGAAGTGGGCGTCTGGGCCTGGCGGCACCCCTGGCCCCCAAGCGTTGGTGGATCAGTATGTTAGAGATCTGGACTCTGACTACTCCGATCCCGAAGAGGACCAGGTCGGCTCCACTCAAGAGGGCGCTCCTCAAGCAGGCTCTTAGGCGACCACCCTTCACGAGGCTTTTCGCTGTTCTTCCTCCATTTTCTTTTGTTTTATGTTTGTCAAGGCAGAGCTGCAAGGTCTATAAGCCTTGGCTCTGCTCTCCATTAATGAAGAAGCTTTGTTCGATTTTATTTTGGTGTCGGCAACATCTTTCATTGCTTTGCCTTTTCCTTGAACTGCAGCCAATGTCACCTCGCACCTCTTACCTTTGAGGTCGCGCCTTCAGTTAAAATAGTTGTAAGTGTGAGTTTGAATCTCTTAATGTTCAATACATTGCACCAACTCTGGATTTTTAACATTTCACCCTTAACTTAAAAAAGGTTAAAAGGCTAAAATCCTAAGTCCGTAGCTATCCTTCATATCGTTCCTCGTACCCCCAAGTTCGGAGGCTTGATCATTTTGAACTTTTCACATCGCCCCTTTGCCTTGGAGGTTTGAATTTTAAGTTCGTCAGTGGTTTTGGCATCGCACCTCGTACCCTTAGGCTTCCCTTAGGCTTCGGAGGATTGAATTTGAACCAACTGCTGGAATGTGATCGCGTGGGAGTCCGTGGCCCCCATTTAATTTCTGGTCGAACTCGGAAGCATGAAATTAAATCATCACATTTATTCCGATCATAATTCTTTTAGAACAGCCGTTACAGATTCATTGAAAACCCTTTTGGCATTTCAAGGATAATAACGCTTCAGGTGTTCCGCGTTCCACGGGTGCGCGAGGACATCTCCTTTCAGATCGGCCAATATGTACGTCCCAGGTCGGACTATGCCCTTGATCTCAAATGGGCCCTCCCAGGCCGGATCAAGGGCACCCACATGCGTTTGGACCCTCCTTAAGACCAGATGTCAGACCTGAAAGGCCTGAGGTCGAACGCGGGCATTGTAATGTCTGGCCATTCTGCCCTGATATTCCGCCAGGCGTAGCTGGGCCATTGCTCTTCTTTCTTTCAACAAGTCGAGGTTGAGGAGCAGCTCATCCTTATTTGTCGTAGGCTCGTAATGCTCTACTCTGTCAGATGGCATGCCGATCTCAACCGGGACTACAGCTTCGGAGCCGAAGGCCAGGGAGAACGGGGTCTCACCCGTCGACTCTCGTTGGGTGGTCCGGTACGACCATAGAACCTCTGGTAGCTCCTCGGCCCACCTGCCTTTCTTGGAGTCCAGTCTAAGTTTGATGCCTCGCTTGATGATCTTGTTGACTGCCTCCACCTGCCCATTTGCTTGCGGATGTGCGGGGGACGAGCTAAGATGACTTATGCCAAGTTTGCTGCAAAAGTCTTTGAACTTGGCGTTGTCAAACTGCTTCCCATTGTCTGTCACTATGGCCTGCGGTATACCAAAGCGACATATGATATTCGTCCATACGAAGGACGTGACCCTGGATTCCGTTATGTGGGAGAGCGCTTCGGCCTCGGCCCACTTGGTGAAGTAATCCACAGCAACCACAGCGAACTTGGTCTGTTATGAAAGCGGTATGACCTTCATCTGGGACATGCATCTTGATTTGGTTGTACCCAGAGTAGGCGTCCATGAAGGTGAGCAGTTCGTGCCCGGCTGTGGCGTCCAGGAGCTGATCAATCCTCGACAGTGGGAAGCAATCTTTCGGGCATGCCTTATTTAAGTTCGTAAAATCTACGCACATTCTCCACTTGCCGTTAGATTTTTTAACTAATACAACATTGGAAAGCCACTCGGGATACAAAATTTCTCTTATGTATTCAGCTTTCAAAAGTTTGTTAACTTCCTCAATAATTACATCACTCCTCGACTTGTTTATAGGTCTTCTCTTTTGTTTCACAGGTCGGAATGATGGATCTATGCTGAGGCGATGCGTCATAATTCGCGGGTCAATGCCAGGCATGTCCTCATGAGACCACGCAAAGACGTCCGAGTTGGATCTGAGGAAGTGGATTAGCTCCTCTCTGTCGGTGGCCCCCAGCTTGGTTCCTATGCTTACCTGCTTCTCAGGACTAAGCAGAGGAACAAGCTCGAGCTCCTCAGTGGGTGCGGCAAACTCCTTCCTCGGCAGGTCGGCCTCGAACTCGAGCGGCCCATCCCTGCCGACGAGAGTTTCGAGAGCGCAGACCGATGAGCCTTTGAGTTCGGAGGCATAACACTCCCTCGAAGCGGCCTGTTCTCCTCGGACCGTGCCCACGCCATTGGGGGCGTGATACTTCAAAACTTGATGAAGTGTTGAGGGAATGGCCCGAAATGAGTGGATGATGGGTCGCCCAAAGATGGCGTTATAGGCCGATCTACCGTCAATTACCACGAACTCGGCCATTTGAGTGACCCGAGTTTGGTCCTGCCCCAGCGTGACCGGCAAGTCGATGCAACCCTCTGGGATGACCGATTCTCCAGAGAACCCAACCAGCGGTGTCGGGCTCCTCTTCAATTGCGACCTCGTCCATCCCAAGGCGAGGTAGGTCGGTAAAGACAGGATGTTAGCAGATGCGCCCCCGTCTACCAGCACTCTCCTGACCACCACATGATCAATCAAGGGAGCAATCACAAGTGCATCATTGTGGGGCAGGTGGACCTCCTCCATGTCTGCACCGTCAAAGGTGATTGGGCAGGCCGGCCCCTGCCCCCTGATGATGCACACCTCGCACCTGGCTGCACGGGCTAACTCCTTTCTTTTATGTCCGGACTGACCCCCGCTTGGCCCTCCAAAAATGGTATTGATGATCGCAGGTCGGTCGGTGCGTCGGGGTGGCGTCCTTGATCGCTTTCGCTCTTCCTTTTTCTCTGCTGAGCTGGTCCTGGGCTTTCCCACAAACTGCTTGAAGTAGCCGTCTTGAATTAGATCCTCAATTTGGCACTTCAACTCCCAGCAGTCCGACGTGTTGTGGCCGTGCTCCCGATGGAAGCGGCAATACTTGTCCTTGCTGCGCCTCTCCGGGGCTCCCCGAAGTTTCTCAGGACGCTTGAGTAGTTTTTCCATTCCAGACTCCTCAATGTTCGTTAGGATCTCGGAAATTGGAATTGTGGTCGGGGTGAAGCGCTCGTAGGGTCGGCTCCTGGTAGGTCCGCTCTCCGCCCTTCGATACTTAGCTTGGCCGCTGGAAAAGGATCCCTTGTCCTTGGACTTGGGATCTGCCCTTTCTACATCTTTTCCAGTTCTGCCCCGGCCGATCTTTCGCTCTGGTCGGCCGGTTTTGGTTCGGAGGAGCTCCTGTCCATCGATGACTTTCTTCGCCTTCTGAAGCACCTCGGCGAAGGTGGCCGGGGCCTCCTCTCCAAGTTTCACCGTGAGGGCTTCGTCGGCTAGACCGGTGAGGAAATAGCACATGGCCGAGTCATCGGAGCAGTGTGCAACCTTCAACTGCTCCTCCTGGAATCTTGTGACATACTCCCGCAGCGTCTCACCCTCCTTCTGCTTGATGGTGGCGAGATGGGTCGCTGTCTTTTTGTCATAGTGCCGAGAAGAGAACTGGGCGAGGAACTCCCTTCTCAGCTGAGAGTAGGTCGAGATCGACCTGGCTGGCAGTCTCCGATACCACAATCGCGCGCTGCCAGTAAGCGCGATCTGAAAGGCGCGGCATTTGATTGCGTCTGATGCCGCTTGGAAGTCCATGAGGCCTTCAAAGACCTCAACATAGTCCTTGGGGTCCTTCGTCCCATCATAAGGCTTCACGGTAGGAGCTTTGAACTTCGGAGGGATTGGTGCTTCCAAAACGTCCGAGGTGAAAGGCGATTCTCCCAAGTCGCCATCGTTCAGTGAATCGTCTTTCTGCTCACATTTGGCCTTTAAGGCCTCCACCTGAGCATCGAGCTCCCCCCTCAGCTGGTCGAACTCCTCCCTTGTGTTTATCCCTGCGGGATTGTGAGAGGATTCAACCTGCTGGTTGGAGCTTCTGTGTGAGCGGGATGGTGACTGCCCTTTTCGGAGAGACGAGCCTCTCTTTCTTTTGAGATGCTCACTGAGGTCTCCCTCCTGGCGAGTGTACCCCTCGCTCTCGTTGTTTTCGGGACGTTCTTCCTCGGCTGGGCCGAGGTGGGAACCCCTTTGCTCGTGTACGTCCACGCGCGTCACTCGATTTTCAGATCGGGACCCTGCGCCTGCAGCTAGCATCATTTCGTTATACATTTCCTCCATGGAGCGCATTTGTGTGCGCATTGCCTCCATCTCTCTCTTGAGCGCATCAAAGTTCTCGCTTGTTGGAGCCGGAGCTGGATCCCGGGCGCCCTTCTTAGAGGTCCCACCTCGGCCACGGGTGGCCTTGGACGTCCTCGGGTGCGCAGGCGGTAGGGCAGGCGCGGTGATCCGCGCCGACCTGCGGAGGGGTTCCGTTGCTAGGCCGTCGTGACCTTGCCCCTCTACCGCTGCTGCTCCGACCTCCCTCTGTTGGGCATCACTGGCAGCTAGAGTCCTTCGGTCTGTCGTATTGGTCGAGTTCGCTGGTTGAACCATGTTCGCTCGCGTGTTGGTTTAAAAGAATTGGGATGACTTAGATTGTCGTTCCCACAGACGGCGCCAAATGTTTATGCAAAGATGTGCACAACAGTGTGTTCCAGATTGCAGCTCGAACTCGGCCTCCGGACCGACCTGAACGCTTGGGCGGACCTGCACAAAAAGGTGAGCACTCCGACGATCAAGTCAGTATAGGTCGGATTCCCAGTTTAGTTCGAGGCCAGAAATCATCGTACCTGATCGGGGAGTGAGGTCCTCTACTTATGGGTGGTAGTCCCGCTAATCTCGCGACGGTTACATTCGGTAATCTCGGGACCGTCGGTTACACCCAGTAATGTCGGGACCGACGGTTACGCCCGATAATCACGCCGCAGACAGTTGCTAACATCGGCCCCTACCGAGCTCCCCGGTAGGTCAGACTTGGGCCAGGTTCACCTCGGCCCTCATACTTAGCATTTGTCGACGTTAGTGGCGGCCATCTCGGCTATCCGAGCTGGGCATGACTCATGAGCCATCTTGGAGCACCAATAGGGGTCCTCCACGTGTCCAGGGTATTCCCTTCCCCAAACAAACTTTGAATAGAAAAACATATATTCGCTGATGGTGGTATGATTTGTATATGCAATCACTCAATTCTTAGAACTTTACGTTAAATTTCCAATGATTTTGCTTACCATTAGTGAAAAAAATATATTTGCTAATGGTGGTATGATTTGTATATGCTCATTCTTACCCGATAAGTCTCCAAACAAAATGGCCCAAAGTCTACTTTAATTTTTAAAAAAATAAAATAGAAATTGTCTTTAGAGGCATATTACACAAATGTCCATTTTTTTTTAAATATTTACAAATCTAGATTTATAAGATTTAATAAGCTTTTTTTTCCAACTTGCCCTCAATAAATGTCATTTTATTACCTTTACAAATATATTTTAAATTCTACTATTTCATAGTAGAATTGATGACCGTTTCATACAAATATTTACATTAATGATTAAATGATAATATTTTAATATATAATTAAACAAATATAGTAACTAATTAATGCACTTATTTTTACTTAATTTTCTAGCAATTATTCTTTGGCATATATTGTTTTTCAAGGGATGAGGGTCTACTGTTTAGGGTTTATACTTTATGGTTTTATTTATTTATTAAAAATATATGAATACGAGTAGCACGATAATCTTAATTTTCCAACCATCCCGTTTCTTCTTTTTGAGAAAAAGACATATTTAGTAATCCATCACATTTTTTATATCATAATTTGAGGAACATTTCCATTTCTACAAAACGGACTAAATTTTGGAAACTACAAAAAGTAGTTTTATTTTTTGTTCTATTTTTATTTATTTTTCTTATCTGTAAGCTCTTTAGCCTACATTTGGACCCTATTTATCAAAAGTTGAGCTTTGGCCAGTGGCGCAAGTATATGCCCAAATTTCGTGTTCTCCTTTGTTATCTAGGTTAGATTCCCATGTTACGCAAAATGTTGTTTTTTTTTCCTTTTTATATTTTCTTTAATAAAAGCATTTTTTCTATTTTTTAAATTTAAAATATTTTAATTATTTTTTTAAATATCTATAAATCTAGACTTACTTTTTTTTTTTCAAAATTGCCCTAAATAAATGTATTCCAATATAAGAATTTAAAGCTATCATGACGCCACTTCTCCCGACACACCAAAATGGTGTCAGCATTACTCACATTCAATGGCGGATCAAGAACTTTTGTTTGGGGCACCAAAAAGGCATCGGTATTGCTCACATCCAGTAGCACAACAAGAGCAATTTTGTTACCTTATGTTTTAATTTTAAACTCTAATGGTATGTAGAAAAAACATAGTAGATCCGCCCCTATTCACATTTAAAGGCATCAAGAATAATGAACAATAGAAAAAAACACGATTTCGAAGTTTTTTAATAGCGTCTGGAAAAATCTTCTTAGAAAAGTGTTGGGTAAAAATGACTTTGATGGACGCTAAAAGCGCCGGGAAAATTCAGTCGGTAAAATTTGAAAACCCTAACAACATTTTTTTTTGTCTCCAAGTCATTCCTCACCGCCCCTCTTCAAAACTTTTTTAGATTTCTTCTCTCTCTTCATTCTCTTCTGTGTTGGCTAGCCATCGTTTTCGCTCGCCTCCCGCCATTGCCACTCCTTGCCTGCTTGAGTTGCAGCTCTTCACCTTTTGTCCGTCGTCAAGAAATAAACTATCTAATGGAGAATCCAGAAGCAGTGACAAACCAACAGCAAACAACAACTAGTAGCGGCAATTGGGTATGTTATTTCCGGCCGATTTAACGCTTAATGAAATACCAATAGATTTATTAACTTTGTATACAATAAACTCTATTTCATTTTTTCGTTTTTGTTTTTGCTTCCATTCGTTGAATTTCTTATAACAAACTGAAATGTTGGTATTGATAACTTCAGTGAGTGTTGTTTGGGGAAGAGAATACCTTGGACACGTGGAGGACCCCTATTGGTGCTCCAAGATGGCTCATAAGTCATGCCCAGCTCGGACGGCCGAGATCACCACTACTAGCGTTGACAGATGCTAAGTATGAGGGCCAAGGTGAACCTGGCCGAGGTCCGACCTACCGGGAAGCTCGGTGGGGGCCGATGCGAAATACAGTCAGCGGCGTGATTATCGGGCATAATCGTCGGTCCCGAGATTACCGGGTGTAACCGACGATCCCGAGATTACCGGGTGTAACCGTTGCGAGATTAGCGGGACTACCACCCATAAGTAGAGGACTTCACTCCACGATCAGGTACGATGATTGCTGGCCTCGAACTAAATTGGGAATCCGACCTATACTGACTTGATCGTCGGAGTGCTCACCTTTTTGTGCAGGTCCGCCCAACGATTCAGATCAGTCCGGAGGCCGAGTTCGAGCTGCAATCTGGAATACACTGTTGTGCATATCCTTGCATAAACATTTGGCGTCGTCTGTGGGAATCTGACAATCTAAGTCATTCCAATCTTTTTAAACCATTACGCGAGCGAAAATGGTTCAACCCGAAAATTCGACCAATACGGCGGATCGGAGGACCCTAGCTGCCAGCGATGCCCACCAGAGGGAGGTCGGAGCAGCAGCGGTAGAGGGGCAAGGTCACGACGGCTTCGCAACAGAACCCCTCCGCAGGTCGGCACGGATCACCGCACCTGCCCTACCGCCTGCGCACCGAGGACGTCCAAGGCCACCCGTGGCCGAGGTAGGACCTCTAAAAAGGGCGCCCGGGGTCCAGCCTCGGCTCCAACAAGTGAGAAATTTGATGCACTCCAGAGAGAGATGGAGGCAATGCGCACACAAATGCGGTCCATGGAGGAAATGTATAACGAAATGATACTAGCTGCAGAAACAGGGTCCCGATCTGAAAATCGAGTGACGCGCGTGGACGTACGTGAGCAAAGGGGTTCCCACCTCGGCCCAGCCGAGGAGGAACGTCCCGAAGTCAACGAGAGCGAGGGGTACACTCGCCAGAGGGGAGACCTCCGTGAGCATCTCAACAGAAAGAGAGGCTCGTCTCTCCGAAAAGGGCAGTCGCCATCCCGCTCACACAGGAGCTCCAACCAGCAGGCTGAATCCTCTCACAATCCCGCAAGGGGGTCACAAGGGAGGAGTTCGACCAGCTGAGAGGCAAGCTCGATGCTCAGGTGGAGGCCTTAAAGGCCAAATGTGAGCAGAAAGAAGATTCACTGAACGATGGCGACTTGGGAGAATCGCCCTTCACCTCGGACGTTTTGGAAGCACCGATCCCTCCGAAGTTCAAAGCTCCTACCGTGAAGCCTTATGATGGGACGAAGAACACCAAGGACTATGTTGAGGTCTTTGAAGGCCTCATGGACTTCCAAGCGGCATCAGACGCAATCAAATGCCGCGCCTTTCAGATCGCGCTTACTGGCAGCGCGCGATTGTGGTATCGGAGACTGCCAGCCAGGTCGATCTCGACATACTCTCAGCTGAGAAATGAGTTCCTCGCCCAGTTCTCTTCTCGGCACTATGACAAAAAGACAGCGACCCATCTCGCCACCATCAGACAGAAGGAGGGTGAGACGCTGCGGGAATATGTCACCAGATTCCAGGAGGAGCAGTTGAAGGTTGCGCACTGTTCCGATGACTCGGCCATGTGCTATTTCCTCACCGGTCTAGCCGACGAAGCCCTCACGGTGAAACTTGGAGAGGAGGCCCCAGCCACCTTCGCCGAGGTGCTTCAGAAGGCCAAGAAAGTCATCGATGGACAGGAGCTCCTCCGAACCAAAACCGGCCGACCGGAACGAAAGATCGGCCGGGGCAGAAGTGGAAAAGATGTAGAAAAGGCAGATCCCAAGTCCAAGGACAAGGGATCCTTTTTCAGCGGCCGAGCTGAGTATCGAAGGGCGGAGAGCGGACCTACCAGGAGCCGACCTTACGAACGCTTTACCCCGACCACGATTCCAATTTCCGAGATCTTAACGAACATCGAGGAGTTTGGAATGGAAAAACTACTTAAGCGTCTTGAGAAGCTTCGGGGAGCCCCGGAGAGGCGTAGCAAGGACAAGTATTGCCGCCTCCATCGGGAGCACGACCACAACACGTCGGACTGCTGGGAGTTGAAGCGCCAAATTGAGGATCTAATTCAAGATGGCTACTTTAAGAAATTTGTGGGAAAGCCCAGGACCAGCTCAGCAGAGAAAAAGGAAGAGCGAAAGCGCTCAAGGACGCCGCCCCGGCGCACTGACCGACCTGCGGTCATCAATACCATTTTCGGAGGGCCAAGCGGAGGTCAGTCCGGACATAAAAGAAAGGAGTTAGTTCGTCCAGCCAGGCGCGAGGTGTGCATCATCGGGGAGTAGGGACCGACCTGCCCAATCACCTTCGACGGTGCAGACTTAGAGGAGGTCCACCTGCCCCACAATGATGCACTTGTGATCGCTCCCTTGATTGACCATATGGTGGTCAGGAGAGTGCTGGTAGACGGGGGCGCCTCCGCTAACATCCTGTCCTTACCGACCTACCTCGCCCTGGGATGGACGAGGTCGCAATTGAAGAAAAGCCCGACACCGCTGGTTGGGTTCTCTGGAGAATCGATCATCCCAGAGTGTTGCATCGACTTGCCGGTCACGCTGGGGCAGGACCAAACTCGGGTCACTCAAATGGCCGAGTTCGTGGTAATTGACGGTAGATCGGCCTATAACGCCATCTTTGGGAGACCCATCATCCACTCATTTCGGGCCATTCCCTCAACGCTCCATCAAGTTTTGAAGTATCCCACCCCCAATGGCGTGGGCACGATCCGAGGAGAACAGACCGCTTCGAGGGAGTGTTATGCCTCCGCACTCAAAGGCTCATCGGTCTGTGATTACGCTTGTTTACATGCGTAAAAAGAAGGTTTTAGATGCTGTTTTTACTATGTTTCAGCTTTGTTTCGGACTTTTTCTCGATCGTTTGAGTTCGAATTCATGCAAAATTCATATACTATGGTTTGTCGATGGCTTATATTGTATTTATGACATTTTAGGACCATTTGGGAGTGCAAATTAATCAAAAGAAGCAAAAAGACGAAAAAGTTACATGGGAGGCGCCAGGCGCCTGGGATGCCTGCAGAAAAACAGGTTTTCTTCCAACTTTGCCCTTAATGAAACGCGTCTTCCAATGCGTTTTGGTGGTTCCAACCGATGCATACGTGTAGAAGAAGTGTTCCACTATCAGTTTGAGCACGATTTGGTCAGTCAAAGGAGTTGGAAATGGGTGATTCACCATCGTTTTAGGACCTACCTAACCAATTCTGCACAGCTATAAATTCCAGCAACTTCTCCACCAAATTCATCAAGCCTTGCTTCCTTCTCTTGATCATTTTTAGTGTTTCTTTGTTGCTTTCTAAGTACTTTTGAGTTGCTTTCATTAGTTGCTTTTGGTTTTTAAATCCCGAGTACTTTACATTCTTTTATTGAGCTTTGTTTTGTTTCCATTTGTACTTAGTTATTTTCTACTTATTCAAATATATAAAAATCTAGCACTTTGCTTATCTTCCCTTTGCCTTTACTTTATTTTTAGTTAAGAGAGTTGTGTTTTTGGAGGAAAGAGCACGTGACACTCTCCCTTGCTTGAAAGAGAAGGGCGAAGCTCTCAATCCCGATAAAAACTCTCTGTTAGTTAACTTTTGTTTTTCACACATGCATTCCACATTCAACCATTTTACTTGCTGTATTTTCTTCAATATGTCTTTCTAAATTCCCGTCTCTAGCCCGGTTATGGATAGTTAGCCTTTTATGTCTAAAAAGGGTTGCTAAGAAGTAGTGTTTTTACTTTCCATTCATTGCTCAACATGTTTTCCCAAAAAGTTAGGATTTAGAGAAGGCCACTGTAAGTCTTAACAAGTCAATACTGAAAAGGTTGCTTATTTGCATTGTTGAGTGGTTAAACCGAGGAGAGGAGCGCCTTAGACATAAGGGTTCCGCTTAAGTAGCCTAGACATAGGACCTTAACCCGAGGTATCGACTATTTCCATCCTAAAACTAAGATATATCTCATAATAGACATATTAGGGAATGTCTTAGGACTTTGAACTTGCTTGACATAAGTAAAGTGAGAAGCGTAGTCGTTAGTTTCTAAAGTAAAATGCATATTATCCTTAGCATGTCCTTGATTCTTTGTTGGCTAACTTGAAGTAATTCGGGCTAGGTTTTATTATTATAAGTCCAAATCCCAAATCCAAACCATTATTTGTGACCACTTCCCATTTACAAGAATCACTCATTTCAACATTCACTATTCTTTAAAACTTCAGAGTTTGGAAATTGTTTAGAAGTCCTTGAGGATCGATACTTGGATACTCCATCCATTTTATATTACTCTGACAGGTGTGCGCTTGCATCTATATAATTGTTACCACGCTTAGTGCGTGCGTTCAGCATAACATCCCAGTCAAGTTTTTGGCGCCGTTGCCGGGGACTTTAGTTTTAAAATTATTTTCAAATTCTTTTAGTTTTTATTTTTGTGAATTGTTGTTGGGTGTAATTTCCATCCACCGTTTTTGTTCTATATTTTTGGTCGTTTATCTCACAGGGGTAAGTTAAAGTGCATGAGCACAAGATCTTTTCTTCTACCCCTTGACCTTGCGATTGAGCGGACCCTTCGAAAAACTCGGAAGGAGCAAAGACTTCGAAAACAACTAGAAAAGCAAAAAGAGAGAGAAGGTGAAATCAGTCCTGAAAGTGAGGTAGAGAGTACGAGCACATCAATGGCAGATATTCCACCTCGTGATCCGGTTGATCCACCTGCTGTTAACGGTAATATGAGGGATCATGCAAGAAATGATGAATTCAACCATATCCAGATGGCGGACAACAGAGACGTGGCAATGCGAGAATATGCCGCCACGGCTTTTCAGAACTTTGATTCAGGGATAGTCAACCCTATTCCAACCCACGCAAACTTTGAGCTTAAACCAATGATGTTCCAAATGTTGCAGACAATTGGACATTTTGGAGGGCAGGAACATGAGGATCCACATGATCATCTGAAATCATTCATTCAAATTGCAAATGCATTTCGATTACCTGGTATAACAGACGATGCTCTGAGACTAACACTTTTTCCATTTTCTTTGAAGGACCAAGCTAGAGCATGGCTCAATGCATTTCCACCGGGATCCATCACCACATGGGGGTCGTTAGTGGAGAAGTTCTTAACAAAATTCTTCCCACCTACTCGCCACGCTGATATCAGAGAGGAGATCATCTCCTTTAGACAGTATGATCGTGAACCTGTTCACGAGGCGTGGGAGAGATTTAAAGAACTAATCAGGAAATATCCGAACCATGGCTTGCCGGCATGCATCCAGATAGAACATTTCTTTAGAGGCTTAGATCATCCTACTAAGATGATGCTAAACAATGCTGCCAACGGAGCCTTTACAAAGAAGACATTCAACGAGATAGTTGACATCCTAAATAACTTAGCTTCACATAACGAACTATGGTGTTCGCAAAGATCTAGGGCAGCACCAAAGAAGCAAGATCCAGCTGGAGTTTTGGCTCTGGACATTGCGACCTCGATGCAAAAAGAGATGGTTACAATGAACCAGAGGCTGAAAGAGATGGCATTGGGAATAAAAAATCCATTAGCCACGCCGATACAACCTGTGCAGTCGGATTATTGCACTCCTGCCCCTGTTTGCCAAGTCAACGATCTCATTTGTTCATTTTGCAATGAAAACCATATTTATGATAATTGTCCACATAACCCTGCTTCCGTTTTTTATGTAGGACATGGGAACAATAGGAACTTTAACCCATATTCGAACACCTACAACCCAGGTTGGAGGCACCACCCTAATTTCTCATGGGGAGGTCAAGGAGGTTCGAGCGGTTTTAATCAAGGGCAGAGCCAACAGAACAAGCAGCCCTATGTTCCACCTACACAGCAATACATCCCACCACCGCAACAGCAGTACAATCAGAGAACACAGACTCCACCAGTTCAAAATAACAACTCAAATCTTGAGAATATGATGAAGGAGTACATGGCCCGAACCGACGCAGTGATACAATCCCAAGCGGCATCAATGTGGAATTTCGAGACCCAATTGGGACAGCTCGCCAATGAATTGAAGAATAGACCACAAGGTTCTTTTCCAGGCCATACTGAATTACCAAAACGAGAAGGGAAAGAACAGTGCAAAGCTGTCACCCTCAGGAGTGGACTGGCATATGATGGACCAACAATGCCAACAACAGATGTACAGATTCCGTCCACTGAACCAATTGTAAAGATACCAGAAAATCCAACAACACTAGAAAAAGAAAATATTAGAAAAGGTAATGAGGACACCCCGAGTGTTCCTCCACAGGTACAGCCTTCTTTTACCCCTACTCCCCCGTTTCCACAAAGATTAGTAAAGAAAAATAATGATTCCCAGTTTAGAAAATTTTTAGATATTTTAAAACAACTGCATATAAATATACCATTAGTAGATGCTCTAGAACAGATGCCAAATTATGCTAAGTTTTTGAAAGATATAGTTTCTAGGAAGAAAAAAATAGGAGAGCATGAACTGGTAGCCATGACAAAATGTAGTAGTGAAGCTGTAGGCAGCCCGCTACCCATGAAATGTAATGATCCTGGCAGTTTTACCATTCCATGTTCCATAGGAGGAAAAAACTTAGGTAGGGCATTATGTGATCTAGGCGCTAGCATTAATCTTATGCCATTATCAGTTTTCAAATCTTTAGGCATAGGAGAAGCTAGACCTACTACGGTTACCCTCCAACTAGCAGATAGATCTATCATAAGACCTGAGGGAAAGATAGAAGATGTTTTAGTCCAGGTGGACAAATTCATTTTCCCTGCGGACTTTATCATTCTAGATTGCGAGGCAGACTTAGACGTTCCCATTATTTTGGGAAGACCATTTCTAGCCACTGGGGATACAGTTTTTAATGTAAGGAAGGGAGAAATTACAATGAGGGTAAATAATGAAGAAGTTAAATTTAACGTTCTAGATGCCATGAAATTACCAGGAGACTTTGAAGAGTGCTCTGCTATAAATAGCTTGAATCCTATTATGTTTGATGAGTTTTATGACTCGTTAGTTACAGAGATTGAAGAAGAGCTTGATAAGATAGCAGAAGGACCAGAAGATGTGGCTAATCCTATTGAAAAAATACAAAAAGAAGAATGCAAGTCGTTACTTCCGTCCATAGTGGAACCACCCACGTTGGAGCAGAAGCCATTGCCGTCGCATTTGAAATATGCGTATCTAGGGGATAACGACACTTTACCAGTTATTATAGCTTCCAATTTATCACCTACTAATGAATATTCTTTATTGCAGATTTTGGAGAAGCACAAAAAGGCCATTGGATGGACGATAGCAGATATCCGAGGGATAAGCCCGGCCTTTTGCATGCACAAAATTCTATTGGAAGAAGATGCTAAGAACTCTATTGAGAGTCAAAGGCGGTTGAACCCGAAGATGAAAGAGGTTGTAAGGAAAGAAATTCTTAAATGGCTTGACGCCGGTGTTATATACCCAATATCCGACAGCAGCTGGGTAAGCCCAGTACAGTGTGTACCAAAGAAAGGGGGTATTACCGTGGTGGCCAACGAGGAGAATGAGCTCATCTCAACCCGAACTGTGAGCGGGTGGAGAGTTTGCATTGATTATCGCAAACTCAACAAGGTAACAAAGAAAGACCATTTTCCTCTCCCGTTTATTGACCAGATGCTCGACCGTCTGGCAGGTAAGGATTTCTATTGTTTTTTAGATGGATATTCGGGTTATAATCAAATTACTATTGCTCCAGAAGACCAGGAGAAGACAACATTTACGTGTCCGTATGGTACGTTCGCTTTTAGGCGAATGCCCTTTGGACTATGCAATGCACCCGCGACTTTTCAGAGGTGTATGATGGCCATCTTCTCTGACATGGTAGAAAATATTTTAGAAGTTTTTATGGATGACTTTTCTGTTTTTGGAAATTCTTTCGACGCATGTTTAGTTAATTTGGAGAGAGTATTGGAAGATGTGAACAAACAAACCTAGTCCTAAATTGGGAGAAGTGTCATTTCATGGTACAAGAGGGTATTGTTTTGGGTCACAAAATTTCCAAGCAAGGAATAGAGGTAGACCACGCTAAGATAGACATCATTTCAAAGCTACCTCCTCCTACAAATGTCAAAGGGATTAGAAGTTTTTTAGGGCATGGGGGATTTTACCGCCGCTTTATAAAAGACTTTGCTAAAATTTCTAAACCCTTGTGTCAATTGTTAGAACATGATAGACCATTTGTTTTTGATGATGACTGTTTAAAATCATTTGAAATGTTGAAAGTTGCTCTAAGTTCAGCTCCTATAATTATCGAACCTAATTGGGATTTACCTTTTGAGCTCATGTGTGATGCTAGTGATTATGCAATAGGAGCTATGTTAGGACAACGTAAAAACAAGATCTTGCATCCTGTGTATTATGCTAGTAAGACTCTGACTGGTGCACAACTCAATTACACTACTACTGAAAAGGAACTGTTAGCAGTTGTGTTCGCCTTTGATAAGCTTAGGTCTTACTTGATAGGCACAAAAGTCATTGTTTTTACTGACCATTCTGCTTTAAAATATTTATTTGCTAAAAAAGATGCTAAACCACGTTTGATACGGTGGATTTTGTTACTTCAAGAGTTTGATATTGAAGTTAGGGACAGGAAGGGTACTGAAAACCAAGTTGCTGATCACCTGTCTAGATTGGAATCCCCGCTCTGTGATGATGGAACTGTTATTCGTGAACAGTTTATTGACGAGCAACTCTTGCGAGTTGATTCAGTTCCGTGGTATGCCGATATAGCAAATTATTTGGTAAGTCGAATAGTTCCTTATGAGTTCAACAAGCAACAGGTAAAGAAATTTCTAAATGAAGTTCGATGTTATCGTTGGGATGAGTTTTTTTTATATAAGCTAGGACCTGACAATATCTTACGCAGGTGTGTCGCAGAAGAAGAGCACGAGGCGATATTAGACGCTTGTCATATGTCTCCATATGGAGGACATTTTGCAGGACACAAAACCGCAGCCAAAGTTTTGCAAAGTGGGTTCTTTTGGCCCACTCTGTTCAAAGATGCACATAAGTTTGCCCAGGTTTGTGACAAATGCCAACGGACAGGTAATATATCTAAACGCCACGAAATGCCTCAAACCCCGATCCTGGAGATTGAAATATTTGATGTGTGGGGTATAGATTTTATGGGTCCATTTCCATCTTCTAATGGTAAGCTTTATATATTGTTAGCAGTAGATTATGTTTCGAAATGGATAGAAGCCATTGCAACTGCTACCAATGATTCCAAAGTTGTCATTCGTTTTCTGCAAAAGCACATTTTTACGCGTTATGGAACCCCGCGTTGTCTGATAAGCGATGGGGGGGCTCATTTTGTGAATAGGTCGATGCAAAAGTTGCTGACTAAATACAATGTGCGTCATAGGGTTGCAACAGCATATCATCCTCAGTCGAATGGGTTAGCCGAAATATCTAATAGGGAGATAAAAAACATTTTAGAAAAAACTGTAAATCTTAACCGTAGGGATTGGTCTTTTAAGCTTGATGATTCACTTTGGGCATATAGGACAGCATTTAAGACTCCCTTCGGCATGTCCCCCTATAGGCTAGTTTTTGGAAAAGCATGTCATTTGCCTCTTGAGCTAGAATATAAAGCATTTTGGGCTACTAAGAAATTAAATTTTGATTTGTTGGCTGCAGGTGAAGCGAGGAAGTTACAATTGTTGGAATTAGAAGAACACAGGCACTTTTCTTATGAGAATGCTAAGTTGTTTAAGGAAAAAACTAAACAGTGGCATGATAGGCGTCTTCGGCCGAACAATCTTCAAGAAGGTGATCTGGTTCTGTTATTCAACTCTAGGTTGAAACTTTTCCCTGGAAAACTTAAGTCTAGATGGTCTGGTCCCTTTCAAATTTTTAAAGTCAACCCATATGGGGCAGTGGATCTAGTTGACTGTAAGGGAAATGTTTTTAAAGTAAATGCGCAGAGACTTAAGCCGTATTTTGGAGAACCAGTGGATAGAGGAAAAACCTCTATTCAACTTTCAGGTCAATAAATTTTTGCGAAAAATGTTTTTTCCTTCTTATCCGTTTTTGAAAGAACAAAAGTAAAGGAAGGAAGTCTTTGTATCTTGTATTTTCTCTTTGTTTCATTATAAAGTTTTTCTTATTAAGAGAAGGTTTTTGAAAACGTTGAAAAAAAAAAGAAAGAAAAAAAGAAAGAAAAAAAAAGTTGAAAAAAAAAAAAAAAAAGCATTACGCAGGCGCCTGGCGCCTGCCCTTTGCGAAAATAAATCACGCAGGCGCCTGGCGCCTGCCCTGTTTTCCAGCAGTTCGAGTTTCGTTTTCCTTCACGGTTTGGGTTTTAATTTTCGATAGCATGGGCTTTATTTTGGGTCAAACATTAATCCTCTATGATTTAGCTTTAAGAACTTCTCTTCAAACTCATATTTTGTTTCCCTAATCCTATTTTGTATTCAAATTTGTTTTCTTTTCCTTTTAGGTTTAGGAAACTTAGTTGAACTTAAATATCAATCCCTTTCCATTTAGGATTTAGTTTGGGGAAAGCTTTAAATAGACCCATTGCCTAAGCTTTACAACTCCATCAAAACCCACACAACTCTCTTCTTCCCCTTGTTTTTTCGGAAAAGACCCACTCCCTTCATCACCCTTGTTTTCGATTTTCAGCCACCAAAGAGAAGAAGAAATTTCCAGCATTTGCTTACATCTATGGCTTCCTCTTCTCAACATACTTCACTTCCTACCTCTTCCACTCAAGCTCCAAATGCCACAAGCATTCCTTTTCCACCATTGGAGAACTTCCAACACCACATGGGTTCATATTCTAGGCTAGCTGCTGTTAGGGGAGGAAACCCGCTTCAAACATTTGAATGTCCTCCATCTCAAGCTCCTACACAACATCCTATAGTGAGCCCACATGGTTATGTTAATTTTCAGCAACTACCCACCTTTAATATACCTCAAAACAGTGAGTTTAGGGCTGAAAATCCTCAACAACTTCCTCCAATGATCAATCCGGGTATGTACCAACCGTTTATGTTTAACCCGATTCCTTCATATCATTTTCCCTTGTCCCAAATGCAAATTCCAGCTAGTGTTCATCCTTATGGAATGCCAAATCCATCTACTATATTTCCTAGCCTTCCACCTTATTATGGAATGGGTCATTGGGTACCTCCAACCAATTATGGGATGCTTTCACCTAGAGTTTCCCCACCACCTCAACTTTCATTCCTAGAAAGAGGACCTCAAGCACCCCAATTGCACCCTAACATATCGAGTACCTTCAACATGGGACAACTAAAACCCTTAGAGCCTCCTAGGATGCCAACCCCAACCAATATGCCAATGGATGCAGGAGATGAGCATGGAGGAGAGCAAGAGAAGAGCCATAGCCATAGGCTAGAGCCCGGGGTTTCGATAGGGCAAAAGAGGAAGGGCAAGGAGGTGATGATAGACCCAGAAATTGAGGAAGATGGGAGTAGTAGGCGTCTGACGCCTAAGGATTCATCTATGGAGAACAGGGACGAGGAGCAGTTTTATTCATCTCCATTGATTATTACACCGGAAGATGGTAATGATGATTTTCTACTGGTTTCACGAGGACATTGTTCAAATATGCCAGAAACAGAGGATACCGAGAATGAAGTGGTGAGAACAGATACTCAGGAACCTTCCCCATTGGATACACCTACAGAAGGAGCGTTTTGTAGTCACCAAGAGTTGCCTACTGGGGCAACTGGATCTACTCCGTTGGCAACGGATGAGTATGTCACACCGATGGCCACTCTACCAGGGGTAAGGGATGCTCACACTATTCCTTCTAATACAGTTAACCCGCTTGGGTGTGATACAGGTAGATCCAAGGTTGGGGAGAATAGTACTCAAGAACCCACCAGCGAAGAAGATCCTGAGGACACGCAGACGATAAGGGAAATGTTTCAATACAAGAGACGGGAGAAAAAGAGTTCAAAACGACGTGCAGTTCAGGCTAAGAAGCCAACAGTGCCCGTGAATGAACCTAAAACGAGAGCTGCGAAAGCTAAAGCAGCTGAAGCTAAGAAGAAGGTAGTGGCACCTGGGCCAGTTGATACAATTGAACTGGACTTGTCTGAGGGAGAGGAGGTCGAGACGAAATGGAACGCGGAAAATTTAGCCACTCGAACTTCATTAATGAAATCCCGTAAGATTATGACAGAATTGGGATTCGATCTCACCCTAGGAGATGTGCCTGATGATTGGAGGGAGACCGCTAGAGACAAAGAATGGAGACCACTCATTCAGCCCATACAATGTGAGGCTTTGGAGTTAGTCAGAGAGTTCTATGCTGCTGTCCATCCCCAGTCACATATAGCCATAGTGCGCGGGAAGGAAATACGGTTTGATGCCACTCAGATCAACTACACCTTCAACATTGAGAATATCAGAGATGCTGTGGGCAATAAGATGTTAGTGACTCCGACTCTGGAACAGCTTGATGAGGCTCTAGAATGTGTTGGGAAGCCCTCTGCCACTTGGGATTTGACTACTCATGGCAAGGTACGACTAAAACCCGAGGATGTTTCCCTAGCTGCTGCAGGATGGTTATACATAGTCAAAAACAGAATTCTGCCAACGGAGCATGATGAGCATGTCACTCAGGATAGGGCATTGCTGGTTTATGCCATGCTAAAGGGCATAGATGTGAATTATGGAGAATTGATCAATACCAGTATCCATGAGTGTGCCCACCGAACACGTGGTAAGCTGTATCACCCACGTTTGGTCACTTCTTTATGCTTGCGACAAGGTGTACAGCTCCCTGAGGATCAAATTAAGAGAGATGCCCCAATTGTGGAAGAGAAGAATATTCGGCGTATTATCGCCCATGCGTTACAAAGAAGGGAAGGTACTGGGATTTCTCCTACATCGGAGATCCGTCGTCTTCGAGAGGAGAACCAACAGCTGCGAGATCAGGTTCGAGAAGTCGTGCAACATATCTACAACTTAAGGGCTTCATTGGATTTTGCGGTTTTACCTTCATGGCCTCCAGCGCTAGCTGCTATCCTTGGTCATCCGTCTCCCAGTACTGACACAGATCCTAGTCCACAACCTCCGACTTCATAAAGGGGAGGTTTCTTCTTTGCTATTTTTTGTGTTTTCTTCTTTTTGTTAATGACGTAGTTTGCATATTTTAGCACTACTACGCATGTTTTTTTGTATTGATTATGTTTCGAGCTCAGTTGAAGCATGAATAAATTAGTATCGTTTATCTTCTGATCACTTAAAGTATGCCTTCACTTAACCTTAGTTTAGCTTTTCACATGCCTATTTTGAAGCATCTGTGCTGTGCATGTGATTTCATGTCGATGATGATTATAAGAGATTGTTGAGTTTTCTGTTCTATGCCTGACTAAGCTTTGAGCTATTTCCTTTGTTTATGTGATAAACTCATTTTCTTTTATGTCTTTTTGATCTTTACAGACTTTAAGCTTTTTCTTTGCCCCTATATAGGAAGTCCTTGTCCTTTTTACTGTTAAGCTTTTTTTCATCTGATGCAAAAGTCTTTTCCCAGTGAGGACACTGTCTCTCTTAAGTTTGGGGGGGACAGTCGTTGTGTCAGTCGTTGTTTCAAAAAGATAAGGTGTTATTTATATTTAAAAAATCATGCTATTTTCTTTTGAAAAAGAGTCAGTTGGAAAGAAAGAAAATGTTGAAAAAGCACTTAGCTAAAAAAAAATAAAAACGAAAGAAAGAAAGAAAAAAGTTGCAAAAGAGTAAAAAGAGTCTTGTTGAGAGAAAATAAGAGTGGGGAAAAGACTTGTGTTAGAAAGAAAAGAGTGGTAAAAACATTGAGAGAAAGAAAATGTATTTATGATTCCCGAGTCCTACTGTAGACACCCATTTAGTTTTAGGTTGGGTGTTGACTTTGAAAATAGCAGTAAAGATGGTGATAAGTGACTTCGTGTTTCTCATTGTCGTCGTTTTATGACCTAGCTGTTAGTTCAGAGTCTTTTTACGAGTAGCTGTGGTTGGAACCGATGTTAGTGTGTGAAAACCTCAGGGGCTAGTAGCCGGTCTTTCAGATGTAAAAGTCTTAGTGTAAGAAGGGAGTGTGCAGATTCCTTAGGGGTATTTGAAAACGTTTTCTGTTTTTGAAAGAGAAAAAAGATTTTGAAAGAAAAAGTTTTTATCATTTCAAACTTGGTTTATAGTGACTAAGTTTACAAAGGCAATAGAATGGTAGGCTTTGACATCTTTTCCTTGAGACAATTTATGATTGAACATCTCGGTTGCTTTTGCTTTTCCTTGTCCATGTGTTAGAAAGCTGATTAAAGTTGCTAAGTTTTGCTTGAGGACAAGCAAAAAGTTAAGTTTGGGGGTGTGATTACGCTTGTTTACATGCGTAAAAAGAAGGTTTTAGATGCTGTTTTTACTATGTTTCAGCTTTGTTTCGGAATTTTTCTCGATCGTTTGAGTTCGAATTCATGCAAAATTCATATACTATGGTTTGTCGATGGCTTATATTGTATTTATGACATTTTAGGACCATTTGGGAGTGCAAATTAATCAAAAGAAGCAAAAAGACGAAAAAGTTACATGGGAGGCGCCAGGCGCCTGGGATGCCTGCAGAAAAACAGGTTTTCTTCCAACTTTGCCCTTAATGAAACGCGTCTTCCAATGCGTTTTGGTGGTTCCAACCGATGCATACGTGTAGAAGAAGTGTTCCACTATCAGTTTGAGCACGATTTGGTCAGTCAAAGGAGTTGGAAATGGGTGATTCACCATCGTTTTAGGACCTACCTAACCAATTCTGCACAGCTATAAATTCCAGCAACTTCTCCACCAAATTCATCAAGCCTTGCTTCCTTCTCTTGATCATTTTTAGTGTTTCTTTGTTGCTTTCTAAGTACTTTTGAGTTGCTTTCATTAGTTGCTTTTGGTTTTTAAATCCCGAGTACTTTACATTCTTTTATTGAGCTTTGTTTTGTTTCCATTTGTACTTAGTTATTTTCTACTTATTCAAATATATACAAATCTAGCACTTTGCTTATCTTCCCTTTGCCTTTACTTTATTTTTAGTTAAGAGAGTTGTGTTTTTGGAGGAAAGAGCACGTGACACTCTCCCTTGCTTGAAAGAGAAGGGCGAAGCTCTCAATCCCGATAAAAACTCTCCGTTAGTTAACTTTTGTTTTTCACACATGCATTCCACATTCAACCATTTTACTTGCTGTATTTTCTTCAATATGTCTTTCTAAATTCCCGTCTCTAGCCCGGTTATGGATAGTTAGCCTTTTATGTCTAAAAAGGGTTGCTAAGAAGTAGTGTTTTTACTTTCCATTCATTGCTCAACATGTTTTCCCAAAAAGTTAGGATTTAGAGAAGGCCACTGTAAGTCTTAACAAGTCAATACTGAAAAGGTTGCTTATTTGCATTGTTGAGTGGTTAAACCGAGGAGAGGAGCGCCTTAGACATAAGGGTTCCGCTTAAGTAGCCTAGACATAGGACCTTAACCCGAGGTTGCGACTATTTCCATCCTAAAACTAAGATATATCTCATAATAGACATATTAGGGAATGTCTTAGGACTTTGAACTTGCTTGGACATAAGTAAAGTGAGAAGCGTAGTCGTTAGTTTCTAAAGTAAAATGCATATTATCCTTAGCATGTCCTTGATTCTTTGTTGGCTAACTTGAAGTAATTCGGGCTAGGTTTTATTATTATAAGTCCAAATCCCAAATCCAAACCATTATTTGTGACCACTTCCCATTTACAAGAATCACTCATTTCAACATTCACTATTCTTTAAAACTTCAGAGTTTGGAAATTGTTTAGAAGTCCTTGAGGATCGATACTTGGATACTCCATCCATTTTATATTACTCTGACAGGTGTGCGCTTGCATCTATATAATTGTTACCACGCTTAGTGCGTGCGTTCAGCATAACATCCCAGTCAGTCTGCGCCCTCGAAACTCTCGCCGGTAGGGATGGGACGCTCGAGTTCGAGGCCGACCTGCCGAGGAAGGAGTTTGCCGCACCCATTGAAGAGCTCGAGCTTGTTCCTCTGCTTAGTCCCGAGAAGCAGGTAAGCATAGGAACCAAGCTGGGGGCCACCGACAGAGAGGAGCTAATTCACTTCCTCAGATCCAACTCGGACGTCTTTGCGTGGTCCCATGAGGACATGCCTGGCATTGACCCGCGAATTATGACGCATCGCCTCGGCGTAGATCCATCATTCCGACCTGTGAAACAAAAGAGAAGACCTACAAACAAGGAGAGGAGTGATGTAATTGTTGAGGAAGTTAGCAAACTTTTGAAAGCTGAATACATAAGAGAAATTTCGTATCCCGAGTGGCTCTCCAATGTTGTATTAGTTAAAAAATCTAACGGAAAGTGGAGAATGTGCGTAGATTTTACGAACTTAAATAAGGCATGCCCGAAAGATTGCTTCCCACTGCCGAGGATTGATCAGCTCGTGGACGCCACAGCCGGGCACGAACTGCTCACCTTCATGGACGCCTACTCTGGGTACAACCAAATCAAGATGCATGTCCCAGATCAAGGTCATACCGCTTTCATAACAGACCAAAGTCTGTACTGTTACAAGGTCATGCCCTTCGGGTTAAAGAACGCAGGAGCGACCTACCAGAGAATGGTGAACAAAATGTTCGCCAAGCAGATCGGCCGGAATATGGAAGTGTATGTGGACGACATGCTTGTCAAGAGCAAGCAGTCTAAGTCGCATCTCTCCGATCTGACCGAAGCCTTCGAGGTCTTGAGGGCATATCAAATGAAGCTTAACCCAGCTAAATGTGCCTTTGGAGTCTCTTCGGGAAAATTCCTTGGCTTCATGGTGAACAACCGGGGAATCGAGGCCAACCCCGAAAAGATTAAAGCCGTGATCGAGATGGAGGCACCTAAAACGCTGAAGCAGCTTCAGTGCCTCAATGGCAGGATTGCGGCCCTGAACCGGTTTGTTTCGAGGTCGACAGATAAGTGCCTTCCTTTCTTCAAAGTCCTATGCAAGAAAGGGCCGTTTGAATGGACAGCAGAGTGCGAACAAGCATTTCAGCAGTTGAAGAGCTACCTCTGTTCGGCACCTTTGCTCGCCAATCCCATGCCGGGGGACAAGCTCCAATTGTACTTAGCAGTGTCTGACAGTGCCGTCAGCTCGGCCCTAATCAGGCAAGAGGAAGCGCGGCAAAACCCGGTCTACTACACCAGCAAGGCTATGACCGAAGCCGAGACGAGATACCCTCAGATGGAGAAGTTGGCTCTCGCTTTAGTCACCTCGGCCCGACGGCTTAGACCATACTTCCAAGCCCATACGGTGGTGGTGCTCACTAAGTTACCCCTAAAAAGCATCTTCCATAAGCCAGAAGCTTCTGGACGCCTAATGAAGTGGGCAATGGAGCTAAGTGAGTACGACATCCAGTTCGAACCCAGAACTGCGTCGAAAGGACAAGCAGCGGCATATTTCATAGCCGAGCTCACACCACCTTCCGAGCTGAGCGAGTCCGACCTACCGTGGACAGTCTATGTCGACGAATCCTCCAATGATAAGGGGTGCGGAGCCGGGGTCCTCTTGCTCGGACCAGGAGGCGAGCGATTTGAGTATGCGTTGCGGTTCGGCTTCCGGACTTCTAACAACGAGGCTGAGTATGAAGCATTTATTGCCGGCCTGCGAATCGCTAGAGCATTGGGGGCCTCTTCTGTTAAGGTCTTCAGTGACTCCCAGCTGGTTGTGAGCCAGATCAAGGAAGAGTACCAAGCCAAAGACTCCCGAATGGAGAAGTATTTGGGCAAGGTCAGATCGTACCTCGCCCAGTTTCGAACTCACGATGTAAGCCGGGTTCCGCGAGCGGAAAATTTTAATGCTGACGCCTTGGCCAAGTTAGCATCGGCGTACGAGACCGACCTGGCCAGGTCGGTCACCGTCGAGATCTTAAATAATCCCTCGATCTCAGAGCCAGATCTGATGGAGATCGGCGCTCCAGAATCCTCCTGGATAGACCCGATTGCGGACTTCATTAGGGGCAACTCACCACAAGACCCCAAGGAGCGCAGAAAGTTGGCAAGGCGAGCAGCTCGGTTCGTGGTCCGAGGTGGAGCATTGTACCGACGCGGCTTTTCCCTGCCTCTATTGAGATGCCTAACCCTGAAGAGGGCCTGTACGTCCTCAGAGAGATCCACGAAGAAGTGTGCGGCAATCACTCAGGCGCCCGGTCGCTGTCAGCCAAAGTGATCCGACAAGGATACTATTGGCCGACCCTCAATCAGGACGCCAAGAAGTTCGTTAGAACTTGCAACAATTGCCAACGCTACGGAACCATAATCCACCAACCCCCCCAGCTGCTCACCCCCATCTCGGCCCCGTGGCCATTCGCGCAGTGGGGGGTAGATATCATTGGTCCTTTCCCTTTGGGCAAGGGCCAGACCAAGTTCGCTGTGGTTGCTATGGATTACTTCACCAAGTGGGCCGAGGCCGAGGCGCTCTCCCACATAACGGAATCCAGAGTCACGTCCTTCGTATGGACAAATATCATATGTCGCTTTGGTATACCGCAGACCATTGTGACAGACAATGGGAAGCAGTTTGACAACGTCAAGTTCAAAGACTTTTGCAGCAAGCTTGGCATAAGTCACCTTAGCTCGTCCCCCGCACATCCGCAAGCAAATGGGCAGGTGAAGGCAGTCAACAAGATCATCAAGCGTGGCATCAAACTTAGATTGGACTCCAAGAAAGGCAGGTGGGCCGAGGAGCTACCAGAGGTTCTATGGTCGTACCGGACCACCCAAAGAGAATCGACGGGTGAGACCCCATTCTCCCTGGCCTTCGGATCCGAAGCTATAGTCCCGGTTGAGATCGGCTGCCATCTGACAGAGTAGAGCATTACGAGCCTACGGCAAATGAGGAAGAGCTGCTCCACAACCTCGACTTGTTGGAAGAAAGAAGAGCAATGTCGCAGCTACGCCTGGCGGAATATAAGGGCAGAATGGCCAGATATTACAATGCCCGCGTTCGACCTCGGGCCTTTCAGGTCGGACATCTGGTCTTAAGGAGGGTCCAAACACATGTGGGTGCCCTTGATCCGGTCTGGGAGGGCCCGTTTGAGGTCAAGGGCATAGTCCGACCTGGGACGTACGTGTTGGCCGATCTGCAAGGAGACGTCCTTGCGCACCCGTGGAACGCGGAGCACCTGAAGCGTTACTATCCTTGAAACGCCGGAAGGGTTTTCAATGGGTCTGTAAACACTGTTCCACAAGAATTATGATCGGAATAAATGTGATGATTTAATTTCATGATTCCGAGTTCGACCAGAAATTAAATGGGGGCCACGGACTCCCACGCGGTCGCATTCCGGCAGTCGGTTCAAATTCAATCCTCCAAAACCTAAGGGTACGAGGTGCGATGCTGAAACCGCTCATGAACTTAAAATTCAAAACTACCTTCAAGGTAAAGGGACGATGTGAAAAGTTCAAAATGGTCAAGCCTCCGAACTTGGGGGTACGAGGAGCGATGTGAAGAATAGCTACGGACTTAGGATTTTAGCCTTTAAACGTTTTTAAGTTAAGGGGGCGATGTTAAAAAATCCAGAGTTGGTGCAACGCATTGAATGCTAGACAGAGATTCAAATTCAAACTTTCAAATTATTCTAATTAAAGGCGCGACCTCAAAAGTAAGAGGTCCGAGGTGACATTAGCTGCAGTTCAAAGAAAAAGCAAATAAAAGAGGTTGCCAACAACAAAGTAGAAACAAATGGGAGCCCCTTTATTGAATGAAGAGCAAAGCCAAGGCTTATAGACCTTGCAGCTCTGCCCTGACATTTACAAACAAAAAAGTAAGAGAAGAGAGACAGAGGAAAGCCTCATGAAGGATGATCGCCTAAGAGTCCGCCTGAGGAGCGACCTCCTGTGTGGTGCCGGCCTGGTCCTCTTCGAGATCAGAGTAGTCAGAGTCCAGATCTCTAACATACTGATCCACCAACGCTTGGGGCCGGGGGTGCCGCCAAGCCCGGACGCCCACTTCTCGGCATACCTCTTTTTCAGACCGCTGAAATCGATCTGAAGGTCAGGCATGTCGGAAGCAATGCCCTTCATGAGGAACTTGAAGCCCGCGTTAGAGAAGTCCTTGGCAAATCCATCGAAGTCAGGATGCTGCCTAAACGATTCCTCCAGTAGGACTCCATTGCTGAGACGCTCCTTCGCCGTCTCCAGCTCGGCAGTAGCATGCTCCAGCTCCTTGTCCTTCGCTTCAAGCGCCTGGAGCATGTCGTCCTTCTCCTTCAGGAGTTGGAACTTCTCCTTCTCCAAGCCCCTGGTGATAGCGTGGGCAGCTCGGCCTGGGTCTCCACCTCGACCTTCAAAATCTCCACCTCAGAGTGAGCCTTCAGCAGCTCATCCTTCATGGTGGAGGAAGCAGCCTCCAAGGCAGCAGAGAACTCCTCTTTCTCCCTCGCTGCCAGAACTTCCCTCCCATCCAGCTCGGCCTTTACGGCCAGAGCCGATTGAATGGAAGCAACAAACGCCTGAGAAAAGGTACAAAGAAGAAAGTTAGACCAAGCTACCTGTTAGGTAAATTGAGCCAAAATGGACACCAGTCTTACCTTAGCGGCGTAGTCGATGGTCCTCTGCAGAACGGACCCTGGGTCGCTAAAAAATTTGGACGCCCTCCTTAGGCAGCGGTCCAAACTTGCAGCCGAGATGCGGGACACCTGGTCCCTCACCCCGGCACTTGACGGCTGAACTCTGAACCGTGCCGTCACGTCGGACGTCCCGCCCATCCTGGCCTCAGGATCGTCCACCCGATCTGCGAAACTCGCAGGCAAGACCCCGCAAGCTCCGACCTCCAAGGGGGAGATCGTCTTCTTTTTCTTCCTCGTTCGCTTCAGAGGGACTTCCTCCCTCACCTTCTCGCCCAAGGGCAGGACGTCCACCGCCTCAGTCTGATCCCTGGGGCGCTTCTCCCTCGAGGGACCCCAGAGAACTCCAGCTCGATCATTGGGGCTGGATCTTTCGAGGCAGGCCCTGCCACGGCAGGGGTGGCAGGTTTCGAACTCTGGGCGGCCTCAAGAGCATGGGCTCGACCTTTGGACTTGCGCTTCACGCTGCCTGCAAATCCGCAAACCATGGCTGCAAAATAAAAACAGGGGTCAACGCAAGGTTAGAGGAAAAAAGGGGGAAGCAAGCTCGGCATACCAAGTTCGGAGTTCGGCCTTGAGGATTCGATGGGACGACCTGCAGGGTTGTAATCTAGCAGTCCGGACTCAAGCAGCAGCTCGTCGGTCACCAGGGTTCCGACCTTCCTACCCTCAGAAAGCGCTCCTTGTAATATTTCAACGTGTCGAAGGAGGCTTGCGTAAGCTCGGGGACTGGTCGGATTGAAACTGCACGAAGACAAAATCCGAGTTAGACTTGAATGACAGAAAAGAAAATTACAAAAAGCAAGAACTACTCCGTACCTAGGTTCCAAAACCTAGTGGGGACGTCAAAGAAGGAACGACCTGACTCGTCCTTTGCGAGCCATTCCTCAGAAGCGTAGAACCACTTCCTCACCCATCCCTTGATGGAGGTCGGCCCCTTAACTATACCGCCTGCGCCTTTCCTTGCGCTCATATAGAACCGACCAGGCTTCTTAGCTATCCTTTTCGCTTCGAAGCACGCGAGGAGCTGGTTTACGTCCAACAGCTCGACCTCCTCACTATCCCGAGCTCGTAGCCAAAAAAGGATGGCCAAAGCGAAAATGATACCCCACCCATTGGGGGCCACTTGAGCCAGAGCCGACCCAGTCCGGAAGAGAAATTCTTGGACAAAAGGGTGAAGGGAAAGTCTGAGGCCGTACTCGAACATTTTGAAGTAGAGAGTGACCCATCCCTCTGGAGGATTGTCAGCTCTCTCCCCCTCCTCCGGAAGCCTGAAGAGGATGTTCTCAGGGATAGCGAACCCCCTACGAAGGGATCCGAGGTAGTGCCCAGGTATCCTAGAAGGGTATTCCAAACCCTGACCTGAGGTGGAGGCGTCGCTATCCTCCCCGTCATCGAAGAGTCTAAAGTTTTCTATTTCCTCGAGCTCGGACTCTAACCTACGAGCTAAGTCCTCATCGGATCCTAAGTTGCTGCTAAAAGAGGACGACATGGCAACTACGTTCGAAAGAGAAAGTGAGGGAAGAGACCGACCTACCAAGGGTTCGAGCTGCCTTCAGGTCGAACTCCAAGAATTCAGGGAACGTAAGGTATGACCTGAAGAATTGGTGGCATTTATAGCCCGTCGGAAGAATTTCCCCACCGTACACGTGTAATTAACGAGCGGCTAGGATCCTCCCTTAGATCCGAAGTGTCGGAATATTTGAATGTTCCGACGATAAATCTTCCGCGACGGTTATATTTTCCCACGAATAGGAAGTCGCCACGCGTCCAAAGCGAATCGAATGAACTTCTCTGCCAGGTCGAGATCGGACCAGACAGAGAGGGGGCCAATGTTTGGGGAAGAGAATACCCTGAACACGTGGAGGACCCCTATTGGTGCTCCAAGATGGCTCATAAGTCATGCCCAGCTCGGACGGCCGAGATCACCACTACTAGCGTTGACAGATGCTAAGTATGAGGGTCGAGGTGAACCTGGCCGAGGTCCGACCTACCGGGAAGCTCGGTGGGGGCCGATGCGAAATACAGTCAGCGGCGTGATTATCGGGCATAATCGTCGGTCCTGAGATTACCGGGTGTAACCGACGATCCCGAGATTACCGGGTGTAACCGTTGCGAGATTAGCGGGACTACCACCCATAAGTAGAGGACTTCACTTCACGATCAGGTACGATGATTGCTGGCCTCGAACTAAACTGGGAATCCGACCTATACTGACTTGATCGTCGGAGTGCTCACCTTTTTGTGCAGGTCCACCCAAGGATTCAGATGAGTCCGGAGGCCGAGTTCGAGCTGCAATCTAGAATACACTGTTGTGCATATCCTTGCATAAACAAGTGTATTTTGGACATTTCCATTCGGTGAATTTTGGTAGTTGACATGGATGTATGTTGCATCGTTTGGGAGAGGAGCCTTGACTTTGAGCTTAGATTATAAATTTTGATTTTCCCCTGTTGGAGGCGATTCTCACCATACACGTGGTACACGTCGATTGGGGGATAAGAAGTACACTTGGCCTTTGTCCATAAGCTTTAAGTTTCATTACCTCGGTTTCCTTTTACACAGTTGAGCCGACGTCTTGAACTGACCAAGCTCCATAAAGGCTAGTTCTCATTTATTTGGATGAACTGCCTTGTTTCACTTCGGTTCAACCGTAGACTCCGCAGACTCCACGACAATACGACATGATTCGCAGTAACCTTAAAGAGTCGTTGAGGCATTGTCGGGAATATTGTTGGGGAAGTCGCCTATAAATAAATCCATTCACTCTATTTCCAGGTACGCAAATACTAAATTATCTCTCGAGTTTAGTTCGGCTAGCTAGTGATTTTAGCATCGGAGTGTGTTCGGTTTTGCAGGTCGCCCGTACAACTCATCATTCGAGCATCTCTAAGTCTGAGTCGAGCTTCGCAGAGTTGGTCATTTTTCTGATCGAACATCCCTTTTCTTATTTCTACAACAATTTATCATATGTTTTTCTAATGTCAATTATAGCAAAAATGTTAGTCTCACAAGATATTTCTTTTTGGTGTATCAAACTTACTCTATGAGACCATAACAAATTCTGAGTGTTGGTTTGTAAAGGTTGTCTTGTTTCATGTAAATTTTTGTTAGACCTTAACTTAGCACATTGCAAGAGATTGTCTAATGAAGTGGATCTATTCTTATTATTGAGTAACATGAAACTTTCAAATATCAATTATCCTTATTTTGCACTCGTTTTTTGATTAATACTACTCTCGGTTTCCTATTTATATATAAATTATCTTGCCAATTATATAATCTTAATGATCAATTTAGAATTTGAACTCGCACCATGTTAAAATCATATTGGTGTTAGCCATCGTGTACTTTTCTAAATTTTAGAATCCCATGTTGAAAAGATCTCACTTAATTACTTTGAACTTCAATAAAGAAAAACAATCACACGAGAAGTAGTAAACATTGCACTGAAATGGTAATTGTTGGTGCTTTCTATTTAAATTATTTGTGTTCAATAATCTTTTTACATATCTTCTCTTTAAGAGAATTAATATGAATGATAATTGAGTTCGGTCATTAGTTTCGTAAAAAGAATTAGTCCATATTTTGAAACAAAACTAAACAGCCTATTGTATAACATATTGTCATAGCAAAGCAAAGACTAATTATGCTTTAAAACTTATTTATAAATTGGCTCCGGAGAATATTAGACCAAGCAAAAAGAAGTCTGTGCAAAAAAATAAGCAAAGAAACTTCCCCATTCTTTCTATCTTTCACATTTTTGGTAATGTTTAAGAGTTTGATATGTGCTTTTTTTCCGATAGGTCTTAGAACTTTATTTTAACTCTCCTTTTTAACCTAATTATGGTTATTTTTTGATTTATTAATATTTATGAGTGAGTAATTTAAGGGAGGTAGAAGAATATATATAATGTGGTCTTATTTCCATGTTCCACTTTGTTTATGCAAGAATTTGAACAAAGTCAAACCTTAGTCAAGGTCGAACTCGATCCAAGCTCCAACTTCGAACACAATGGAAAGACTTGCACTAGAGGACAAAATATCTGATGCTCAAGTCAGTAAGCAACTCGAACTCAATATAAGGTTCGAGGAGAAATTCAACACCTGGAATGGAAATGGGGCCCTCTATTTATAGGCGCAGGGTCTGATAGACCTCACGACGGGTGGTTATCTTTGTCGTTTTACAGATCAAACCTATCGGGCCACTCAAGTCAAACCCGAGTAGGTCGAACCGTTTAATCGGTATGAAATTGTGCTTAAAATGCTAAGTCTTTCACCTCGATCGGTTCGAGGTGGGGCTGTCAATTTGGACAATTTCGCTTTGGCGAATTTCCATCCTCCACGTGGCCCAACAATCTCCTCTACCGAATATTGGCCCCTTTTTCGTCAGTTCCAGATCGACCTAGCAGAGAAGTTCTGTTCACGAGAAATTGTTTGACGTAACGACTTCCAATTTCGAGGTGCAGAAATATAATTGTTGGAGAAGTTGGGAGATCGAGGTGAAAGCTGTACGTGTACTCGAGTGACCCGTTGCTTGATCTCGATCTTTGTTTCAGCGATACATGTACATCGAAGATGAACTTTCAAAATACTATAAATATCCTTACTGCTGGATAAAATACATACATGCGCAGCGGAAGTGAGCAAGAATCGAAATAACAATCTAGATGCATAATACAACCTAGGATTAAACATGCATGATCATACATTATGATGCTTAGAGATAAGTAGAGAAAAATACAAACTTTTGTAGCTTTTCAAAAATCTTCAAATAGCTCCAATGAAGGACCATCAAGAGATCTTCCTAGCTATTCTCAAGGCTTGGAATAGAGTGGTGAGACTCTTTTTAGAGAAGGAAAAATTTAGAGAAAAGTGGAGCTAAAAAGAGTTATGTAAGTTTTTTTTCAAAAAATAGCCAAAGGTTCCAAGCCCTTTAATGTTTGAACACATGCCTTCTTAAATAAGCAAATTACATGCAACTCTTGCATGTCAAAGTTCACCAAAAGTTTACAACACACATTCCACTCATGCATGACACGACTAAGTGTCAAAATGCATGTCTAAGTTCACCAAAAGCT
The DNA here is from genome assembly GCF_013281855.1 of Momordica charantia. NCBI lineage: Eukaryota > Viridiplantae > Streptophyta > Magnoliopsida > Cucurbitales > Cucurbitaceae > Momordica > Momordica charantia. The sequence continues at coordinate 6,011,476 of NW_028275161.1, read as the reverse complement.
TACAACACACATTCCACTCATGCATGGCATGACTAAGTGTCAAAATGCATGTCTAAGTTCACCAAAAGCTTACAACACACATTCCACTATGCATGCATGGCTAAGTGTCAAAAAGTGGATTTTCTAGAGTATTTAAATGTTCCACTCAACAAGTTAGTGGAATTTTCCACCAACTTGGTTAAAAACATTATTTTAATCTACTTTAGTCAACCTTTGACTTTCTCTGGTCAAAGTCAACTATTTGACTTTTTCCAAAATCCGATGTTTGATGAAATCCATGCCTCCGATTATGAATCCACATTCATAATTTTAATATTTAAATCCTATTTAAATATTTTGTCCAAATTTCTCAAATTGATATCATATATCAATTACTTAATCATATCTCATATGATTAACCTAATTCGTACGATTCGAATTATTCCTTCAAAATATTCCAAGTTTATTCCTATATGAGCTAGCTAGGGGATCTTATGGACCTACAGATTATGAGCTCCAACGATTCGAGATTAGCCGGTTAAACTCTTTAACCTAGTTAACCAACATTCGTTAATTACCGGGTCACTCCACTAAAGCCCGTAGCTGCACTCTCTTCACTGTAGATATATTATGTCCATTTGATATAACCATGATCGGTAAGTCGACCCTTCACAAGTTGTTCGTAATTACAGCTAGGTAAAAATACCGCTTTACCCATGTAATTACCTCTTGTTCCTTAAGTCCCACTGATCCTCTAATGAATAATGATTTGTAGTCCAACTATAAAATAAAAAATCCTCTCAAACCTTTTGATGAGGGTGGTGCCTATTGTTCAAGATCTTGATTCAGCCCTTAAGAGAACAACCTGTCTACTATCCTAAAATTTGGTAGAAGTGAATTCCTTCTTGCACCCTATGTCCCTAGCTATCTACCGGGCCTTACCCCTGAAATTGGAGGCTTATTGAGCCAGCGCTGTTGAACTGCTCTCACCCATGCAGATCTAAGGGTAATCCCGAGTAAACAGAAGTTCATAATTAGCTCAGGATTAAGATCGAGTTACCTAGGCCATCAAAGTCGAGATAGCCAGTTTCAAACAGTAAACGGTGTTATAAAGTAAAAGTGACTATCTCATGGTCCGGTCTTATGCAAACTCTTTGCACGGGACACCCCCACTCGCATGTCTTCACATGAACGAATTAGGATCACATCGTTTGTACTAGCTACAAAGTGGGCCGTATCCATAGTGTCCCCAGAATAAGGCGCCCAACCTTATTCCTATACTATAGACCATTTAGACTGTTAACTCAAACTTGATCCATATTTATGTCTCTTACATAGAGTTTGAGTCTCAGGTAACAGTCTAGGATCCTTTATTTTATTGGATTTAGATATAGTAAGAACATTTTATTGGATCAATAACTACTTATTGATTAAAACCTTCAATAACAACTTTATTGAAAGATAAAAGTATATCTGGAATTTTCAAACTATGAGTTTCAGGACATAAAACCCAACACTTACATCTCAGATCCGCAATTTACGCTTTCTGAATTTTTGGAGCCCGACCAGATCAACTCGAACTTTGCTTTTAAGTCAGTCTCTTCCTCCACTCTTTTGTTTTTTATATTTCTTACATAATTTCGAGATCGTCTGGTAGTACTTCATCTAGTAGTAGCTCGTCTAGTAGTCCATATCGTCCCACTGGTAGGCTATCGCCCAGAAAATCTTCATCTAAGGAAGACATAGTTGAGGGTCTAATGGTTGAGCTCGAGGAAATAGAAAACTTTCGCTTCTCAGATGATGAGGGAGAGGACAGTGATGCGTCGACCTCGGATCAAGGTTTAGAGTTTCCTTCGAGAATGCCAGAAAATTACTTAGGACCACTGTATAAGCGTTTCCATATTCCCGACTCCATCCTTTTACGCTTACTACAGGTAGGAGAAAGAGTTGACAATCCTTCGAGGGATGGGTCACTCTTTACTTAAAGATGATTGAGTATGGGTTTCGTCCTTCTATTCGTCCTTCTGTCAAGGAATTGCTTAGCTATACTGGCCTCGTTCTTTCCTAGGTGGCCCCCAATGGATGGGGTGTCGTTTTCGCCTTAGCCATTTTTTCTGGCTACGAGCTCGTGAGGCAGATGATCTCGAGCTATTTAGGACCGACCAACTTCTCAACTGCTTTGAGGTGAAGAGAATCTCTAAAAAGCTTGGGCGATACTATCTGTGCGCACGGAAAGGCGCGGGGGTATCATCAATGGTCCTACCTTTATAAAAGGGTGGGTAAAGAAGTGGTTTTACCCCTCGGGAGATTGGTTGCCAAAGGATAAGTCTGACCAACCCATTTTCAACGTTCCCCTTAGGTTTGGGAACCTAGGTAAGAGACCTTACTACCTTATGCTCTTCATTGTTTTTTGTTCATCTGGTTAATCCTTCTTTTTCTCTTCATGGTAGTCGCAATCAAGCCAGTACCTACTCTTACTCAACCCACCTTTGAAGTACCGATGTGACGCCCCAGGAATTTCACCATTTCCTAACAGGGACTGTTACTAAGCCTACCTAAAATTTTCGCATAAACAAGAGAATTCTCCTCACAACAACACTAAGCAATAAAACTACCACGCTTCTGCTGCGCTACTCTGATTTCCCACACTCACGAGAGCTTGAACAATTAGAACAACAACACTAATATTTTAAGAGAAACTCAATCCTATATAGATAAACCATTTAATACCGACTTCACATTAACCAAACCCTTCAAGGAAACCTTACTAACTATAAACCATCCACTAGATGAATATTAACATCTCGAATGGCAATGAAGCAAAAGCTAATTCAAGTACGATCAACTTAAACAAATGTATTCATAATTATCCTAAATAGATTACAATCCCGTAGTTCAAGAGGCTAACAAAATTAATGCTCTAATAGAATAATGAATCGGCAATCTTACAACATCCTTTAGACAATAAAAGTAAGCAAAACCAGCCACTACCAACTCAACTATAACATTAAATGGCCACCACTATCCTAACTAAAAGAAATTAATTGTACACAGCATAGCTAATGGTCCTTCCGATCAAGACTCCTCCTCGCCATCACCGTCCCAAGAGCTAGCTCAATACCTGCAAACTGGAGGGGAAAAGAGGGATGAGTACAACCACAGTACTCAGTAAGCAGCCCTTATCTGAAGGGTCACACACAAACAGCATGCTTATCAAGGAACAATGTGTCATGCTTATTAAAGGATCAACACACACACATCATACTCAACCAAATCATGAAACATTCATAGTCATGCTTTTCATCACATTATGCACTCAAACATAGACACATTATATAAAATTCAGTGACAACCACAACCAGGAACACATTAACTACCAGTACCAACCTCTAGTCTCCCTAACATCTCAAGTATCTCTACGCTTATCACAGCTACTCTAGCCTTCCACAGTTAATTCCTTCGAGTAGAGTCGGCCCCTGACCATTTATACCCAGATCCCGGACCCTGCAACATCGGCCCTCGACCATTTATGCCCGAGGCTTTGAACTCTGCATCGACCCTCGACCATTTATACCCGAGGCCTCGATGTCTTACAATCTATTGGCCCTTGACCATTTATACCCAAGGCCCCAATAGTTCTCCTTTCGAAAGACTCCTCACATCGACCCCCGACCATTTATACCCGAGGCCTCGACGCTCATCTTTATCCAATATTGGCGTATCGACCCCCTACCATTTATACCCGAGGCCTCGATACCCAATTAGTGACGTATCAGCCCTCGACCATTTATACCCGAGGCCCTGACACTCACCCATTCACTTCGTAACTTTCATAACTTTCATAACTCCACATATCATTTCTAGCCTCCAACCAGCATTTCAGTACTACTTCCCTAATAACAGCAACCACCACAACGCCCATCACGACACAACCACTAGTATGATTTCAATGCATCACAGATCTAAAAAAAAACACAAAGTTTGACAGCAACCAACCTGATCACAACATAGAGCACACAAAAGCTTCAACAAATAACCCTATGGCATGCTTCACATAACATACATTTCACATAGCGCTTCAGAAAACTTTTAAGAACACGCCCAACACAATTCATCCAAACATTTAATATCCAGCATTCGAAGAAATCATCCAACATCAGTGTTCAATAAGCATTGCTAGACATAAATAAACACATCAGTCACGCCAAACATCTTATGCAAAATTCAGACAACATCTCCACAATAAGTCCACTTTAACGAGCATTCCCTGCAACATACATCATTCCACATCAGATCTCAGTAGCTCAACAATACAAAATTTCCACTATTATCACCGACGGACATGCAACACTACTCAGGCACATAAACCAACATAAACAAGAGTTACACTGCACAATAACGTATCGAAATCAATATTAAACGTCATAAAACAGCACAACGGCAACCAAATAATAAACATCAACGCACGCACCCGCCCCTCGTCTACTTACTTCTCCTTACTCGATAGGCCACCAATTCCAATCTTTCAAGTGCATCGACAAGCCATTCACACATCTAATCAAAACACAGTTATCCAACATGCTCTTCATCGTACAAAACAAGAAAATAATCCCGTAGCTTCCAACTAAGCAAACATAAACTAAATAACATAAAACTATCACGTGCATTTTCAATCCCAAGACATGCATTCAAACATCAAAGCTTAATCACTTCCAACCATACTGAGCAGCAACTTTCAAGGCACATCCAATAATCATGACACAAGATATTTTCCTAATATGTAAAAGGAAAGGAACAAAAGAAACAACAAGGATGCAACCCAACAATAACAACTAGAAGTCCTCAAATGATGCCCAACAAACTCTAAATACATGAGATATTCAAATATAGCAAGGTTAAGCACGAAACCGTCTCAATAACACCTATTAACTTACATATTAATAAATAATAAACACACCGAAAGCACCACACAATTCATACATATTCAATCAACAAACATCCCCCAAGTAAGAACTACTTACCCAATGGCCATAACACTACTAAGCTAGCCGAAGTATTTCCTAAAACAAACGAGATTACATTTGCATTAGAAATCCATTGGAGACACTTAAATTAATTGAAACCATGAGGTGATTCGTTACCTACTAACTCACATAAAAACTCATGGGTTAGGAGTGGGTAGATGTCGAGGATGTTCGGCCTCCCAAATCCGAGCTCGAACGGCCTTATGCTTGCTGGTCCGATACCAAAAAGGAATGGGTAACGCTGATTTGGGTCCGATTAGCGGTGGGTCAACGCCGAACCAATGTCGAATAGAGTGGGTATCACGGAACTGACGTCGTGTGGCTTCGATCTTGCTGGTCCAACCTCGGGAGGGGTGGGTAACACTAATCTAGCCCCTAACAAGGGTGGGTCAACACCGAAACTCGCCGGAACGAAGAAAACGTCACGGAACTGGGTTGTTCGGACTGAACGTTGGATGTCGTCGAAGGAGGTCGTGGTTCTCGTCGTCCCGCCATCATCCGGCCGCTGGGTATCGTCGTTGTTCGTAGTGGTCGCCGCGGACGGCCACGATGGAAGCCAGGAATCGAGTCGCTGCTGCTTCGATGCCAGCCGCCCCCGTGAAAGGACGCCGGAGTTGCCGCGAATCATCGTGTCTAAAGTAGAGGTCACCGGATCTGCGCACCGGAGGACAACGCATGGTGAGATCGTGCCACCACCAGCTGTACGTCGCGCCACCTACAGACTTCGCCGGAAGTGCGTGGAGCCGCCGGGTCTGCCGCTGTACGTGTTGTGGGAATCGAACGCCGTCGCCCGTCGGAGGGGTGCCGTCGCCGGTGAGGATTTGCTGGATAAGAGGAAGCAAAGGGAGGGGGCGGCGGCTCCAAAACGAGAGGAAGAAGAAGAAGAAAGGAAAAATAAAAAGAAAAGAAAAAGAAAAAAAAAAACAAAATAGATTTAGGGTTTTTTTTTCTTTATTTTGTTTTAAAACCAATAGCCCAATTCCCAAATCTTAATGAGGCCCAACTAAAACTACAATAATTATGCTTTAGAAATAAAATAAACCCCACAACAACCCGAAATACAATAGTTAACTTAAACTCTAAAACTCAAGAATAATAATTCAAAGAAAAGTAGAATTTAGGAAGGAAAATCCTAAAACTCGTGAATTTAGAATTTAACTAAAAATCTCCTACACGGGTCGAGAACTTAAATTATCTTAATCCAAAGAAATTAAACTTAATTCTAATTTAGCCAAAAATTAGAATTTCAAAGTTAGAAAATCCAAGAATTAAAGTTATCAACTCAGGGCTCTCGTTCAAGGGAAAAATGGCCCATAGTGAGTCTACAGAGGTGCTCGAGGTTTCCTCTTTGAGGGAGGTTCGTGAAGGGTCTTCTTTAAAGAGGGCTCAAAAGAATAAGGCGAAGAAGAACATATCTTTGGAGGGCACCGGGTTTGTGGCGAGGAGAAGAAGTTTTCTGGATCTCACTACTGATGTAGAGATGTGATTTCACATTGAACCTTCCAGTGTCGGCATGAAGGATAAGGTAGACTAGATCGGCAACTGTTAGGGTTGACTTTTTATTGTAGAAATATGTGTCGGTAGCCCTTTTTAACCACGTTTTTTACCCCTTTTCCATTATTATTTGTCAAAAAGGACCACATATTATTAAAGTATAACATGCATAGAACATTTAAGCATAAATGTCAAACTATGGTACTTTAGGAAAATTATGAGAAAAATGCGGTCAAAATTGGATGAAAATAACAGAAATCATTTTTTGCGGAATTGCGCCCGGCGCATTTTTGGAGAACAAAATGACAAAACGTACGTTTTGATTAATGAAGGGCAAGGAGGACATTTCCCACATGTTCAAACACATCCCAAACTGTGAGTCCAAGCCAAGTGAGGTGGTTAGGTGAATCTCAACCCATTTTCACTTAAACTGGTGGGGAGTTTCAACCAACTATGGTGCTATAAAAGGAAGTCATCCCTCCAGCAGAAATTAATCTGTTCCAAGCTTCATTTCATCTTTTTTTAGTTGCTCTCTAGTTGTAGAACACATTTTTACTGTTTATGTTTATGTTCTAGTTATTCATTTGTTTGTTTTTCACGCTTTTACCTTTTGTATTGTTTTCAATTCAAGTTCTTACTTTCGTTCTTTGTTCATTATGTTCTTTTAAAGTTCTTTAACGAGTTTCAACTCCCCCACTCTCGAGAGAGAAGATGGTCAAACTAGAACTCATTGTACGACTTATTTATTCATTTAAATTCAATGAAAAATATTTTCGTGTATTTTCTTTCCTTTAATCATGCACTAGATTAGTTATCAACCTCTTTGTGGAATCACTTAGTCAAAATGATTTGATTTTCAACACGTTAGAGATTTTGGTCAGATTGCGCGTAGCAGTTTTTTGGGTTGGTTTCTAAAAACTTCCCTTTACATCTTTTTTTCCATTCGACAAGTGGGAACTTGATTTATTCACTAAAGCCCAACCTTGGGAAAGGTGAGTTAGGTAAAATAATAGGAAACCAATATGGGATGTGACTTAGGCATAAGCGCAGAAAACGTAGTGCTAGACATAGGCCATCTAACCTATAATATAGTGAGTTGGTAGATATTCTCTAGGATTGTAATCACACATAGGCATATGATTGTAGGTTACCCTAGCCTCTGCAGCAACCAAAAGCGGTAGTGAAAGAGTAGAACTCAAATCCCAAGAAAAGTCAGGAATTGCGCCTGGTGCATTTTTCACAACATAGTGTGTTTTCCATGTTTCGCATTAAGACTAAGGTAGGAAGCAAAAAGGTTGAGTTTTATTAAATTGCTTGTTAGTTAAAACCCCAAACCACAACATTTCACCGTTATTTTCTTCATAAACCACAATTGCATATTTGAACTATTCACTTTTTAAAATTGTTTTGAAAGCAACAAGTCCTTGAGGGTTCGACGTTGGATTACTACCAAGTATTACTTGTGATCGTGTGCGCTTGCACGTGTCTCTAATCTTTTTGAAGGTAGAGAAAGTTTCAACAGCAACGCCAGTTTTTCCAAGTGTATGAGGCGTGCGACTAAGTTTGTCTGTGCTCCGGGATCCGCGGTCCAACGCATAATTGATCTCACTGCGGAGGTAATGGGAGGAGGGACCAAACTTTATCGGTGTCCTTCCCATTATTATAAGTCTCTTTTTTTACCTTTCTCTTGTCTAGCAGCCTCACACTGTAGCTTGTCATGCTACCCTCATTATGAAGGCCGAGCTGGATGGGCGTGAGAGTCCTAGAAGGATAGGGAATCGGTCTATGCTGCTTTAGACTCTACTGCGGCGGTTGAAGTGGAGCTCCTGAAAGTGAAGGCGAAGCTAAAGACTATCAAAGACAGGCTCGAGCCTATGGAGGAAGAGCTCGAACGGAACTGCGAAGCACTCAAGGCTACTCGGTGACGTCAAAGAGTCTTGACGTCGAGAAGTTTTACCTTCTACGTTAGAACACCAAGTTGGATGAGAAGCTTGTCGAGGCTCAGAGTGACGTCGGAAGATGGGAGGCCCGCTTTCGGAATAGGGCCTTCGTTGAAGAGAGTTTCAAGAGGCAATATGCAGCAAAGTGGGCTACTGGCCCAACGACACTCGTGGCCCTCAAGACTTGGTAGATCGCCAAGTGAAAGAGTTGGACTCCGAGTATGAGGATGATGACGAAGAAGACGACGCTGCTGAGGCTCTCCAAGATAAGGAAGTGAATGCTCATTCTCAGCTTACGGTGAACTTTTCCCAAAAGGTTCGGCTGGACGACTCGCAGAGATTGACCTGCTGGCTTCTCAGGTGGAGCTCGGATCGCACCTCGGCAGCAACTGCTTGATCTCTATTTATTTTATTTGGCTTTTCTTTCTTACATGCAAAAAGGAAACAAAATTTTTTTGTAACTGGGGCAAGGCTCCAAGGTCTATAAACCTTGGCGTTGCCCATTTGTTTTAATGAAGTCGCATCTTTAACGAACTTGCAGTGTCTCATTATTATTTCAAATTTTGTCGCTTTTGCTCATTCAAATCACACCTCGAACTCGTAAGTTTGGTGGCTTGAATTTTTTTGCTTTACTTGTATGTTTGAAGGCTTTAATTTTTTGCTTTACTCGTAAGTTTGAGGGCTTTAATTTTTTGCTTTTATTAAGCTTCAGCACATCGCACCTTGAACTCGTAAGTTTTGAGGCTTGAATTTTTTTAGGTTTTGATTCGTACTTTGGTACTTGCATCATGTAGGAGTGCTTGGCCACCATTTAATTTCACATCGGACTCGTGATATAAGAAGATATAAAATTAAATATTGCAGAAATCTTTATTGTGGTTCGTCGTTGAAAATTTATTACAAACCCAAATGGTTTTGAACTATTTTGACATTTCAAGGATAATAGCGCTTCAGATGTTCTGCGTTCCACGAATGTAGGAGTAGGTTCCCTTCGAGGTCGGCTATCATATACGTTACAGGTCGAACTATGCCTTTAACTTCAAACGGTCCCTCCCAACTTGGTTCTAGTGTATCTACATGTTTTTGTATTTTTCAGTGGACCAGATGTCCAACCTGAATGCTTCAAGGTCAAAGTCGAGCATTGTGGTGCCTGGCCATTCGATTTTGATATTTCGCTAGGCGCAACTGGGCCATTTCGTTGAGGAGGTCGAGGTTGAGAAGCAGCTCTTCCTTGTTTCTTGCATGCTCATAATAGTAAACTCTTTTAGTGGGCATACCGTGGCACAACGGCCTCAGAACCAAAGGCCATGGAGAAAGGTGTCTCACCAGTAGACTCTCGTGGAGTAGTTCGGTAGGACCAGAAGACTTCAGTGAGCTCCACGGCCCACCTACCTTTTCTCGAATCTAGTCTCAATTTAAGGCCACGTTTAATAATTTTATTGATAGCCTGAACCTGTCCATTTGCTTTGGGATGTGCTGGGGACGAATAGAGATGACTCATTCCGAGCATTTTGCAGAAGTCCTTAAACTTCGCGTTGTCGAGCTGCTTACAATTATCTATCACGATGGCATTGGAATACCAAAACGACACAGGATGTTCATCCAGATGAATGGGGTGACCTTCACTTCCGTGATGGTGGTGAGCGCCTCGGCCTCGACCCACTTGATCAAATAGTCTACGGCAACGATAGCATACTTCATCTGTCCTTTGCCTAATGGGATTGGCTCAATCAGGTCTACCCTCCATTGAGCGAATGACCTAGGAGCAAAGATTGGAGTGAGCAGCTCGAGAGGCTGGTGAATAATATTCGTGAAGTGCTGGCAATTGTCACATGTTTTCACGAACTCCTTTGCATCTTGGTTTACGGTGGACAGTAGTAGTCTTGACGGATTACTTTGGCCGATAACGACCTGGCCATCAAATGGTTGCCACACACACCTTCGTATGTTTCTCTTAGGACATAATTATCGTTCTGCTGAGATGCACTTGAGAAGAGGCAAGGAGAACCCCCATTGGTACAGAGTTACATCTCGGAGTATGAACCGAGCTGCCTTTCGTGCCATTTTCTTTGCTTCCTTTAGATCTGATAGAATGCTGCCCACCAGAAATTCCTTGATTGGATCCATCCATGATGGGGGTTGGGAATCAACTTCCATCATGTCTGGCTTCAGGATGGAAGGAGTGTCTAGTATCTCCACTGGGACCGATCTCACGAGGTCGGTCTCATAGGTGGATGTCGGTTTAGCTAAAACGTCTACGTTTGAATGCTCAAATCTGGGGATCTGACTTATTTCGTAAGTTTGGAACTGAGCGAGGTGCGACATGACCTTGTTCAGATATTTCTCCATCTGAGAGTGCTTCATTTGATACTCCTCCTTAATTTGATTCACGATTAGATGTGAATCACTGAATATTTGGATGTGGCTTGCTCTTAGTCCCCTAGCCATGTGCAATCCAACCATAAGAACTTCGTACTCGGCTTTATTGTTTGAGATACAAAAGTTGAAGTGAAGGGCATACTCAAAACACATGCCATCAGGTGCAAGTAGGAGCATGCTTGCACCACATCCCCTTTCATTAGAGGACCTGTCAACATACATGGCCAATGGCAGGTCGGATTCGGAGGTTTGGGTTGGTGATGGTGTGAGCTCGACTATGAAGTCGCTCATGGCTTGGCCCTTCGTAGCTGTTTGTGGTTCAAACTGTATATCGTACACGCTCAATTCCGTCGCCCACTTCATTTGTCGGCCAGATATCTTTGGCTTATGGAAGACTTGCTTGAAAGGTAAATCTATGAGCACAGTCACAGTATGACCTTGGAAGAAAGGCATGAGTCTTTGTGCCGATGTGATTAATGCGAGGGCCAATTTTTCCATTTGGGGTTAACAGGTCTCAGCCTCGGTCTTGGCCTTACTGGTGTAGTAAACGGACTCTGGTGCACTCCTTCCTGTTTGATTAAGGCCGAACTGACGGTGTTGTTAGACACGGCCAAGTATAAGTGTAGCTTGTCTCCTAGCAAAGGTTTCGCGAGTAGTGGTGCCGAGCAGAGGTAGTTCTTGAGCTACTCAAAAGCCACCTGACATTCGGACGTCCAATCGAATGACCCCTTCTTTCATAATGTTTTTAAAAAAAGAGAGACATTTGTCGGTAGATCTGAAGACAAAATTGTTTAGAGAAGCGATCCTCCCTTTCAGGCATTGCAGCTGTTTGAGAGTCTTGAGTGCTTGCATCTTGAGCGCGACCTTAATTTTCTCCGGGTTGGCTTCTATTCCTCGGTTGTTCACAATAAAACCAAGGAATTTTCCATAGGAAACTCCAAAGGTGCACTTGGCTAGATTGACTTTCATCTGGTAGTTGCAAAAAACCCCAAAGGTTTTTATCAGGTCGACAAGGTGCGACCTGGACTTCTTGATTTTAACTAGCATATCGTCCACGTATACCTCCATATTGAATCTGATTTGGTTGGCGAACATTTTGTTCACCATCCTCTGGTAAGTTGCGCCTGCATTCTTTATGCCAAATGGCATAACCATATAACTATACAGGCCTTGATCGGTTATGAATGAGGTGTGCACCTTGATTACGCTTGTTTACATGCGTAAAAAGAAGGTTTTAGATGCTGTTTTTACTATGCTTCAGCTTTGTTTCAGATTTTTCTCGGTCGTTTGAGTTCCAATTCATGCAAAATTCATATATTATGGTTTGTGGTTGGCTTATATTGTATTTATGACATTTTAGGACCATTTGGGAGTGCAAATTAATCAAAAGAAGCAAAAAGTCGGAAATACCTACATGGGAGGCGCCAAGCGCCTGGGAAGGCTGCAGAAAACAGTTTTTCTTCCATCTTTGCCCTTAATGAAACGCGTCTTCCCATGCGTTTTGGTGGTTCCAACCGATGCATACGTGTAGAAGAAGTGTTCCACTATCAGTTTGAGCACGATTTGGTCAGTCAAAAGAGTTGGAAATGGGTGATTCACCATCGTTTTAGAACCTACCTAACCAATTCTGCACAGCTATAAATTCCAGCAGCTTCTCCACCAAATTCATCAAGCCTTGCTTCCTTCCCTTGATCATTTTTAGTGTTTCTTTGTTGCTTTCTAGGTACTTTTGAGTTGCTTTCATTAGTTGCTTTTGGTTTTTAAATCCCGAGTACTTTACATTTCTTTATTGAGCTTTATTTTGTTTCCATTTGTACTTAGTTATTTTCTACTTATTCAAATATATAAAAATCCAGCACTTTGCTTATCTTCCCTTTGCCTTTACTTTATTTTTTAAGAGAGTTGTGTTTTTGGAGGAAAGAGCACGTGACACTCCCCCTTGCTTGAAAGAGAAGGGCGAAGCTCTCAATCCCGAGAAAAAATCTCAGTTAGTTAACTTTTGTTTTTCACACATGCATTCCACATTCAACCATTTTACTTGCTGTATTTTCTTCAATATGTCTTTCTAAATTCCCGTCTTTAGCCCAGTTATGGATAGTTAGCCTTTTATTTCTAATAAGAGTTGCTAAGAAGTAGTGTTTTTGCTTTCCATTAATTGCTCAACATGTTTTCCCAAAAAGTTAGGATTTAGAGAAGGCCACTGTACGTCTTAACAAGTCAATACTGAAAAGGTTGCTTATTTGCATTGTTGAGTGGTTAAACCGAGGAGAGGAGCGCCTTAGACATAAGGGTTCCGCTTAAGTAGCCTACACATAGGACCTTAACCCGAGGTTGCGACTATTTCCATCTTAAAACTAACATATCTCTCATAATAGACATATTAGGGAATGTCTTAGGACTTTGAACTTGCTTAGACATAAGTCAAGTGAAAAGCGTAGTCGTTGGTTCCGAAAGTAAAATGCATATCGTCCTTAGCATATCCTTGATTCTTTGTTGGCTAACTTGAAGTAATTCGGACTAGGTTTTATCATTATAAGTCCAAATCCCAAATCCAAAACCATTATTTGTGACCACTTCCCATTTTACAAGAATCACTCATTTCAACATTCACTATTCTTTAAAACTTTAGAGTTTGGAAATTATTTAGAAGTCCTTGAGGATCGATACTTGGATACTCCATCCATTTTATATTACTCTGACAGGTGTGCGCTTGCATCTATATAATTGTTACCACGCTTAGTGCGTGCGTTCAGCAAACCATCAGTCAAGGTTTTGGCGCCGTTGCCGGGGACTTTAGTTTTAAAATTATTTTCAAATTCTTTTAGTTTTTATTTTTGTGAATTGTTGTTGGGTGTAATTTCCATCCACCGTTTTTGTTCTATATTTTTGGTCGTTTATCTCACAGGGGTAAGTTAAAGTGCATGAGCACAAGATCTTTTCTTCTACCCCTTGACCTTGCGATTGAGCGGACCCTTCGAAAAACTCGGAAGGAGCAAAGACTTCGAAAACAACTAGAAAAGCAAAAAGAGAGAGAAGGTGAAATCAGTCCTGAAAGTGAGGTAGAGAGTACGAGCACATCAATGGCAGATATTCCACCTCGTGATCCGGTTGATCCACCTGCTGTTAACGGTAATATGAGGGATCATGCAAGAAATGATGAATTCAACCATATCCAGATGGCGGACAACAGAGACGTGGCAATGCGAGAATATGCCGCCACGGCTTTTCAGAACTTTGATTCAGGGATAGTCAACTCTATTCCAGCCCACGCAAACTTTGAGCTTAAACCAATGATGTTCCAAATGTTGCAGACAATTGGACATTCTGGAGGGCAGGAACATGAGGATCCACATGATCATCTGAAATCATTCATTCAAATTGCAAATGCATTTCGATTACCTGGTATAACAGACGATGCTCTTAGACTATCACTTTTTCCATTTTCTTTGAAGGACCAAGCTAGAGCATGGCTCAATGCATTTCCACCGGGATCCATCACCACATGGGGGTCGTTAGTGGAGAAGTTCTTAACAAAATTCTTCCCACCTACTCGCCACGCTGATATCAGAGAGGAGATCATCTCCTTTAGACAGTATGATCGTGAACCTGTTCACGAGGCGTAGGGGAGATTTAAAGAACTAATCCGGAAATGTCCGAATCATGGCTTGTCGGCATGCATCCAGATAGAACATTTCTTTAGAGGTTCAGATCATCCTACTAAGATGATGCTAAACAATGCTGCCAATGGAGCCTTTACAAAGAAGACATTCAACGAGATAGTTGACATCCTAAATGACTTAGCTTCACACAACGAACTATGGTGTTCGCAAAGATCTAGGGCAGCACCAAAGAAGCAAGATCCAGCTGGTGTTTTGGCTCTGGACATTGCGACCTCGATGCAAAAAGAGATGGTTACAATGAACCAGAGGCTAAAAGAGATGGCATTGGGAATAAAAAATCCATTAGCCACGCCGATACAACCTGTGCAGTCGGATTATTGCACTCCTGCCCCTGTTTGCCAAGTGAATGATCTCATTTGTTCATTTTGCAGTGAAAACCATATTTATGATAATTGTCCACATAACCCTGCTTCCGTTTTTTATGTAGGACATGGGAACAATAGGAACTTTAACCCATATTCGAACACCTACAACCCAGGTTGGAGTCACCACCCTAATTTCTCATGGGGAGGTCAAGGAGGTTCGAGCGGTTTTAATCAAGGGCAGAGCCAGCAGAACAAGCAGCCCTATGTTCCACCGCAACAGCAGTACAATCAGAGAACACAGACTCCACCAGTTCAAAATAACAACTCAAATCTTGAGAATATGATGAAGGAGTACATGGCCCGAACCGACGCAGTGATACAATCCCAAGCGGCATCAATGAGAAATTTCGAGACCCAATTGGGACAGCTCGCCAATGAATTGAAGAATAGACCACAAGGTTCTTTTCCAGGCCATACTGAATTACCAAGACGAGAAGGGAAAGAACAGTGCAAAGCTGTCACCCTTAGGAGTGGACTGGCATATGATGGACCAACAATGCCAACAACTGATGTACAGATTCCGTCCACTGAACCAACTGTAAAGATACCAGAAAATCCAACAACACCAGAAAAAGAAAATATTAGGAAAGGTAATGAGGACACCCCGAGTGTTCCTCCACAGGTACAGCCTTCTTTTACCCCTACTCCCCCGTTTCCACAAAGATTAGTTAAGAAAAATAATGATTCCCAGTTTAGAAAATTTTTAGATATTTTAAAACAATTGCATATAAATATACCATTAGTAGATGCTCTAGAACAGATGCCAAATTATGCTAAGTTTTTGAAAGATATAGTTTCTAGGAAGAAAAAAATAGGAGAGCATGAACTGGTAGCCATGACAAAATGTAGTAGTGAAGCTGTAGGCAGCCCGCTACCCATGAAATGTAACGATCCTGGCAGTTTTACCATTCCATGTTCCATAGGAGGAAAAAACTTAGGTAGGGCATTATGTGATCTAGGCGCTAACATTAATCTTATGCCATTATCAGTTTTCAAATCTTTAGGCATAGGAGAAGCTATACCTACTACGGTTACCCTCCAACTAGCAGATAGATCTATCATAAGACCTGAGGGAAAGATAGAAGATGTTTTAGTCCAGGTGGACAAATTCATTTTCCCTGCGGACTTTATCATTCTAGATTGCGAGGCGGACTTAGACGTTCCCATTATTTTGGGAAGACCATTTCTAGCCACTGGGGATACAGTTTTTAATGTGAGGAAGGGAGAAATTACAATGAGGGTAAATAATGAAGAAGTTAAATTTGACGTTCTAGACGCCATGAAATTACCAGGAGACTTTGAAGAGTGTTCTACTATAAATAGCTTGAATCCTGTTATGTTGGATGAGTTTTATGACTTATTAGTTACAGAGATTGAAGAAGAGCTTGATAAGATAGCAGAAGGACCAGAAGATGTGATTAATCCTGTTGAAAAAATACAAAAAGAAGAATGCAAGTCGTTACTTCCGTCCATAGTGGAACCACCCACTTTGGAGCAGAAGCCATTAACGTCGCATTTGAAATATGCGTATCTAGGGGATAACGACACTTTACCAGTTATTATAGCCTCCAATTTATCACCTACTAATGAATATTCTTTATTGCAGATTTTGGAGAAGCAGAAAAAGGTCATTGGATGGACGATAGCAGATATCCGAGGGATAAGCCCGGCCTTTTGCATGCACAAAATTCTATTGGAAGAAGATGCTAAGAACTCTATTGAGAGTCAAAGGCGGTTGAACCCGAAGATGAAAGAGGTTGTAAGGAAAGAAATTCTTAAATGGCTTGACGCCGGTGTTATATACCCAATATCCGACAGCAGCAGGGTAAGCCCAGTACAGTGTGTACCAAAGAAAGGGGGTATAACCGTGGTGGCCAACGAGGAGAATGAGCTCATCTCAACCCGAACTGTGAGCGGGTGGAGAGTTTGCATTGACTATCGCAAACTCAACAAGGTAACAAAGAAAGACCATTTTCCTCTCCCGTTTATTGACCAGATGCTCGACCGTCTGGCAGGTAAGGATTTCTATTGTTTTTTAGATGGATATTCGGGTTATAATCAAATTACTATTGCTCCAGAAGAGCAAGAGAAGACAACATTTACGTGTGCGTATGGTACGTTCGCTTTTAGGCGAATGCCCTTTGGACTATGCAATGCACCCGCGACTTTTCAGAGGTGTATGATGGCCATCTTCTCTGACATGGTAGAAAATATTCTAGAAGTTTTTATGGATGACTTTTCTGTTTTTGGAAATTCTTTTGACGCATGTTTAGTTAATTTGGAGAGAGTATTGGAGAGATGTGAACAAACAAACCTAGTCCTAAATTGGGAGAAGTGTCATTTCATGGTACAAGAGGGTATTGTTTTGGGTCACAAAATTTCCAAGCAAGGAATAGAGGTAGACCACGCTAAGATAGACATCATTTCAAAGCTACCTCCTCCTACAAATGTCAAAGGGATTAGAAGTTTTTTAGGGCACGGGGGATTTTACCGCCGCTTTATAAAAGACTTTGCTAAAATTTCTAAACCCTTTTGTCAATTGCTAGAACATGATAGACCATTTGTTTTTTATGATGACTGTTTAAAATCATTTGAAATGTTGAAAGTTGCTCTAAGTTCAGCTCCTATAATTATCGAACCTAATTGGGATTTACCTTTTGAGCTCATGTGTGATGCCAGTGATTATGCAATAGGAGCTATGTTAGGACAACGTAAAAACAAGATCTTGCATCATGTGTATTATGCTAGTAAGACTCTGACCGGTGCACAACTCAATTACACTACTACTGAAAAGGAACTGTTAGCAGTTGTGTTCGCCTTTGATAATTTTAGGTCTTACTTGATAGGCACAAAAGTCATTGTTTTTACTGACCATTCTGCTTTAAAATATTTATTTGCTAAAAAAGATGCGAAGCCACGTTTGATACGGTGGATTTTGTTACTTCAAGAGTTTGATATTGAAGTTAGGGACAGGAAGGGTACTGAAAACCAAGTTGCTGATCACCTGTCTAGATTGGAATCCCCGCTCTGTGACGATGGAACTGTTATACGTGAACAGTTTATTGACGAGGAACTCTTGCGAGTTGATTCAGTTCCGTGGTATGCCGATATAGCAAATTATTTGGTAAGTCGAATAGTTCCTTATGAGTTCAACAAGCAACAGGTAAAGAAATTTCTAAATGAAGTTCGATTTTACCGTTGGGATGAGTTTTTTTTATATAAGCTAGGACCTGACAATATCTTACGCAGGTGTGTCGCAGAAGAAGAGCACGAGGCGATATTAGATGCTTGTCATATGTCTCCATATGGAGGACATTTTGCAGGACACAAAACCGCAGCTAAAGTTTTGCAAAGTGGGTTCTTTTGGCCCACTCTGTTCAAAGATGCACATATGTTTGCCCAGGTTTGTGACAAATGCCAACGGACAGGTAATATATCTAAACGCCACGAAATGCCTCAAACTTCGATCCTGGAGATTGAAATATTTGATGTGTGGAGTATAGATTTTATGAGTCCATTTCCATCTTCTAATGGTAAGCTTTATATATTGTTAGCAGTAGATTATGTTTCGAAATGGATAGAAGCCATTGCAACTGCTACCAATGATTCCAAAGTTGTCATTCGTTTTCTGGAAAAGCACATTTTTACGCATTATGGAACCCCGCGTTGTCTGATAAGCGATGGGGGGCTCATTTTTTGAATAGGTCTATGCAAAAGTTGCTGACTAAATACAATGTGCGTCATAGGGTTGCAACAGCATATCATCCTCAGTCGAATGGGTTAGCCGAAATATCTAATAGGGAGATAAAAAACATTTTAGAAAAAACTGTAAATCTTAACCGTAGGGATTGGTCTTTTAAGCTTGATGATTCACTTTGGGCATATAGGACAGCATTTAAGACTCCCCTCGGCATGTCCCCCTATAGGCTAGTTTTTGGAAAAGCATGTCATTTGCTTCTTGAGCTAGAATATAAAGCATTTTGGGCTACTAAGAAATTAAATTTTGATTTGTTGGCTGCAGGTGAAGCGAGGAAGTTACAATTGTTGGAATTAGAAGAACACATGCACTTTTCTTATGAAAATGCTAAGTTGTTTAAGGAAAAAACTAAACAGTGGCATGATAGGCGTCTTCGGCCGAACAATCTTCAAGAAGGTGATCTGGTTCTGTTATTCAATTCTAGGTTGAAACTTTTTCCTGGGAAACTTAAGTCTAGAGGGTCTGGTCCCTTTCAAATTTTTAAAGTCTACCCATATGGGGCAGTGGATCTAGTTGACTCTAAGGGAAATGTTTTTAAGCTAAATGGGCAGAGACTTAAGCCGTATTTTGGAGAACCAGTGGATAGAGGAAAAACCTCTATTCAACTTTCAGGTCAATAAATTTTTGCGAAAAATGTTTTTTTCCTTTTTATCCGTTTTTGAAAGAACAAAAGTAAAGGAAGGAAGTCTTTGTCTCTTGTATTTTCTTTTTGTTTAATTATAAAGTTTTTCTTATTAAGAGAATGTTTTTGAAAACGTTGAAAAAAAAAAAGAAAAAAAAACGTTGAAAAAATAAAAATCACGCAGGCGCCTGGCGCCTGCTCTGTTTTTCAGAAGTTCGAAAATATTTTCCTTCACGGTTTGGGTTTTAATTTTCAATAATATGGGCTTTATTTTGGGTCAAACATTAATCCTCTATGATTTAACTTTAAAAACTTCTCTTCAAACTCAAATTTTGTTTCCCTAATCCTATTTTGTATTCAAATTTGTTTTCTTTTCCTTTTAGGTTTAGGAAACTTACTTGAACTTAAATGTCAATCCCTTTCCATTTAGGATTTAGTTTGGGGAAAGCTTTAAATAGACCCATTGCCTAAGCTTTACAACTCCACCAAAACCCACACAACTCTCTTCTTCCTCTTGTTTTTTCGGCAAAACCCACTCCCTTCATCACCCTTGTTTTCGATTTTCAGCCACCACCAAAAAGAAGAAGAAATTTCTAGCATTTTCTTACATCTATGGCTTCTTCTTCTCAACATACTTCACTTCCTACCTCTTCTACTCAAGCTCCAAATGCCACAAGCATTCCTTTTCCACCATTGGAGAACTTCCAACACCACATGGGTTCAGATTCTAGGCTAGCTGCTGTTAGGGGAGGAAACCCGCTTCAAACATTTGAATGTCCTCCATCCCAAGCTCCTACACAACATCCTATAATGAGCCCACATGGTTATGTTCATTTTCAGCAACTACCCACCTTTAATATACCTCAAAACAGTGAGTTTAGGGCTGAAAATCCTCAACAACTTCCTCCAATGATCAATCCGGGTATGTACCAACCGTTTATGTTTAACCCGGTTCCTTCCTATCATTTTCCCTTGTCCCAAATGTAAATTCCAGCTAGTGTTCATCCTTATGGAATGCCAAACCCATCTACTCTATTTCCTAGCCTTCCACCTTATTATGGAATGGGTCATTGGGTACCTCCACATAATTATGGTATGATTTCACATAGAGTTTCTCCACCACCTCAACTTCCATTCCTAGAAAGAGGATCTCAAGCACCCCAATTGAACCCTAACATATTGAGTACCTTCAACATGGGACAACTAAAACCCTTAAAGCCTCCTAGGATGCCAACCCCAACCAATATGCCAATGGATGCAGGAGATGAGCATGGAGGAGAGCAAGAGAAGAGCCACAGCCATAGGCTAGAGCCCGGGGTTTCGATAGGGCAAAAGAGGAAGGGCAAGGAGGTGATGACGGACCCAGAAATTGAGGAAGATGGGAGTAGTAGGCGTCTGTCGCCTAAGGATTCGACTATGGAGAACAGGGACGAGGAGCAGTTTTATTCATCTCCATTGATTATTACACCGGAAGATGGTAATGATGATTTTCTACTGGTTTCACGAGGCAATTGTTCAAATATGCCGGAAACAGAGGATACCGACAACGAAGTGGTGAGAACAGATACTCAGGAACCTTCCCCACTGGATACACCTACAGAAGGAGCGTTTTGTAGTCACCAAGCGTTGCCTACTGGGGCAACTGGATCTACTCCGTTGGCAACGGATGAGTATGTCACACCGATGGCCACTCTACCAGGGGTAGGGGATGCTCACACTATTCCTTCTAATACAGTTAACCCGCTTGGGTGTGATACAGGTAGATCCAAGGTTGGGGAGAATAGTACTCAAGAACCTACCAGCGAAGAAGATCTTGAGGACACGCAGACGATAAGGGAAATGTTCCAATACAAGAGGCGGGAGAGAAAGAGTTCAAAACGTCGTGCAATTCAGGCTAAGAAGCCGACAGTGCCCATGAATGAACCTAAAACGAGAGCTGCGAAAGCTAAAGCAGCTGAAGCTAAGAAGAAGGTAGTGGCACCTGGGCCAGTTGATACAATTGAACTGGACTTGTCTGAGGGAGAGGAGGTCAAGATGAAATGGAACGCGGCAAATTTAGCCACTCGAACTTCATTAATGAAATCCCGTAAGATTATGACAGAATTGGGATTCGATCTCACTCTAGGAGATGTGCCTGATGATTGGAGGGAGACCGCTAGAGACAAAGAGTGGAGACCACTCATTCAGCCCATACAATGTGAGGCTTTGGAGTTAGTTAGAGAGTTCTATGCTGCTGTCCATCCCCAGTCACATATAGTCATAGTGCGCGGGAAGGAAATACGGTTTGATGCCACTCAGATCAACTACACCTTCAACATTGAGAATATCAGAGATGCTGTGGGCAATAAGATGTTAGTGACTCCGACTCTGGCACAGCTTGATGAGGCTCTAGCATGTGTTGGGAAGCCCTCTGCTACTTGGGATTTGACTACTCATGGCAAGGTACGACTAAAACCCGAGGATGTTTCCCTAGCTGCTGCAGGATGGTTATACATAGTCAAAAACAGAATTCTGCCAACGGAGCATGATGAGCATGTCACTCAGGATAGGGCACTGCTGGTTTATGCCATGCTAAAGGGCATAGATGTGAATTATGGAGAATTGATCAATACTAGTATCCATGAGTGTGCCCACCGGACACGTGGTAAGCTTTATCACCCACGTTTGGTCACTTCTTTATGCTTGCGACAAGGTGTACAGCTCCCTGAGGATCAAATTAAGAGAGATGCCCCAATTGTGGAAGAGAAGAATATTCGGCGTATTATCGCCCATGCGTTACAAAGAAGGGAAGGTACTGGGATGTCTCCTACATCGGAGATCCGTCGTCTTCGAGAGGAGAACCAACAGCTGCGAGATCAAGTTCGAGAAGTCGTGCAACATATCTACAACTTAAGGGCTTCATTGGATTTTGCGGTTTTACCTTCATGGCCTCCAGCGCTAGCTGCTATCCTTGGTCATCCATCTTCCAGTACTGACACTGATCCTAGTCCACAACCTCCGACTTCATGAAGGGGAGATTCCTTCTTTGCTATTTTTTGTGTTTTATTCTTTTGGTTAATGACGTAGTTTGCATATTCTAGCATTACTACGCATGTTTTTTTTTTGTATTGATTATGTTTCGAGCTCAGTTGAAGCATGAATAAATTAATATCGTTTATCTTCTGATCACTTAATGTATGCCTTCACTTAACCTTAGCTTAGCTTTTCACATGCCTACTTTGAAGCATCTGTGCTGTGCATGTGATTTCATGTCGATGATGATTATAAGAGATTGTTGAGTTTTCTGTTCTATGCCTGACTAAGCTTTGAGCTATTTCCTTTGTTTATGTGATAAATTCATTTTCTTTTATGTCTTTTTGATCTTTACAGACTTTAAGCTTTTTCTTTGCCCCTATATAGGAAGTCCTTGTCCTGTTTACTGTTAAGCCTTTTTCATCCGATGCAAAAGTCTTTTCCCAGTGAGGACACTGTCTCTCTTAAGTTTGGGGGGGACAGTCGTTGTGTCAGTCGTTGTTTCAGAAAGATAAGGTGTTAGTTATATTTGAAAAATCATGCTATTTTCTTTTGAAAAAGAGTCAGTTGGAAAAATAAATGCTATCAAAAAAAGAAAGTGTTGAAAAGAAAAAAAAACACAAAACAAAAAAAACAATAAAAAAAAATTTGCAAAAGAGTAAAAAGTGTCTTGTTGAGAGAAAATAAGAGTGGGGAAAAGACTTGTGTTAGAAAGAAAAGAGTGGTAAAAACAATGAGAGTTAAAGAAAATGTAGTTATTATTTTCGAGTCCTACTGTAGACACCCATTTAGTTTTAGGTTGGGTGTTGACTTTGAAAATAGCAGTAAAGATGGTGATAAGTGACTTCGTGTTTCTCATTGTCGTCGTTTTATGACCTACCTGTTAGTTCAGAGTCTTTCTACGAGTAGCTGTGGTTGAAACTGATGTTAGTGTGTGGAAACCTCAGGGGCTAGTAGCCGGTCTGTCAGATGTAAAAGTCTTAGTGTAAGGAGGGAGTGTGCAGATTCCTTAGGGGTACTTGAAAACGTTTTCTGTTTTTGAAAGGAAAAAAGATTTTGAAAGAGAAAGTTTTTATCATTTCAAACTTGGTTTGTAGTGACTAAGTTTACAAAAGGCAATAGAATGGTAGGCTTTGACATCTTTTCCTTGAGACAATTTATGATTGAACATCTTTGTTGCTTTTGCTTTTCCTTGTCCATGTGTTAGAAAGCTGATTAAAGTTGCTAAGTTTTGCTTGAGGACAAGCAAAAAGTTAAGTTTGGGGGTGTGATTACGCTTGTTTACATGCGTAAAAAGAAGGTTTTAGATGCTGTTTTTACTATGTTTCATCTTTGTTTCGGATTTTTCTCGGTTGTTTGAGTTCCAATTCATGCAAAATTCATATATTATGGTTTGTGGTTGGCTTATATTGTATTTATGACATTTTAGGACCATTTTGGAGTGGAAATTAATCAAAACAAGCAAAAAGTTGAAAAAAGCATAATGGGAGGCGCCAGGCGCCTGCGTGCCTGCAGAAAAACTGGTTTTCTTCCAACTTTGACCTTAATGAAATGCGTCTTCCAATGCGTTTTGGTGGTTTCAACTGATGCATACGTGTAGAAGAAGTGTTCCACTATCAGTTTGAGCACGATTTAGTCAGTCAAAGGAGTTGGAAATGGGTGATTCACCATCGTTTTAGGACCTACCTAACCAATTCTGCACAGCTATAAATTCCAGCAACTTCTCCACCAAATTCATCAAGCCTTGCTTCCTTCTCTTGATAATTTTTAGTGTTTCTTTGTTGCTTTCTAAGTACTTTTGAGTTGCTTTCATTAGTTGCTTTTGGTTTTTAAATCCCGAGTACTTTACATTCCTTTATTGAGCTTTGTTTTGTTTCCATTTGTACTTAGTTATTTTCCACTTATTCAAATATATAAAAATCTAGCACTTTGCTTATCTTCCCTTTGCCTTTACTTTATTTTTAGTTAAGAGAGTTGTGTTTTTTGAGGAAAGAGCACGTGACACTCCCCCTTGCTTGAAAGAGAAGGGCGAAGCTCTCAATCCCGATAAAAACTCTCTGTTAGTTAACTTTTGTTTTTCACACATGCATTCCACATTCAACCATTTTACTTTCTGTATTTTCTTCAATATGTCTTTCTAAATTCCCGTCTCTAGCCCGGTTATGGATAGTTAGCCTTTTATGTC
Organism: Momordica charantia; assembly: GCF_013281855.1. Lineage (NCBI taxonomy): Eukaryota > Viridiplantae > Streptophyta > Magnoliopsida > Cucurbitales > Cucurbitaceae > Momordica > Momordica charantia. The sequence goes on along the minus strand of NW_028275161.1, from coordinate 5,987,039 downwards.
TAAATAGGGTTGCTAAGAAGTAGTGTTTTTGCTTTCCATTCATTGCTCAACATGTTTTCCCAAAAAGTTAGGATTTAGAGAAGGCCACTGTAAGTCTTAACAAGTCAATACTGAAAAGGTTGCTTATTTGCATTGTTGAGTGGTTAAACCGAGGAGAGGAGCGCCTTAGACATAAGGGTTCCGCTTAAGTAGCCTAGACATAGGACCTTAACCCGAGGTTGCGACTATTTCCATCCTAAAACTAAGATATATCTCATAATAGACATATTAGGGAATGTCTTAGGACTTTGAACTTGCTTAGACATAAGTCAAGTGAAAAGTGTAGTCGTTGGTTCCGAAAGTAAAATGCATATCGTCCTTAGCATATCCTTGATTCTTTGTTGGCTAACTTGAAGTAATTCGGGCTAGGTTTTATCATTATAAGTCCAAATCCCAAATCCAAAACCATTATTTGTGACCACTTCCCATTTTACAAGAATCATTCATTCCAACATTCACTATTCTTTAAAACTTTAGAGTTTGGAAATTATTTAGAAGTCCTTGAGGATCGATACTTAGGATACTCCATCCATTTTATATTACTCTGACAGGTGTGCGCGTGCATCTATATAATTGTTACCACGCTTAGTGCGTGCGTTCAGCAAACCATCAGTCAATCCATCTCCCAGTACTGACACTGATCCTAGTCCACAACCTCCGACTTCATGAAGGGGAGGTTCCTTCTTTGCTATTTTTTGTGTTTTCTTCTTTTGGTTAATGACGTAGTTTGCATATTCTAGCATTACTACGCATGTTTTTTGTATTGATTATGTTTCGAGCTCAGTTGAAGCATGTATAAATTAGTATCGTTTATCTTCTGATCACTTAAAGTATGCCTTCACCTAGCCTTAGTTTAGCTTTTCACATGCCTACATTGAAGCATCTGTGCTGTGCATGTGATTTCATGTCCATGATGATTATAAGAGATTGTTGAGTTTTCTGTTCTATGTCTGACTAAGCTTTGAGCTATTTCCTTTGTTTATGTGATAAACTCATTTTCTTTTATGTCTTTTTGATCTTTACAGACTTTAAGCTTTTTCTTTGCCCCTATATAGGAAGTCATTGTCCTTTTTACTGTTAAGCCTTTTTCATCCGATGCAAAAGTCTTTTCCCAGTGAGGACACTGTCTCTATTAAGTTTGGGGGGGACAGTCGTTGTGTCAGTTGTTCTTTCAGAAAGATAAAGTGTTATCTATATTTGAAAAATCATGTTATTTTCTTTTGAAAAAGAGTCAGTTGGAAAAACAAATGCTATTAAAAAAAGAATGTGTTGAAAAGAAAAAAAAAACACAAAACAATAAAAAAAAATTTGCAAAAGAGTAAAAAGAGTCTTGTTGAGAGAAAATAAGAGTGGGGAAAAGACTTGTGTTAGAAAGAAAAGAGTGGTAAAAACAATGAGAGTTAAAGAAAATGTAGTTATGATTTCCGAGTCCTACTGTAGACACCCATTTAGTTTTAGGTTGGGTGTTGACTTTGAAAATAGCAGTAAAGATGGTGATAAGTGACTTCGTGTTTCTCATTGTCGTCGTTTTATGACCTAGCTGTTAGTTCAAAGTCTTTCTACGAGTAGCTGTGGTTGAAACCGATGTTATTGTGTGGAAACCTCAGGGGCTAGTAGCCGGTCTGTCAGATGTAAAAGTCTTAGTGTAAGGAGGGAGTGTGCAGATTCCTTAAGGGTAGTTGAAAACGTTTTCTCTTTTTGAAAGAAAAAAAGATTTTGAAAGAGAAAGTTTTTATCATTTCAAACTTGGTTTATAGTGACTAAGCTTACAAAGACAATAGAATGGTAGGCTTTGACATCTTTTCCCTGAGACAATTTATGATTGAACATCTCGGTTGCTTTTGCTTTTCCTTGTCCATGTGTTAGAAAGCTGATTAAAGTTGCTAAGTTTTGCTTGAGGACAAGCAAAAAGTTAAGTTTGGGGGTGTGATTACGCTTGTTTACATGTGTAAAAAGAAGGTTTTAGATGCTGTTTTTACTATGTTTCAGCTTTGTTTCGGATTTTTCTCGGTCGTTTGAGTTCCAATTCATGCAAAATTCATATATTATGGTTTGTGGTTGGCTTATATTGTATTTATGACATTTTAGAACCATTTGGGAGTGGAAATTAATCAAAACAAGCAAAAAGTTGAAAAAAGCATCATGGGAGGCGCCAGGCGCCTGCGTGCCTGCAGAAAAACTGGTTTTCTTCCAACTTTGCCCTTAATGAAACGCGTCTTCCAATGCGTTTTGGTGGTTCCAACCGATGCATACGTGTAGAAGAAGTGTTCCACTATCAGTTTGAGCACGATTTAGTCAGTCAAAGAAGTTGGAAATGGGTGATTCACCATCGTTTTAGGACCTACCTAACCAATTCTGCACAGCTATAAATTCCAGCAACTTCTCCACCAAATTCATCAAGCCTTGCTTCCTTCTCTTGATAATTTTTAGTGTTTCTTTGTTGCTTTCTAAGTACTTTTGAGTTGCTTTCATTAGTTGCTTTTGGTTTTTAAATCCCGAGTACTTTACATTCCTTTATTGAGCTTTGTTTCGTTTCCATTTGTGCTTAGTTATTTTCTACTTATTCAAATATATAAAAATCTAGCACTTTGCTTATCTTCCCTTTGCCTTTACTTTATTTTTAGTTAAGAGAGTTGTGTTTTTGGAGGAAAGAGCACGTGACACTCCCCCTTGCTTGAAAGAGAAGGGCGAAGCTCTCAACCCCGATAAAAACTCTCCGTTAGTTAAGTTTTGTTTTTCACACATGCATTCCACATTCAACCATTTTACTTGCTGTATTTTCTTCAATGTGTCTTTCTAAATTCCCCTCTCTAGCCCGGTTATGGATAGTTAGCCTTTTATTTCTAATAAAGGTTGCTAAGAAGTAGTGTTTTTGCTTTCCATTCATTGCTCAACATGTTTTCCCAAAAAGTTAGGATTTAGAGAAGGCCACTGTAAGTCTTAACAAGTCAATACTGAAAAGGTTGCTTATTTGCATTGTTGAGTGGTTAAACCAAGGAGAGGAGCGCCTTAGACATAAGGGTTCCGCTTAAGTAGCCTAGACATAGGACCTTAACCCGAGGTTGCGACTATTTCCATCCTAAAACTAAGATATCTCTCGTAATAGACATATTAGGGAATGTCTTAGGACTTTGAACTTGCTTAGACATAAGTCAAGTGAGAAGCGTAGTCGTTGGTTTCTAAAGTAAAATGCATATTGTCCTTAGCATGTCCTTGAGTCTTTGTTGGCTAACTTGAAGTAATTGGGCTAGGTTTTATCATTATAAGTCCAAATCCCAAATCCAAAACCATTATTTGTGACCACTTCCCATTTTACAAGAATCACTCATTCCAACATTCACTATTCTTTAAAACTTTAGAGTTTGGAAATTATTTAGAAGTCCTTGAGGATAGATAATTGGATACTCCATCCATTTTATATTACTCTGACAGGTGTGTGCTTGCATCTATATAATTGTTACCACACTTAGTGCGTGCGTTCAGCAAAATGCCAGTCAGTAACCCTGTTACCTACAAAGTCTGGTAAGAACAATAAGGGGTGAGTACAACCACGGTACCCAGTAAGCATTACATACTTGAGGGGTCACGCACAAACAGCATGCTTAGCAAAGAATCCACACATCATGCTTATCAATAACTTCAAGCTTTAAATAAAACAAAACATATTAAAAGAAGCAATTTATACATAAGTTTAACTAATCATGCACCATGCATGTCAAACTCACTAGCTCTTTTTCTAGTTCCTCCAAGACTTACTCCTTCGAGTCGTACCGACCCCTAACCTCGCATAGCCAAGGCAGCCACGCTTCTCTACGGTGCTCGACGTTGGACCTTGACATTTATCCCCAAGGCCTCAACTAATACCAAATGCAATGGTCTTTGGCCTCCAAGCAAGTCCTAACCAATCACACAATGTTAGTCCTCCAAGTCTAACTCCTCAAATCGCATCGGCCCTTGCCATTTATCCTCAAAGCCCGACACTCATCTACAGAGGCTTGGCGTTCGACCTTGTCATTTATCCCCAAGGTATCGACGACTACCCAACGTATTGGTCCTTGACCGCCACCACATCAAGACCCAATACTAATTCAACAAAATAGAATCACCGTGCCGAACCCCGACCCTTTGTACCTAGAGCCTCGACACTCATCTCTACCAAGTTCGGGTATCGATCCCCGACCTTTGCACCTGGAGCCTCGATACCCAACTAGTGACGTGCCAGCCTTTTTGGCCCTGTTAGTTCTCCATTTACTGTATCACATCCTGGAACTCTCACCAAAGTCCTACTACATACTTTCTAGGCCATGACCCATGCAGCACTCAACTCACAATAAAACCAGCATGCTTCTAGAACAAAAAACAGTAAGCTAAAAATTGAAATGACATGTTCAACATGCATGGCAACACAACAGATTTCTCCCACATTATTTCAGTATGCCTTTATGAACACAACCATACAATTATAAAACCATTCATAACCCATAATGCTTTCAGAAATACAACTAAGCATCAAATCCAACAACGCAACACAAATAAGTTATAAACAACCAGCACCAATATGATTTCATTTAAACTACTTATAATCTCTAGCCAATACGCCCAAGCCACAATCAACTTACATAATAATAAATAATAAACACACCGAAGGCATCAAACAATTCATACATATTCAAACAACAAACATCCCCCAAGTAAGAACTACTTACCCAAGGTCCTAAAGCTCCTAAAACTTCACCGAAGGCTCCCTAAATCGAAAGAGACCAAGCTTTGGGTTAGAATCCCACTCAAAAACACTTAACTTGCATCGAAACTAAGTTGAGGTGATTCGTTACCTACTAACTCACCCTAAAACCTCATGGGTTAGGAGTGGGTCGACGCCGAGGATGTTCGGGCTCCCAAAACGAAAATCGATGGCTTTAGGCTTGCTGTCCCGATGCCTAAAACTGATAGGTAACACAGTTTTGGGTCTGATTACAGGTGGGTCAATGCCGAACCAATACCGGAGGGGACGAGTATCGGAAAACGAGCTTCGAACGGGTGTGGGTCAACTCCAAACGGATCGAAAAGCTATTGCTAGCGTCGAGAAGGGCTGGACGCTCCAGATCTGGGCTAATCGGGGAGTCGCGTCACCATTTCAGCCGCTCAAGGACGTTGGGACACCACGAACTGAGGCAAAAAAATCATCGAAACGCCAAGACCCGTCGCTGCAGCACGCGTTCACTGCTTGGGGTGCCGCAAAACACTGGAGAGAAGACGCTGCCAGGAGAACACCGCCAAAAACGCAAGGGTGCGCCACCAGGGAATCTTTACGCACAAGTTTGTGGATCTGTGCTGGGATCGCCGGAGAACGTTGCTACAGGGCTGGAGGAACGAACGTCGCTGCTGATTGGGTGGCTGGAGAGAGGCACCGTCACACGGGGATGCTGTCATTTGTGGGAAAACGCACGCTGTTGTGGTCGCCATCAGAGAAGGATAAATCGTCAAGGAAATTGCACCGCCGCTGCTCATGTTGCTTTGCCGCCGTCGCCGGGGAAGATGCCAGAAGGGGAGGCTGGTGGGTGGTGGCTAGGGTGAGGGAGGGGAGGAAAAAGAAGAGAAGATGGGTGTTAGAGTTTTCTTTTTTTCTTTTAATTTGATTTTATCCCTTTTTCTTTTACTTTGTCTTAAAACTTGTAGCCCAAACCCCAAATATTAAAGGAGGCTCAGATAAATAACACAAAGGCCCAAAACAACAAGCCCAAAATTGCACTTTAGAAATCAAATAAAACCCACAACAACCCGAAATAAAATAGCTAACTTGAACTCTAATAGCCAAGAATAATAATCCAATATCTAGAAATTAAGAATCCTAAAAACCATGAATTTAAGATTTAACTAAAAGTCTCCTACACTGATCGGGAACTTAAATTATCTTAATCAAATGAAATTAAACTTAATTCTAAGTTAGCCAAAAATTAAAATTTCAAAATTATAAATTCCAAGAATCAAAGTTATCAGCTTAGGGGAAAAAATCCAAAGACACTTTTATCTCTTAAAAAAAACGAGTCAGAGAATGCGGGGCGTTACATCTTGGTTTTTCTTCTGAAGCCTCTAAGGGTCAGGGTGGTGGTCTGTGTTCCAACGTCACCTTTACCTTCTTCTGAACTAGTGTTTCCATGGATACCTCTTCAACTGTTCTGCTTCTACGACTCTTTTTCCTCTTTTAATCTCAAGTTCGCACTTTGTGTTGCTGGTTCTGGTTGAACTACCTGCTCATGCGATGCTCCAGCATTGTTCCTTCTTTCTTCATCAATAGGCATGTTCTCTGCAACTTCTTCTACTGCTCTTTCTGTTTGAGGTTCAACACTGTCTTCTTGTATCTGTGAAGGATAAGGTGGTGGCAAAGCCTTTCCACATTGTAAGATTAGGGCTTGACACTGCTCTTTTCCTTCTGGCTTAGGGTTTTTTCAGTGTCACTTGGCAGTGTGCCATGAGAGCCTGTTCTTTAACTCATTTTCCATCTGTCCCATTTGAATCTCCAGATTCCTCATTGCAGTACCTTTACTTTGAATCATTGCATCATTCTCAGCCATGTATTCTCTCATTAGAGTTTCCATAGAGTTAGAGGAGTTGGTTGTTGGCCTTGTCCCTTGCTGTTGGTTATGCAATAGAAAACCAGGTTGTTGAGCTGCTTTTTGTTGATATTGAGTGGTGTTCTAATGTATTTGGTTCCCTTGGTTTCTTCCCTCAACTAAAATTAGGGTGTTGCCTCCACCCTGGATTATAAGTATTTGAGTAAGAGTTGTTTCTGCTGGGGTTCCCGAGATAGAAAACAGAAGTAGGATTTCCTAGGCAAGAGTCATAGTGGTGCCTACCCTCACAATAAGAGCATGAGATAGCCATTACCTTACTGGTTCCACGGCTAGTTGAAGATGCTATAATAGTATTCATGTTCTTTACCATATTGGTTAGGTTAACAATTTGGTCTTTCAATGAAGCCAATGTATCATTGTTAATAGCTTCGTAATTGTTTCTGTCAGTTATGGCTCTAGAATCTGACCAGTGGTAATTATTAGAGGAAATAAATTCTAAAATGTCAACTGCCTCAACATAAAATTGGGATAATAATGCCCCATTAGCTGATGCATCCACCACCATTCTTGTTGCTTCATTCAGCCCATTGTGAAAGTTTCAATTTCGATACACCTCGGTAGACCATGGTGTGAGCACCTCCTTAGCAGCTCTTTGAACCTTTCCCATGACTCACTCACAGATTCTCCTGTTCTCTGTTGAAAGTTACTGATATCTCCACAATACTTGGTATTTTTACTTGAGGAAAATACTTCATCAAGAATTTTTCAGCAAGGTCTTTCTAGGAGGTGATAGACTCGGCTAGCATAGAATTCAACCAATCTCCGACCTTCTTCCTTAGTGAGTAGGGGAACAATTTCAAATGCAATTCCTCTTTAGATACTCTTTACATTTTGAAAGAGTCACTCACTTTCAAGAAATACCGTAAGTGTGGATAAGGGTCCTTAGATGCATTTCCATATAACTGACCTACTATTTGGAGCATTTGCAAGATGACAGGCTTCAGTTCAAACCTGTCGACCTCTATTTCTGGTTCTGCTATAACTGGATGAAAGCCATGAAGTGCAGAAGCAGCATAGACTCTAATAGCTCTATCTCCATCATCAGTCAACAGAATGACATTAAGAGGAGGAACAGCTGCTGATACAACCACCTCTTCTCTATTAATTCCTTTAACTTCTGGATTGGGAATCACAGGGTTAGGCTTTCTCGGTAATTGATCCATAGGGCCAGCTTCTACTTGTTGTCTACATTGTGCTCTTCTTTTGCAATGAAAAGTGTGCTCTATCTCATTGTCAAGTAGATATTCCAAACCTTGCAGATCGTGCATTCACCTTCAAGATTCACCAAACAATAGTTAAAAGAGACCTTTCTAGATAGATTTTCTCAAGCAAAAATATGACGTGTAAAGTAAAGTCAATTCCGGACAACGGCGCCAAAAACTTGTTGAATGATTTATGTGCTTTTGTGCAAGTGTACACAACCGTTGTAGCAAGTGATAAAAAGATCGTATCACAGGGATTGATGATTAAACACTTCAATATTTACTCAAGAAAACGCACAACTTACAATATATGTCGAACAAAGAAAAACTATGGAACTTAAATAGATTAATTCATAAAGTGTTCGCTGGATCATAAAGTGGTAAAGGAAACAAGAAAATTCAAAGCGGGTATAAGGCAAAGTGAGCTTAATAAAATGGGATACTACTGATGTAACAAAGGTAAGGGAAAAGAGTTTGTGTGACTTTTCTAGATTCACGTAAATGATGCTACAGCATTAAGAATGTCGATATACAAGCCAAACAGACATGGAGTCTTCCCAGACTTCCCAAATTTTCTGCTACTCAAGTTTTTAAAGCAAAAATGAGAGAATATCAATTCAGTTTATAGCCTTACTAAGTGAGCCTTATTCCTAAGTATCCACACTCTAACTCAAGAAGATCTAACACGAGATGAAGTCAAACACTCCCTATTACAGTTTTCCAGTAAGTAATAAAGAGGTATCTCATTATGTTGATCAAGCACATTGAAAATCAAACAATAAAAACAACTTCAACTCAGCAAATCTCATCATTCAAAACAGAAGCAAGGTATACAGCCCAAGAAAAGGTTCACAACGTCCTCCCCCTTGCAATAAAGACTTAGCTATGCACGGCCATAATAAAATGAGAGAAAGAAAACAATGATGAGTTCAATACTGAATAAGAACTAGAGGAAAGAAGAGAGAGCTAAGGAATATCAGCTTCAAATGTGGTCTTTGTCTTCTAAAGCTTTTGCAAGTCTCCTTCCTCCTTGTTTTCTTTGAAGTGGTTGATAGCTTTTCTTGAAGTGAAAGTGAAGTGATGGTTGGGAAATATGTGGAGGCAGCCTTAAATGTAAGTATTTATACCCCTTTTGCTTTTAGGGCTACAAACCAAATAAAGTGGGCCCCCAACTCTCACTTTTAGGTGCTTCTCTGAGTTACTTTGGTAACTCCCAAGGTAAAGTTTTGTCACTATCAGCCTTGTCATTTTTTGCTCTTTTTTTATTTCAATGCTGCAACATTAACAATGTTGCATCAAAACATTTAAAATTAGGTCAATTATCCTAACTCTCAACATTTTTTACTAAGGCAATGGTGTTAGTGAATTCAAAGCATTAATTGCACAAAATCAATGTATAGTGGTCTTTGTGTGGCTATCCTTCGCTAACTTATATGAATAACTCTCTTTTGGAGAGTTATCAGTTGGCAAGATCGTTAGAAGTGTCGACCTCAGTAGGGGTAGCCTTCTTTGCCATTTCATTTACTCCAGTCAGGCTTGGCACAATGCCTAAAGCGAGAACCGCTCCCCGATCGCCTGCACATTAAACTGCGGAGAAAGATTCGAGGAGACAACATCACTAAAGGAAGGCTCGATGACATCTGCAATTCAGAAGGCGCGCTCATCAACAAGCACCCTTAATGAAGGACCGACCACGCTCAACCTCACAAAGCAGCGGTGCTTTAGAGGAGGCACCACTTCCTCTAGGTTGATCAACAGTTTGACTGAGGACTCCCCCCGTCAATCCCAATATCAAGGGCTACGGAGGACACAGATGCAGCCTCACTGGTCGTCGCCACACTCCTGCTACTACCACCACCGCTGGGAGAAACTTACCTCTCCCTCAAGGTAAGACGAGCAGCTGACCCAAAAGAATAGATCAATAATAATCTCGTCATGCCTACACAATGGTTCAGTTGTGAGAAGACGGTTAACCCGTTTAAACCACGCGAAGAAAGGGTACAAGTGATCTTTCTAGTTGACGCACCGGCCAGATCAGAAAATTTGTCATTACCCAGAACCGGTCCGGCGGGGTCCTCAATGAGATGATTAAGTTCCAACTTCTCGTCTGAAGCAATGAGTGTGGGGACCCTCTTGGTAAGGGGATGTCCAGTAACTTCCTCAGCACCTTCATGGAGTTAAACGAGGGAAACAACACTCCTCTAGGTAACGCTACAAAAAAAAAAGAGAAATGGAGATCAGGACTTCAAAACCAAAACCATAAAAAGACAGAGAAAAAGCATAGGAGCATTCACCGTTCTCCCTAAAGGGGTTAGGTACGTGCCTATAAGACGGGCCGTGATCAACTAGCCACCTACCTCCCATGACGAACCAGTGCTCCTTCCGATGCTTGTTAGAAGACAGAGGATTGAGGAGCGTACTGTGACAAGAGCCCAAGCTGTAGAACCCCAGGAAGCCAAAAATTAACTTCAGTAGGGTCAAAAAAGTCAACAGACCCAGAGTCACCCTTACACCATCGCTAAACTCCAGCCAGAGAATGGCCAAAGCCATCATCGTCCCCCAAGCACTGGGAGTTAACTACACCGGCGTTACTTCGATGAATGATAAGAAAGATTGGGTAAAGAGGGAAAGCGGAAGTCGAACCCCGTTCCAGAACATTTGGAGACAAAAACTCATCCACCTCGGTGGAGGGGTGTCAATCCTTTCACCCTCCGCCAAAAGGCGCATGAGGACATAATCGAGTACCCAGTACTTCGAGCAAATGGCCAAGAAGTCTTCCTCTATCGCCTGTGTTAGAACATGGTTCACCGCCGAATAGTTAGCTGCGAATAGAGCATGGGCCATAGTAAGTACAGAAGCACGAAGAAGTTGAGAAGGTGAATAACGTGAAAAGTGAGAGGGATAATTGATAACACTCCAAAAGAGAGTTATTCTTGTAATTATTTGGGTAATTTTATACAAAAAAAATGTCAAAGTGTGTTTATTTTAGCTCTTAAAGATCATGAATAATCTTAGAAATTGAATTCCGAGCTAAAGTCTCATGTCTTGAATGCTTTAGCTTAAAATTGTGCTGAATTCCCTTGTTATTGGCTTGTATGCGTAGGTTTGGAGAAGGAAGATAAGGCATGAACAAAGCACTGAGCCCAGAAAATAGTGGATAAAGCATCCTCAAGACAGAGCATAAAAGAGCTTGAGGAAACAATCGCTGGAGCATAGATTTACAGGGCAATAACTGTCCCCCAAACACGAGATAATTTACCATGCCTGTATAATCAACAGTTGGGTGCCCTAAAATTGGAACCCAATATAAAAGGGACAGAATACCACCATTTTCGAGACACAGACAGATCCCAATAGAGAACATTCTTTGGTGTTGCAAAAGACAAAAGAGAAGGATCTCACCATTTTCGGGAGCGAGCTGACGATATAGAGGAGCTTCTGCTGCTATCACGTGCTACTGTCTCCATCTTCGGTTTTCCTCTCTTTTCTCTGAAATGGGTTTTAACATTTCTTTGCCCATTTCATTTTCTCCCTCCCCCATGAGCTAAACCCCATTTTGGGGGAGATTCAGGTGCTGTAACTGTTGAACAACCGAAACTCTAGCTGTTTTCATTTGTTATTAAATAGAGTTGTGCATATTTCCTTTATCTTACTGAACATTGTTGGCCACCTTGTTTAGTATGCTAGCTTATGTATGACCTATAAGGGCTTATGGGTAGTTGACTAGCTCTATTTCTGATTAGCTACTTTTTTCTAGTAGGCTCGTGGATATTCAGGAATGGGATCCCCTAATCATGCTAAAAACTTGTGTTTATTGCTTGGGTATTTAGCAACGGGAGTTGTGGGTATCCATGTTTGGGTGTCTCCGAAGGGAACCATGTCGAGTTGAGCAATAATTAGTGATTTCGTGCTAGAGTAGACGTTGGGATCCAGTGAAAGCATGTCATGTCTCCCCACTTTTCCATACCTATTTAACCCTCATTTTCGATGTTCTATTTTGCAGCTTTTCCTTGTTGTCAATATTTTAAAGCGTGTTCACGAGTGGAATTGTTTATCGTTTTGATTCTGATATTTTATTTTACTGTTTATACACCAACATCACAATTTTATTATTTTTGTACTTTTGGTATATTCAAGCATAGTTTAAAATAATTCCCTAAGTCCCTGTGGATTCGACCTCGTTTCATACTACAATCGACGAATATAGTATCTATCATGGTTGTGAGGATGCAACAATAATCGTCACTCCACATTAGGAGAATTTAAAGCCTTCCAAGCGTCGTTTCTAATCCCGACGGCCTACAGATCACGGCCGCCGACTCTGTTGTTTCGTGCACCGCTCGAGGGATGCGACCCGCAAAACGGCAATAGGCACTGTTAGGGTTGACTTTTTACTGTAGAAATATGTGTCAGTAAGCCTGTTTGACCACGATTTTGAACCATTTTCCATCATTATTTGCCAAAAAGAATTGCATATTCTTCAACTACAACATACATTGAACATTTCTGGATAAATTGCAATATATGGTACTTTAGGGAAAAAAAGGAGAAAAACATGGTCAATGTGCGAAGAAAATAACAGTGTTCCGATTTAGCAGGAAATTGCGCTTGGCGCAATTTTGAAGAATTTTTGCCAACTTTGCCAAAACGTGCGTTTTGATTAATGAAGGGCAAGAAGGACATTTCCTATGTGTTTGAATCAAGCTACAACCGTGAGTCCAAGTCAAATAGAGGTGGTTAGGTGAATCTCAACTCATTTCCACCTAAAATGGTGGAAAGTTCAACCAACTCAAGAGTCTATATAAGAAAGTCATTCCTCCAGCAGCAAGTCATCCCTTCCAAGCTCGTTTTCAGCTTCATTTCATTCTTCCTTCGTTGTAGAACTCTTTCTTATGCTTTAGATTTAAGTTTTAGTTGTTATTTCCTTGTATTTTCTTATTTTTGGTTATCGTATTACTTTTAATTAAAGTTCTACCTTTTATTCTGTATTTATTATGTTCTTTAGTGAGTTTACCCTCCCCTCACAGTCGAGAGAGAAGAAAGTCAAGTTAAAACTCGTTGTATGGCCCATTTATTCGTTTGAATTGAATGAAAAATACTTCCTTTATGTTTTCGTGCATATTCTTTTCTTTAATAATATTCTAAATTAGTTATCAACCTCTTTGTGGAATGCCTTAGTTAAAATGATTTGATTTTCAACACACTGGGGATTTGCTCAGAATTGTGCCTGACACTATTTTTGGGTTGGTTTCTAAAAACTTCTCTTTACATCTTTTTTCCATGTGGCCAGTGGGAACTTGATTTATACACTACAGCCCAACCCTAAGAATGGTGAGTTAGGTAAAATAATAGGAAACCAATATGGGATGTGACTTAGACATAAGCGCATAAAACATGGTCCTAGACATAGGCCTTCTGAACTATAATGCATATGAGTTGATAAATATTCCCTGGGATTGTAATCACACATAGACATATGATTGTAGATTACCCTAGCCTCTGCAGCAACCAAAAGCGGTAGTGAAAGAGTATAATTTAGTTTCCCATAAAATGCTAGAATTGCGTCTGGTGCATTTTTCTAACAGTGTGTCTTTCCCATTTTTTACATCAAAACTAAGGTAGGAAACAAAGAGGCTAAGTTTTATTAAATTGTTTGATATTCAAAACCCCAAACAAAAATATTTCATCACTATTTTCTTCATAAACCACAATTGTATATTTGAATCATTCACTTCTTAAAAACTGTTTTGAAAGCAACAAGTCCCTGAGGATTCGACCTTGGATTACTCCCAAGTATTACTAGTGACTGTATGCACTTGCACGAGTCTCTAATCATTTTACAGGTATAGAAAGTCCGAACAAGTTTTTGGCATCGTTGCTAGGGACTTAATTTTCAAAATCATTTTCTTTTTAAGTGAATTGTTTCATGTGTGATTGTTACATGCCTCTGTTCCTTAAGATTAATTGTTATATCAAACCTTAAAGGGCAAATATTTTTTTTAGCACAAAGGTTTTCTTGCAGGAGTCCCTAAGGAGGTTAAGGCGAGAATAGAGGTCAATAAAACAAAAGTAAGACTGAAAGAGAAGGAAATGAAAAAAGAAATAGGAGGTTACTTGTACTGAGCCAACAATAAGCAGGAGTGTTTGAAATGGAGTCTCAATTTATGTACAATCTTCCAATGGAAAGTAACATACCCATAGTTCCTGCTAATCAATTATGTTGTTTTTATTGTGGTGATATTCGTCATTCATTGGAATATTGTCCATCTAATCCTTCGTCTTTTTATTATCTAAGTCAGCAAGGACACCAACAATAATTCAACCCTTATTCAAATTCATACAACCAAGATCGGAGGGATGATTCGAATTTCGTGTAGGGAGAGCTTCAACTTGAAGGTATTCATATGAGCATGAATTTGCACCAAAATTTCAAACACATCCTCATCAAGAGTACAATCAACCATGGGTACAAGAGCAAATACAATCGTCGAAAATTTCTAGCCTTGAAGAAACTATGATAAACTTTATGGCGAGAAATGATGAAGCAATACGCAGGTTGCAGATCCAATTATAGCAGATGGTTGATGAGCTGAGGAATAGCCCACCAGAAGCATTTCCTAACAATGAGCAAAGTGAGGCAATTAATGTATGGAGCGAGCTTGAATATGACGAACTTGAGCTCCTAGTAGACAATGATGATCCACCAACCACTAAAGTGATAAACGAGGTATGGAAGAATAAGGAAGTTGAACCCAATAAACCGGTAGAGGTAATGACGCATAAGTTTGCAATAGACATAAACCCATCACCTCTAAATATTGGACCGCTTTTCCCTTTCCCTCAATGCTCTTTAAAGATAACCCAAGGCATAAAGAAGGAAGAGTTGACCAAATCTGTCAAGGATCAAGTAAAGGAAGAAATAGAAGAAGATGAGATAGGTTTAGATGAAGGGTTCTACGTTAAAGTTTCACCCCAAAGTCCAATTTTCAAAAATCAATCAATACAAGTAAGTCACCTACCCCTCAAGCTAGACCTTGAAGCATATTGTGCTCTGAAGGAGCGAAACTGTGACATGGTAGTAGCAGAAGAGAGATCAAATGAGCTTGAGGAAATGAGTGAAAGTTGAAAGTCTCCAACGTTCTTTAAAGTGAAATCAATAGGAGGGAAGTTTGTACATTAGTTTCATGCTTGTTTACTTTCCAATTTTTTTTATATCCTGAACGTTTTAATAATTTTGTTTCCTTAGTACAGGATTGAAGTTCCCAGTAAAATAAGCAAGGCATAAGGCAAAGAGCAGTGAGCATTATTCCATAAGAAGAAAACAAGACTTAAATATGGAATGCCTAGAAAAAGCGCCACTTGGTGGCCCTTTTTTTGTTTTTCTCATTGGATTAATCACGGGAGTTTCTAACCCTTGTTCGATTGTTGACAGCATGTTGTTTTTTTTATGTGTGCTTAGTCATGATATTTTCAAGGTAGAAATATTTGTATCAGTTGGACAGAATGCTGAGATGTTTTGTGGATAACATATATCATGTTTAGTCTTACAAGTTAGGGTCATATAAGCATTGACATTCTATGGACTCTAGGCTCCTTATCATACTTCATACCTTGTTTGTTGCTGCTAAAACTACTTTCTATTTGTTAAGCATGCCTAATCACGAGAAAACAGTAACAACAATCCCTCTGTCAGTGTTGAGGGCATTTTTATGTAAAATATTTTTTGCCTTCTTTTTGCAAAGTTTTTACATTTTCCTTAAGGCGTTTTTGTATATATTTCAAGTCTAATTTTTGTTGTTGCATTTGAATTTTGCAGGATCAAGATCCAGCCCACCTAAAAAATGTGCTAGGCGCAATTAAGAAAAAAAATGGGATTTTCGAAATTTGATTACGGTTTTCGTGGGCTTGACTGGGGTTACGTTTAAATGGGCTTTGGGCTATTTTTAAATCATAAGAGGCCCCATTACTAAACCCTAATGTGTTTTTTTAAAATGTTTTAAAACATAAAACAAAAGCCCTAAAATCTTCTTCTCCCTTATTTGCGATTTCCTCCACAAAAATCCCTCACTTTGTTTTCAAATTTTCTCTCAAGAAATCTTCAACAATCCCAAATTCTCTCACATCCCTCTCTTTTTCGGCAGACTTAGGGTTTGAGGGAGGAATTTTTGTGTTGATCGTGAAGCAAAAAATCAAGAACCTTGGAAGGCTCCTCCTTCTCCAAGCCATGCGACAAAGAGAAGGGGAAGAAGAAGGTGATGCATCCACCACCGATTTCACCGGTTATAATTCTCCTAGAACCACATCGTATGCCCTGAACAAAGGTATTTCTCAATTCTAATGATTCTTGGTGGTTGAAAGTTTAAAAAAGTTTGAGAGATTGCACCCTAACCTAGTAAAGAAAGAATCCATGTGTAATGCAAATTCTAAAAAGATCAATGTAGAACCGCATGTTGCTAGGGTTAATGAAGGAGGCCATGGTGAGAAGAAATTAGAAGAATTTAGTAAGGTCTATCTTCGAAAAAATCAATCCGTGAGTGATAAATGTGCTAAGTAAGATGAAAGAATTGCTAGGGTTAATGAGAAAGTGAACATTGAAAATAAAAAGAAAGAAATTAGGGATAAAGAGAATGAGAAAATTTGTGCTAAGATTGCGGAGTTAACGAAAGTGTCAAAAGTTTATGGACAACTCAAGAAGGATGAGTGACAAAATTCAACTTGAATTAAGCAGTATGAGTAAACACGTAGGTTGAATTCTTCTCAAGATAACTCCGTTTCACAATCTTTAGAATTATTTATCCCTCCCCCTCTTTCCCCTACTGTTGCTATGAATGTTCAAGGTCAAGAACAGGTTAGTGGAGAGTCTGAACATGACACAGAGCCCTTGGAGCACTCAGATTCAGCCACGGTTGAAATTCATTGCCAAATTGCGCCTGGCGCAATTTTGGAGAGCACTCCATCGCCACTCTACAAGGTAATTTGTCTCCAAATTTTTCAGATCCTATCTCGACTAAAAAGCCTTTAGGTTTTGGTGATTTATAGTAGGAAAGGACAACGTCGAAAATTGCCGAACTCTTGGCGGTCGTTGATGAAGCAATGGGAGAAACACCATTGGACGATGATGCAAACAGTGGGGATGTTCAAGAAAGGTTGAGCTTTGCTAGGGATGATGAAAATCTTGAAGATCAACCCCAAGAAGTCCACGGGGAAGAATGTGAAGAAGAATAATGAAATAACGATATCTCCCAATATGAAGTGTGAATACAAACTTCGGTGCTTGAGTTACAGTAATATGAAGAGGGGGCCCCTGTTCAAGTGCAACAAAGAACATTCGGTCCTTTGGATGTCCCTAATGAGGCCATGGAGGAATCATCTTCCTCTTCTTCAAAAGGTAAGACCCCTTCTTTTTCGAGTATGAATGTTTCTGACCCAAATCTCATTGCTACTACAGAGAACTCATAGGAAGAAGCGTGCTTGGCCAAAGTGGTGAAGAAAACACGAAAAAAAAAATCAAGCTGAAATTGCGCCTAGCGTAATTTCTAGGTCGTGCACCCGAGCCGTTGTAGCACGTCTGGCCGCCGAAAAATCGGTCGAGGCTGGACCATCTAAAAAAGCCAAGAGGGCGAGGGTTCTAAGAGAGGCTGAAGAACCACTTAAGGAGGCCAACGAAGAGGAGCCCGCTTCTACTAGCAAACACCATCGAAGGCAAAAAGGGTGAGGTTATAAGTGAAAAAGCCTGACTTCACAACACGCGAGATCTTAGTTTAGAAGGGCTTTGACGAAGCACAAGAGCTCGTGCCTGAGTATGTCAAGAGACGGCTTGTGGAGAATGGTTGGGAGACGTTGTTTGCCCCACCTACGTGTGTGTCAGAGACTTTGGTAAAAGAGTTATGTGTTGTCGTCAATCCAAACTGAGGAGACGTAGTGAGAGTACGGGGTAAAGTGGGAAAATTCACAATGGTTTGTTGGATGTATTTAATGCCATAGGTAATGATGTTTTGGTTCATCCATCTAACGAACAATTGGAGGAGGCACGTAGACTTATTTGTAGACACACAAGACATGGGTCGTTTCAACAATAGAGAAGCTTTCCCTAAAGCCCATTGACATCAATGGACAAGCAACATTTGGACATATGTGGTGAAGAACCGGTTGATCCCCACTTCTCACGATTCCTCCATTAAGCGCAATAGGGCGATGATGGTGTACATCCTGATGAAGGGCATTCAGTTCAATTTTGGGGAACTTATAAGAAACGAGATTCATAGTTGCTCAGAGAAAATGGTAGGTATACTTGTTTTTTCTGGATTAATAACTGAAATGCTTGCATGCGGGAGTAAAGGTCGATGATGCAGATGCAGCAACGCCCAAGAAGCCGGTCACATCCCTAAAGAGAGTTCGGGGATATTCAATTGTTGGGGAGGAGGACTCTCTCATTACCGCCATGGATCCTGAGACCCGAGGAGTGGTGACTAGGGAGCAATATGACGAGTTAAGGCACAAGTACGAGCTTCTTTTGGCTACACAACATGCAACACTAAAGAAGTTATACAGTGATGAATCACCTTTTTTCCCCAAATGAGCTTATGGCCGATTTACCATCTTCTTCTAAACCTACCGGTGATGATTGCTCGGATGACGATGACTAGGGGAGTATCTCTCTCTTTTTGCTTTGATTTTGGATGTTTTGGATATTGATCGTGTACATTAGTTGGTTAGGTTGTTTTTGTGTTTTTAGTTTGCTTGTTGGTTGCTTTGCTTATTTTTCGTTTTAGGATAGTTTTTGTTGGGATGTTGTGCTATTAGGAATAAGTATATAAGTTTTGTTTCTGCATATGGTTAAGTTCAAGCTTTGCATACTTCCTTGTTCTAGCTACGAGTTTGTCCTTAGCTTATTGAATCCCATCTTGTCCTTAGCTACGAGTTGCTCATCTTTTTGGTGAAAGCTTTCCTTTGTTCTTTGTTTTTGTATCATGTCGATGAGGATACTTAAGGGCATGAATAGGTTAGATTTTCTAGTTTTATGATTAACCCATACTTACGGGCATATAAAACTATGTTCTGCTTCTTTTTGTTTCGAAACCTCAACTTTTTCATTACATTGGAAGTCCTTGTCCTTTTTGTACCAAAATTTTGCATCTCTCAAAATTTCTTTCCCAGTGAGGACATAGTTTCCCTTAAGTTTGGGGGGGGGGGGGGGGGGGGGGGGGGGCAATGTGTGTCCTTTGTTTTAGAAAAAGTCAAAAAGAAAATGCAAGCACTCAAAAAGAGTCTTATGCAAAAAGTGTCATATGCAATAAAATTTTTGGGGAAAAAAGTATGAAAAAAGAGTTCAAAAGGAGAAAAATCAAGTTCAAAAAAGAGTCTTGAGATAAAATAAGAGTGGGGGAAAGAAAAATAAAAATGAGAGTAAAATAAGAGTGGTAAGAAACATGAGCAATAAGAAAACGCACTTACTTTTCCGCGAGTCCCCACTGTAGACATTCATTTATCTTTAAATGGGTGTCGTTAGCATCCTGGAGGGTAGTAGTCTACATATTAAGGTGACTTCGTGAAAACCATTGTCGACATCGTTTTATGTTGGGTTGCTGCCTAACAAGTTTCTATGGGTGGCTGTGGTTTGAAACCGATATTAGTGTGTGGAAAACCTCAGGGGCTAGTAGCCGGTCCACGTGTCTTCTTGATGTAAAACTTTTTGAGTCAAAACGGAATTGTGCATATTCCTTGGTTTTGTAAAAAGTTTTGTGTTTTAGAGAAAAAGAGGATTTAGGATCATTTTTATTTCAAAACAAAGGATGGTTTATGGTTTATTGGCTTGAGATTAAAGTTAGGATGTTTAACTTGTGGAGTCCTTCCTAAGACGTGTATGATTCATTTACTTAGAATCTTTGCATTGTCGCTCATTCATCTTTCTAGCATGTTGATTGTTTTAGATTTGTTGTTGTTGTTTTTGCTTAAGGACAAGCAAATGCCTAAGTTTCAAGGTATGTTAGGATTGACTTTTTATTGCATAAATATGTGTCAGTAGGCCAGTTTTACCATGATTTTGAACCATTTCCCATCATTATTTGTCAAAAATGATTGCATATTCTTAAAGTAGGACATACATAGAACATTTCTGGATAAATTTCAATATATGGTACTTTAGGAAAAAAAGGAGAAAAAAATGGTCAAAGTTCGAAGAAAATAACAGTTTTCTGGTTTTGCAGGAAATTGCGCCCGGCGTAATTTTGAAGATTTTTTGCCAACTTTGCCAAAACGTGTGTTTTGATTAATGAAGGGCAAGGAAGACATTTCCTATGTATTTGAATCAAGCTACAAGTGTGAGTCCAAGTCAAATAGAGGTGGTTAGGTGAATCTGAACTCATTTCCACCTAAAATGGTGGGAAGTTCAACCAACTCAAGAGCCTATATAAGAAAGTCATTCCTCCAGCAGCAAATCATCCCTTCCAAGCTCGTTTTCAGCTTCATTTCATTCTACCTTCGTTGTAGAACTCGTTCTTATGCTTTAGATTTAAGTTTTAGTTGTTATTTCCTTGTATTTTGTTACTTTTGGTTACAGTATTGCTTTTAATTCAAGTTCTACCTTTTCTTTTGCATTTATTATGCTCTTCTTAAGTTCTTTAGTGAGTTTACACTCCCTTCACACTCGAGAGAGAAGAGAGTCAAGCTAGAACTCGTTGTATGGCTCATTTATTTGTTTTAATTCAATGAAAAATATTTCCTTTATGTTTTCATGCATCTTCTTTCCTTTAATAATGTTCTAAATTAGTTATCAACCGCTTTGTGGAATGTCTTAGTCAAAATGATTTGATTTTCAACACACTCGGGATTTGCCAGAATTGCGCCTAACACTATTTTTGGGTTGGTTTCAAAAAACTTCTCTTTACGTCTTTTTTCCATGTGACCAGTGGGAACTTGATTTATACACTATAGCCCAACCGTGATAAAATAATAGGAAACCAATATGGGATGTGACTTAAACATAAGCGCATAAAACATGGTCCTAGACATAGGCCCTCTGCCCCATGAGGCATATGAGTTGATAAATATTCCCTATAATTGTAATCACACATAGACATATGATTGTAATTTACCCTAGCCTCTGCAGCAACCAAAAGCGGTAGTGAAAGAGTAGAACTCAGTTTTCCAAGAAATGCTAGAATTGCGCCTGGTGCATTTTCCTAACAGTGTGTATTTCCATGTTTTACATCAAAACTAAGGTAGGAAACAAAGAAGTTGAGTTTTATTAAATTGCTTGATATTCAAAACCTCAAACAACAACATTTCATCATTATTTTCTTCATAAAACACAATTGCATATTTGAATCATTCACTTCTTAAAAACTATTTTGAAAGCAACAAGTTCCTAAGGATTCGACCTTGGATTACTCCCAAGTATTACTTGTGACCGTGTGCGTTCGCACGAGTCTATAGTCTTTTTAAAGGTAGAGAAAGTCCTAACAGGCACGTGTCCTCTCATAAGTGGTCGTACGAGCTAACGTCATATCACTGCGACAGCTGCGTTACCTGGTCCCCGCATCCCGATTCGAAAAATATCCACCACAACACGCACCTCGCCCAATGCGCTCTGCTTTACTTTAATGCTTTCGGGCTCAGCCAACTCCTGGCCGAGCAGCCCAGCCTCGAAAAAGGACTAACTATTGGGGGTAAACCGAGCAGGACACGTGTCCGCCACAAAGAGGCACGGGGCAACAGGCGGTTACACGTCATACACTGCGATGGGAGGGGAAACGCACATCCACTCCCACGGTACAGGGAGCATGCCGATCCCGCGACCTGCCCAAAGTAGGTGGCAGGCTCCAGACCTGCGGGTCAGGCACCACCCACCAACTGTTGGAAACCTGCACTCCTGTCAGGCATCATACAACTCGACGCGTCCCTACCACCTCAACCTTGGTCCTTCCCGGTCGGCCATCCGAGCCTATAAAAGGGAAGGACTCTCACCTTCACCAAGTAAGTGAAAAACATGTCACTAATACTTAAGGTGTCTTTTTCTGTTCCCTATTCTGATCACTAACTTGAGCGTCTGAGTATATTAGGCGGGATACTGCACTGATGTCGAGTTTTCCGGTTGCAGGATCATTTGCTTTTTGGCGAATCTTCCCGTCCGAGTGACACGTGGACTGCTCCAAAATTTGCTGGCAACAATAACATTACTCAACCATGAATATTAAATACTTATTGTCTCCAATTGTCATTGAAATTTTAGAAAAGATTGCAGTGGATTTTTTATTTTTATTTTAGCATTTTATTCTTAGACACGTGGAATTTCATTAGATGATGTAATGAAAACTATAGTTATATATATATATATACACACACACACACATAGATATATATTAGGGTTTCTCTCCCCACCCCCCCCCCTTCGTCTCCGTCTTCCCCTCCCCTTCTCTCACCTCTCTTCCCCGTTGTCTCCCATCTCCATCTCCATCTCCATCTCCCCTCCTTTTACCTCCCTCTCAATCTCGTCTCTCTCACAATCTCACCATTCTTACCTCTCCCACGATTTCATGACCTTCACCAATTTTTGCCTCAACATTCGTTTTTAGCTATT
Organism: Momordica charantia; assembly: GCF_013281855.1. Lineage (NCBI taxonomy): Eukaryota > Viridiplantae > Streptophyta > Magnoliopsida > Cucurbitales > Cucurbitaceae > Momordica > Momordica charantia. The sequence goes on along the minus strand of NW_028275161.1, from coordinate 5,964,588 downwards.
GTTTGTCACTGTCCGTCACTGTTCATCGTTGTCCGCTGCCCTTTGCTGCAATTCCAGCCCAACCTTGTTCTCAAAAGAAGAAAAAAAAAGTTTTCATCGGGTATGCATTTTGGTCAACCCAAATTTTCGGGTTGCTCTTAAAAATTTCCCTAACCCGACCCAACCCAGCTCAACCCATGAATACCCCTAGAAGTAAGGGAAAAAATTGGAGTTTTTGGTGAGAGGTAAGAAAGAGATTTTTGGAGGGGATGCACTCCGTAAAAAAAATTAACATTCTTGTAGAGAAGGCGAGCGGCATTCATGTAGAGAAGGTGAGCAGAGAGATTTTTATACTCCACATAAATTTATAGAGACTAAGACTCCCTGTGTTTATTTTTGGGGGTCGTTTAGGGAATCCAAGATTCCTATTAGACGAGCATCTTGATTCCCTCATTTATTTTGCGGGAATGTAGGATACCAGGGAATCTTGAAATGCTCGAGTATCCTAGGATGCTCATACGGGAGGCATCTTATGAGTTTTGGATGCCATTTTAAAACATGGGTTTCCAACATTCCCGTATTGACAGCATCCAATCTTTACATTTTTTCCCTTCATTTTTTTCCTCTATATATTTTCTTTCATCAATTTTATTTTCTTTCATCAATTTTCTTTATCTTATAGGAAAAAAATATATAGGATGTGAGAGAGTTTGATACGAGAACAAAATGGGGAAAAGTAACTTGGAAAGAAAGGAAAGTTACTTGGTGGGAGAGAGAGAGATAATTGGGAGAGAGTGATAATGATATGTAGAATGGGGAGAGTGGGTGAGAGAAAGTGGTGGAAGATAAAATAGGAGGAGAAATTAAAGGATGATATTCTTTTTGAAAAAATTAATTCCCTCTTCTAAATTCTCATTTCTAAATTCTTAATTTTATATTTCAAATTTCAAATTTATTATTATTTTTCAGTTTTTATTATCTTTATATTTTTTTTGTATTTATCGATAACAAATAACAAATATTAAATAAAATTAAAAAATACTCGGACAAAATACGGTCTATGTATGTAGTTTCTACTCTTATAGTATCATTAAGACATTAATACTTTAAAAAACTTTCATAAAAATTGAATTTTCTTTTTTAATTAAATCATAAAAATTGACTTTTTATTTGATGCAGTTTCTATTCTCATAGCATCGTTAAGACGTTAATTAAATGATGGTGTGACATAGTTGTTGGACAAAAGACTATATATATATTTTTTAATTTAAAAATATTATGAAACTAACACAATCCTTGTGTTAAAAATAAAAAAATAATAATAATAAATAAATACATGATGAAGTGGTTGAGAAAATTAGTTTATTATCTATTAATCTCTAAGGGTCGTTTGATAACCATTTCGTTTTTCATTTTTTGTTTTTAGTTTTTAGTTTTTTAAAAACAGGGTCGTTTGATAACTAATTCAATTTTCTCTATTTTGTTTTTCAAAAACCATTTTGAAATTCTATGTAAATTACTTTTCAAAATCAAGTTTCTATTTTTCAAAAATTTGCTAACTTCTTTTTTGTTTCTCATTTTTATCTCTAAAAAAATTTATTTCTTATTCTAAAGTTTTTTTATTTCTAAATTTCTCTCTACAAATTTTATTTTTCTCTCTCTAAAATTTTCATATTTTGAATATTTATTATTATTGGGCTCTCTCCACATTTTTCAATTTTTAATTTTTTTTTCTAATTTCATTTTTCTCTCTAAAAATTTAATATTTTCCTAACTTTTTTTTCTAAATTTCGTTATTTATAACTTTTATTTCTCTTCGTAATCTATTTTTTCCTCTGAAAATTATATCTTATTTTCTTACGCTGTAACTTTTATTTCTCTTTGTATTTATTTATTTGCTCTAAAAATTATATTTTGAATCTTATTTTTATCTTTAAATTTGTTTCCACTGTAATTTTTCTCTTTCTTTATAATTTCTTTTTTTCTCTTTAATATATCTTTTCCTCTGGACTTTACTTTTTTTCTCTAAAATTTTTTTCTTTTTGCCTTTTACTTTTCTTTCACTATTTTTTTTCTAAATCTTTTTATTTATCTCTCTAAGATTTATCTTCCAAAAGTTTATTTTCATGTCTCTACATTAGGAATGAAAAAATTTCCGCAGGGTCGGGTCCCAAAAATAGGAAATGCATGTCCTGACCCCATCCCCGTCCCCAATTCCATTTTTTATATAATTAATATATATTTCTTACACTTTTTTTATACTTAAATTATAAAAATAATTAAAAACGATTATAAAACTGACAATTTTTCTCAAGAACATTTCTCGAACCGAAGAACGAGGTGGAGACGGCGATTAAAAATTTTCATGAGCACGAGAATGGGGGAGAGCATCCTCACTCGCACCCACACCATTGTCATATCTACTCTACATAAAATTTTCTTTCTCTAATATGTATTTTCAATTTTCTAACTTTTTAAAAGCAAAAAACTAAAAGTGGTTACCAAATATGTTTTGGTTTTCTGCTGTGTAAAAACAAAAAAAAATACAAAAACAAAAAGTTAACAAACGCATATGGTTTTTGTTTTTTAAAAACAGAAAACCAAAAAACCAAGAAAAACCAAAAATCAAAAACAAAAATGGTTTTCAAAAGGGCCCTAGATTATATTTTAAATGTCATTTCTCTCACAATTAGCACAATTAGCACCATTAATGATGATGTATTGGACATATATGTTAACTAATTTTTTACAACAGACCACCAAAATAAGCAAAATGAAATAAATTTTAATTAAAAAGAAGCTGTATTACGAGCAAGTGCTGGGCGCCAAGGTACCGTTTTTACTAGGGCAAAAATTTTCCGGTTCGATTTGATTTTCGGGCGGGAGACAAAACCGAAATCGGTTGAGCAGGGACGAAAAAGGTTTTACTGATTTTATAACAAGTCTATAACTGTTACTCATCGATGCAACTTTTTTAACTCTGTCCCACTCTCTTTCTCGTTCCTTCTGTTTTCTTGTGGACGTGCATTTGATTATATTCAAGATAAAATTGAAAGATTAAACACATTCTCCTCGTACACTCTTACCTTTTTAACTTTGTTATTGTATTAATTATATTAGAATTTACTTCTGGTGGATGTTTCACATGAGAGACCAAATGTATCTATAAATTACCGAATCTGAACAAAAAGTTGTGGCTGCTAGCTTTCGCTTGGATTTCAAGAAGCACTCTGCAACTCTGTGTAAAGGACATCTTGGGGTCTACATGGATCTTTCAGCTATCCTTTGTAAGATGATGAAGGCCAAATTCTAGTCCCTCACACCATTGGCATTGGTTCTGTAATTATTAATTCAATTCACCACTCTACTTAAATTAGATTGGATTAGTATTCTTGTTCTGATATTATATTAAATTGTGCAGACTAGGAGTAGGGCCTGAGATGAACTTTCTGAAGGAGACGGGACGGCAAGGGATGTGGAGGTGGTTGAGGCCTACAAACGGGTGATCGGATTAGAAGGCATATTCCCTTCGTTGGAGGCCACGACTGTGAAGTGGTTGTCAATTGCATGCAACGGCCACGGAGATAAAGATGATTGTCTTCGACTTGAACAACTCCAACAATCCTAATTTTATTTTATTACCAACATCGTTCGTCAACCTGAGTATAGATATAATCTTTATCGTTCATCAACTTGAGTATAGATCAACTGGTTAAAACACCTATATCCAACCAAGTGTGAGTTCGAATCCTCACTCCCACATGTTGTATTAAAAAGAATGTCATTTAGCCCGGTCATCAAATTCTCAATAGCATCAACAATGGGAAACTGAGGATGAAACCTATTGGAACTAAAATTGAACCTTTTACAAACAAGTGTTTGAATAAGGTAAAGGTAAATTTGGATTTTTTTTTTATTTTATTTAGAGAATCTTAAACATTAGAAAGGAAGGAAATACTGACCACTATTTCGAAATTGAACAATCTCAACTATTACCATAATCATCCTCGAGCTGCAGAAATATGGATTAATCACATTTCTTATTCATTTCACCTAGTTTCTTCAAACCCTAACCTCATTCAAATACTAAACAAAAAAAAAAGTAATAATGTAAAAAATTTACCAACCAAATTTTGAACAAAATTAAGTTTTATTAATGTACAAACTATTCATTAAGTAATTCTGTCAAAATCTACAAATTTCAACTACAAAAAAGAATAATAATAATAATAATAAACCTCTTTGATGTCAACAATATTATTTTTGCTATTTTTTAAAAACTGACAAATATTGCTATTTTTTTAAGAACCGACAAATTTTTTTATCGGTGATCAACACAGAAATAAATATGAACGGATTAGCACAGTACCATGGTGTAAAACTAGTGTTGAATTTATGAAGATCCCGCTGTGTGAAACTCGCACAAAACAAAGAAAGAATAAATGCCGATACCAATATATTCCCAAAATGAACATTACTGTCAAACTAATCAATTGAACTAATATCAAGATTCTATAAAGATAGAAACCCAAATTAGGATTACCTTTCATGTCCAAATTTTTTATCAGAGTAAAAAGAAAAAAAAAATCAATGACAACAAAACAGAAGTCACAACTGAATCCACATGGTCATTAATCAAAACCAAGTCCTTCAAATAATTGCTAATTAACCAATCTAACATGAAAAACAGTTCAACAAATTATATGGTTCATGAACAGTCAGTACAAACTCAGCCCAACTTCATAACAATTTGAACCCCACCCTCCATGGAGGAAAAAAAAGCTTAAAAAAACAAAAACAAGGACAACCCATCCCATGAAACCTGGCTTCCGGATGAATGCAACAAACTTCGAGCAAGATCTGGTAGCCGCAACTACAGCTCCGTTCAACTTCAACCCCCTGCAGATGTCAAGTCAAACAGCATACAGATGTAATAGGAAGCTACAACTCCCATTCAAATTATTGATCTATATGAACAATCACAGGTTAATGATCATGATCCTTGAATCCATTCTTTCTAAAAGCATTTCTTTCAAACCTACAATTACTAACCCTTGTTAGATAAGGATTCCGTTCTAAAGCTTTCAGGAAATTTCAAAACAAAGAAGATGAGGGTTTGCTTTTAGATTGCAATATACTGCACATGAAAATTTCCATTTTAGAATATACAATGATTCAAGCATAAGCCGAGTAATTCTAGCTACGCTACTGTGAGAACAAGTGATCATGGAAAAAAAAAACTTGTATATGCTACAGCGAGAGTATAGTAATCCATCTAGGCTAGCTCCGCAATCGTTTTCTTCGATTACCCTCTTCACTAACTCCCTGCAGTAAAAAATTAACAATTTGTGTTAAAAAAGAACATTAAGTCTTGCAGCTAACAAAGAACCTAGTACATAAACATGCGACCAAAAATCATTATAGATTTCTGTATCTTTTCATAACCATCTCATAGTTACATTATAACAATGCAAGATCGCAATTTTTCTCTCTTCTATGAGACGACATGCAGATAATCGTATTGGTCTAGGGGAGAGAAACAGAAAAGATAATTAACATACCCCTTGATCATCTTGGTCAAACTTTTCAGAGGAAACCACATTAGATTCAGACCTACATTTGGCATGCACTATGGGCCCTAATTGAGATCTATCCATGCCGGCTGTTTGTCCATCAGGTGCATTCATGTAGACGGCACCCCTATACATCCATTCCTCTGTTTCATCACTGTAAAAATCATCAAAAGGTTCTCCACATAATGCACATGCATTCTGATCCTCATCAGCAGGAACAGCCAGTTCTTCATCGTCCTTTTCCTCTACAATAACCTCAGCAGGCAAAAATCCCGGAACTGCCCCATTTCCTAAAGCCTCTGCACCGCTAAACCACATGCTTTTACTTACATACCACTTACAAGAAGTCTTTTGCTTCCTACTTTTTGACATACGATTCTTAGTGACATGCCAATCCATATGATTACTATGTTCTTCCTGGGACTTGAATCGAAGGCCACAGGTCATGCATTGTCTTGGGAGATCACCATATAGGGCAGCTATTACAGATTCATGTCGCACCTTGAGAACATCTGGATTGAACTCTAACCCAATAGAATCCTAAGCATTCGACTCTCTTAGTAAATAAAATATAACAGTAAACAATTAAATGCCAAAACTAAAGCTATTAAGTGGGGGATTACTGTACCTGTACAGAAGGTTGATTGTTCAAAGAGATTAAACCCTGGGCCATGAGAGAACTTATCAGACCAGAAAATGCAGTTCCAGGTTGCTGACCAGGAATAAGGCATCCTGCATTTTGAGAGACAGGCATCGTTTGAACAGAAGTAGGATGAGGCCCGGGAGGTAGAGGTGGCAGTGTACCCCCTAGTACATGCAAAGGATTACTGAGACTGTTATGAACTGGTAAGTTCCATTGTCCAATAGGGGCAGAACTTGACAAACACTCACTATTAGCAGGACGATGTCCCTGCGAACTGTATCCTTGACTCAAGGATGGTGCCATTAAATGTGGTAATGCTGGAGGTACTACTGATGCACTGAAATTATCCTGCATATCCTGAGATGGAAGAAATTGTGGTTTTAAATGGATGGCCTGCAATTGGTTTCCCTTAGTCAAAGGAATACACCCAGTGTGGTGATTTCCAACTTGTGGCAACTTAGTTGTTAGACTTGGCTCCTTGTTCCTCAAATTATTCATCTGCTGCTCAGGCAAAAAAGGTGACCTATTTGCACGATGGATGAAAGAATTGCTACCACTTAAAGAATCAAACTGACTCGCATTGTGTCTCGGTACTGGAAACATTGGAGGCCTAGACGGTGGGCAAGAGTTAGGAACGTTCACGGGATGCCTTGGGCCCATAGATTGTACAGCTGATTGTGACTCCATGCTAGAGTCAGGACCAGAAGGACCCAATCTTGAAACAATGGTTGGGGGCCTATGTAAAGCATCATTGGTCGGAAGTTTATCAACAAAAGGAGACACTTTCTCACCAGATGAAGCTATGCCTCTCCTAGACAAAGGCATCTGAAAATTCGTTCCTATGCCTTTAGCATTCATGGGGTTCTGCATATTCCAAATATCCTGATGATAGAAGAAACTCATATTATAATTAACTTTTGGAATGCATGGTTCCTAGTCCTACTACATAGTCCTCAACAGAATTGTACATATATTTATTGGGAAAAAGATTACCAAATGCATGCTCTCAAAAACTTAACACATATAATATGGACCTTCTTCTCAAAAGTTTTGATAGAACCTAAATGTTTTGATAGAACAAGTGAAAATGTTGAGAGATTAAAAACATGATATATAAGAATTGCTTTGATCGAAAGCTATAATAGTCCAAAATTAAACAATAGAAAATTTTCAAACTAATGTAAAGCTTGATCACGGACTTAAAAAAACATAACAAGAATTAAGATGCTTTTACAAATTACAATAACACTAGATAAATTCCAAGCAAATAATTCAATAAACAAAAAACACTTGATCACAAACTTAAAGAACATAACATGAACAAAGATGCTTTTAAAATTACAATAACACTAGATAAATTCCAAGCAAAGAATGCCATAAACAAAAAAATAATGATGGCAATGATGATGATGAGATAAGAAAGCAAACAAGTTGAGGAATCATACAGATGCTGATGGGACCACATCTTCAGTAACAATGGAGGAATCAAGAGAAGTTGGTAGCTGAACCTGACTAGACCAACTGCTTCTCATTCCAGGCTCTACAGACGTAGCATTTGATTTATCAAATCCTAATCTTGGCCTAAATCTTGAAGGTGGGACAGGTGGTTTCAAAATATCATTACTTCTGCCTCTGTCAGCTAATGTGGGGCTCATATCTTCCCAATCAAACTCTTCTTCTTCGGTGTTCTGCCAAGTCACTGGAGTCACCTTGTTGTCTATACCATTAATAGAAAAATGTTCAACCTGTGGCGGATTGTCATTTAAATAACCTTTTCCTTTATCGCTCCCGTATGCTTCAATTAAAGCTCTTGGTCCCTCAAGTGCATGTCCATTTCTAATATTATACGAATAAGTACTTTCAAGTCCATTCAAATGATCGTCAGGATACTGTTTTCTTCTCCATTTATTTGTATCTTCACTTCTATCAATCATTCTAGAAGCTTCATAATCATAGACATTCTGTGATGGTGAGGCTCTAACTGCTTCAAGTTCGTCACCAACAGATTGTAGAGACCTGTTGTGTCCAATTCTTGAAGACAAAGAAGATTTTTCTAGCTTCATATTTGCTTTATTCGTTCCAACAGCAAAAGAATCATGACCCATGCTTCCGATTGAACTAAATGCTTGAGTCCCATCATAGTCATACTCTTCATATCCAGGAGCAAGTTTTTTATCATGAACTTTTAGAGCTGAAGTCCCTCTTGCATCTTGAATATGCTGTAGAGCTAAAAGCTAGTTACATATTTGGATGTTATTTCTTTTCCATGTATGCTAGATATTCAACATAAAACAGAAAACAAACAGTCCTGCTTGCATTGAATTAAATTCAGGGAATCATGTTGGGGATGTGTGTGTTGTGCGTGTATTAGTGTATTCTATACACATTAAAATACATATAAATGAAGCGAGACTAATGTAAAAAATATGTAAACATAATTGACACTACAGAAACAGAATCACCAAAAAAATTGTGAGGAACATAGTTCTATCTTCCTTCCTTTTTTTCTGGAATGAACCAAATGCTATATGGTAAACAAATATACAAAAAGAGTCAAATGAAAATAAGCCAAGGAATTATAAAAATACTCTCTTATTAGCTATAATAATTAAAATAGGAAAAATACAAGATAATTCAGAAAAAAAAAAAAGCCCAATTAGAAACCACAAGGAAAATAGAACCTTATAACTCTTCTTTAGGAATTTCTTTGCCAGAAGCAAAAGTACCCCAAGGCCATGAAACCTCCTCTTTCTTTTTTAAAGGGAAATCTGGCAGCATCCAATAAATATCCTAGGTTCTATTTGGCCAAGGAGAGAAAAGACTAAAATACGGGAACGCAATTCAAGGAAAGTCAAAGACCAAGAGAAAACACAGTCCAAAAATAAATGCTAAGCACTTTCCTCTATTTTCTGGCACAGAAAATGCCAGAAAAAGCCAACAGAGTCATGAGACAACAATTTCAATGTCGTCTCTATAAAACGTCATTTGTATTTATCCCTTGGAGAATAACTGACCAAATTAGATCTTACCCTTCTTGGAAACTTCACACTTCATATTTACATACGATGTGACAATCTTGAGAAATAATATTCTTCCCTGCTGTAAAAAGTCCAAATAAGGAACTCATATAAAATAATTCCAAGTTATTGAGCTTCCACAATCTTCGATCTTAAGATGGTATACCAAGTTTTGCTGAAACTAAAGAGGGGGCCCACTCCTCAACTTCTCTTTCCCTTAATGTCAATGGTTTCCGAAGGGAAACGCTCCAAGAATTAAAGATATCATTTGAAAACTCTTTTATGAAATTATCATACCAACCATCTTCCTACAAACCTCACAGAAGCTGAATCTCCCAGCTCGAAAGAAAAATGTTGTTTGAAAATATGGACAACTTAGCAATGTGATTCCTTGGACAGTTGAGTAGGGAGAAGTACCCTGTAAAATGACCAGAAAAGTCTATTCAATACATGACTCCCCCCCCCCCCACTTTTCCTATTTTTCTTCTTTTTGGATCTGAATCTACTGCTTCCTAATTTCGACACTTCTTCTTAGTTCTTCCTTTCACCCTTATACTTTTCATTCTTCTTTCTTCGACTCTTCATTCTTCTTCTATCCTAATGTTTTTCCCTCTTAATTTCGACGATCGACGGAGGCAAATAGTTGCCGGCAAAGACAATGAAGGCGAACAAAAACAAAGAAAAAGAAGCTGTCAAGGAGATTTAGGGTTAGGGTTAGAACGACGACTAGGGTTAGGGTTAGGATTAGAGAGTCAGCAAGGGCTAGGGTTAGGGTTGGCGAGCTGAGGCGACGGTGAACTAGGGTTAGGTCTGGGCGACGGCGGCTAGGGTTAGGGTTTGGAGTTTTTATGTTTTATTATTATTTTTTTTTATTTGGAGAACTTATGCTGAAATAACCCTTCCTTAAACAAGCTTAGTTCTTCTAAAGAGAATATCCAAAGTTCCCTATTGGAGGCCGATTTCTCGGATGGCGATGAAGATTCACTTATTAGCATTAGTAGTTATGATTCTTGTGATAGAAAAGTCATTGTTGAGGACTCAATTGCTAGCGGTTTTGATATTTTCTTTGAAGATGGTCTTGCTCCTCTATTCAATGAGGCTGAAGATAAAGAAACTTCTTGTTTACCGTTTGAAGATGACTCTTTGCAAGAGTTATTCAATGAATGTTCGGTCCCCAAAGATTTGTCAGATTTTTTCAACCAAGTGGGCATTACTCTTGTTCCAATAGATAGAGCTAACTTCTTTTTCCGAGACGACACGTTGTTCTTAGCTATATTTCTCATCTATTTTTGAGTTTTTGGTTTGCTGTTCTTTTGTTAGGTTTTGTGTTGCTGGAGTTGTATTTAGTTCTGGTTGGTTTGGTGTTTTCTGTCTGGTTTTTTGGTTTGTTTCTGGTTTTTTCTTTTAGGAGCTATTGTTCTGGCTTTTTTGGTTTAGTTGGTAGTTGATTTTTATTTTTCTCCTTTTGGAGGTTGTACCCTGGAACACTTTGTATCCTTTCATCTATCAATGAAAAGTTGTTTCTTGTTCAAAAAAATAACCCTTCCATTGAGCAGAGTCCAAGTAAACCTTCCATTTGATAATAACACCTCCATAACTTCTAATTCATATATTATCTATCATGTTTTCTCGTTAAGTGGTTCTGCGGCAAGTGCGATCGATTGTCCCTCTTCGAGATCTTTCGTTTGCGCAATCTTCATTTCGTTCAATAAAAAATTGCAGTGAAAGTCAGCCAGAAACTTGAAAAATCCATAAGGACTTTTTGATGGGCAGATGTAGCAAACGGGTCCTTGAAGCATCTTGTCAGACGGAACATCACTTCTTTATTCCGAGACGGAGGCTTTGGGATAGGTAATCAAGCACTTTTAGCTAAATGGAATTGCATTTTAGCTCAGCCTCTTTTGCATTATGGCGACAGGTTGTGGCAGGTATCTATGGTACAGATCATTTTGATTGGAATGCATTAGAAAAGAGGTATGGTTCTAATTTAAGTCCTTGGAACAACATAAACAAGGAGTGGCACTTGGTGGAAAAATTCTCTTTTTTCAAATTAGGGAATGGAAGCCGTATTCTCTTTTGGCAGCATAAGTGGTTGGGAAATTCTTTGATAAAAATCAGATTTTCTCTTTTATGTAGAGTATCCTCTTCTCCATCCATGTCAGTTTATGATGCATGGGATCAAAATACTTCCTCTTGGAGATTGTAAACTAGAAGATTGTTGAAGGACGAAGAAATAGTTGAACTTTTGGACCTTCTTTCCGGCCTCAGTTCGATTGTTTTAAAAGAAGAAGATGACCGTAGAAGGTGGGTTTAGACTCTTCTGGAGTGTTTTCGGTCAACTCTTTAAAAAAGCCTAACCATTTCTCCTCCTTGTTACCAAGAAACTATTGATTCTTCTCAATGGTAAGGTTAACACAGTGGAAGTTCTTCAGAAAAAGCTTCCAGAAATGACACTTGTGCCATCCGTATGTGTCTTTTGTGAAGCTTGGAGTGAAAATTAGATTGCATGTTTTTTCTCTTTGCCCATTTTCTGTCAGTTGCTAGATATCTTTTCTGCGGCTCTTCAGTTTGTCTTGAGTTTGAGATTCAGAAGTTTCCAAGATTGTATCCCAGTTGTTGTCCGGGTTGTGTGTTTGCCTTAAAAATCAAGTCTACTTTGGGTTAATGAGTGAAAGCTTTTGTTTGAGAGAAGCAAAAGGATGTTCGAAGGAAAAAAGAAGCCAGCACTTGAAATTTTCAATATTTCTAAATTCAAAGCCTCAATGGTGTGCTCTTTCTTATTTATTCTCATAGTATGATATGTAATAATTAGGAGGCATTTATAACTCCGGACCGTGTCCTAAAAACTATTTATCATATACAAGAAGATTTTTTTATAAGATAAGAACACAATAACAAGAAGATTTGAAAACAAAAATTATGCCAAAGTTGACATACCACCCATGGAACTAGGAGTCGGAGGTCCACTTCATCAACAGCTTTGAAAATCTTTCAATAATACTTAATAGGTCAAAGGTAGATGATTTAGGATTCAACCAAGGGATAAACCCAATTAAGAAAGATATTAAGAACCAAACCTGCAATGCCAAATCCTAGCAGAAGCTACTTCTTCACAGAAAAGGTATTAATATTAATACCATAACCCATCAACAAGAATTTTGCTAATTTCGACCAGGCTTACATAATCTCTAGAAAATAATTTCACTAGTGACATTTTCCTCCCTCCCGTTACAACCATATATTCTATGAAAAACATCCAAATTATTATCCCTTTCAGCTAGGATTTAATATGCATCTACTCCTCCATAGTAGCCATTTAAAAGCAATGTGTCAAGGAGCTGCAGTCTAAAAGACCTTGTACTGAGGGCTTGATCTTCTAATAACCCACCTACCTCCCCGAAGAGTCTAAAATATTGAAAATCACAGTTGTTTTAGATTAAAACGCACCCAAAAACTTTCTTATTCCAACTCTTGATCTTAGATTTGACCTTTTTCAGCTTTAATAAAATCACGTGACCAAGTCTACCATACATACACAAATAGCATCCATCCACCTTTTCTCTGGAGAGTTAAATAAATTTGAAAAGAATGCCACATGTTCTCAAACCTCAAAATAATAAAAGCTGACAATTCACAATTCAACATCTTTTTGGATAAACAATCAATCAATTCACATTAACCTTCAGAAATGTATGGGACTCTATCTCATGAAAAGTTGTGGGAAGTAACTCTACCCAATCTTCTAAGTTACCACACCAGCATTGTGAAATTGTTCAACTGTTCCTTAGAAGCTAAAAACCTATTAGTTTAGAAAGAACCATCAAATTCCTCATGTTAGGCAAGGTAAAACAAGCAGATTAGACACTAGCTTGCTTGATCGTCTCATGTTCCTAGAAACGGGAGAACTCGGAAAATGTTCATGTATCCACTATTTTGAGCAAATGCTAGCAAAAATGTTCAAGTTCTCTCCGAAAAAGAGAGAAATCCTAATTATCCTTTACTCCTTGTTTGCACAACTTAAGATAGGTTTCACTTATTAGATGGTTGGGATGGACTAATCCAACACTTAAGGTTCTACATTAGACAAATTTGTAACCTGAACATTAAGATTGAGATTAACATAACTTTTTTTCACTCAACCCAACCCACTAACACCCTCCAGGCCTCCCGAAAAAAGATTTATTTATTTTCTAAAATTCATAACTAATAGGACCAATACATTTTTGATGTTTTAGTATCTGGTGTCTTCTGGTCAATAGGTTTTCATTCACTGGAGTTAATTGAATTCAGTAGTCTAATGTAAAAATAAAAAATAAATAAATAAAATAAAATAATAAAAATCAGATGAAGATAACCAAATACTGTATTCTAAGTAGACAGAGAGATAGATGCTCACTTTATCCACCACGGAGTGTTCCAGTTGACGCAAGTATTTTGGATTAACATGAATACCATGAGTTGGCCGAGGAGATTCAGAGGACCTTGAGGATGTCAAACCTGAGGACTCTTGTGTTGTTAGCTGAGAAAGTTGTAATTGAGCTTCAATATTCCGAAGGATAGATGGTGGAAACACAGTTGACCATGTCCCAAAGAGGTGACGCAATGCATTGTGCAGATTAGGATGAACTTGCCTGTAAGCCTCGCAAAACACCTTAGTACCAAAAAAAGAAGAACAACGAATTGATGAGAACCTCATAAAATCTAAAATAGTGTCAGTATGATTACTGAAAACATAAGAAACAATAGTACAACAAAAGACAAAATTTCCATACCTGAGGTAAACGAGACGAGAAATAACTAATGTATTCGTGCCCAACATTCTTAACAATACTATCCAATAGATATAATGAAGGAAGTTTTTGGTCAACCGGAACCTGCACGAGAGTTTGAAATGATGAACAAGAACAGTCCATTTCAATATTGGAATCATACTTCCTGCGTAGACTACCTGAAATTAAAACGTTCTAAAAGGTCTTCTGAACTCAAATTAGAGAAAAACATAACGAATAGAACTAACCTCGAGAATACGCTCACAAATTAAGTCGGCAATGCCCTTCCCATGTTCTCTCTGCTCGTCAGCAAGAACAGTGAGATCCGTGATGATGGGCTTTGAATTAAAGGTGAGCTCCGACAACATGAGCTCGTACAACTGCACAATATCCTCAGTTGAAGGAGGGGTCGCAGCATCGTGGGCAGAAACCCTGAATTCGTCATCCCGCTGCTTTAGCAGAGCTCTGAAACGGTGAGCAATTGAAGGGGGAGGCTTTTGTGGCAACTCATTGGGCATAGCCCTGCCGCTGGTGGTGGGGAGTGCGCGGTCGGATGGATATGGTGAAGTTCTAGGGTTTCCTCGTGAAATTACGAGCTTTTCCGATTCCATGAAAGGGTGAAATGTGTAATATTTATCTCATTTGTAATCTTCTGAAAGTCCTCTCGGATTACCTCAAGTAAAAGGGGTCGCTCGCTGCTGAACAAGGAACGCCGACGCGGGTCGCGCCACCGTTCGTGTGCTACTGGAGGAGCGCCGGCTGCCGGAGGGAGTGGCTGAGGGGGACGGCTTGAACCACGAACAAAAGGAGGGGGAGAAGAAGAAGATCGAGGCTAGGGTTTTCTTTTCCTTCTTTTTATTTTTATTTTTTTCTCTTTTCTTTTTCCACGAAATGCCCTGTTTTTCTTTTTCTTTAAAGAAATATCTTTGGGTTTAATTTCTAACATTTCTCTTTTTCCAACAAAAATCCATGAGATAGCAAAAAATGAGAAAATATCTAAACTAAAGATTTTCCAAATAAACTCTTAAAATGATTTGGAAAAATATTTATGGAATAAATTACTTAATTTGAATCCTAATTTATCTACTATCGAACTCCAAACTTAATTTCTAAAACATGACTTCACGACTCAAAGATTCAATTCTGTTAGTCTGATTAACTAATGGGTCCAATTAGACTAAAAACTTTTTCAATGAATCTAAGCAGATATAAATTAAAACTATAGTCACCACAAAAACAAAAAGGAAAATATTTAGGTAATAAACCACGGCTAAAATTAAACTAACTTGAGAAGCGCGGGGCGTTAAATTTACAACCAGTTTTAAGCCTTTGAGAATAATTCTTTATGAACAATTATAAACTCTTTGAAAAAAACCAAGTAGGATTTAAAATAAAATAGGTCTAAACATTCAAAATATCCCATTATAAAAATTTAAAATGAAAATTCTTAAATATACAATAGTTTGAATCTGATACAAATGTGAGTTCTTACACTAATCCTTGTTATGAGAAGACAAAACTAGACCCAATATGCAAGCTACATCACAGGTTCTTGGTCCAAAGCATGATCAGATCCATGACATGACCAGGTTCAAGGCATGATTAGGGCTAAAGCATGACCAAATCCAGGGCATGACCAGGCCCAATACATGACCAGCGCTAAGGCAAGACCAGATCCAAGGTAAAATCAGATCCAAGGCATGACCAATACATGACCAGCTCCAAGGCATGAGAAGATCCAGGGCATGACTAGATCTAAGACATGACCAGATCTAGGGCGTGAGGCATGACTAGGTCCAGGGTATGACCAAGACCAAGCATGACTAGTTCTAAGGCATGACCAGATCCAAGGCATGACCAGATCAGAGTATGACTAGGCCTAGGGCATGACCAAGTCTAAGGCCCCGCAAGGTCCCAACCAGCCCAGCCGACCAGGTCTCGGTCAACCAGGCCCGACCGACTAGATCTAACTACTAGAAAGTCTACTACAGGTCACCGGTCACTTAGTTCAACATTCAACCCACAAGATTCCCACAGTTCAACAGGGTATGTTTCCTAAGGGCATTAGGATTTGACTTCTATAAAAATAACAGTAAGTTGAACCCTAAAGGTACGCTGAAAACTCTATTCTCAATACTTGACAAACCTCTGATTCTAACTTAGGCATCGGAGCCTGTGTGGCTAGCACCACACTCGTGTTCAGTGTTGTTTGTTTTGCAAGTCAATGTCCATTCCCCTTTTTATTATTAATAATTGGTGCAAATTCAGCAGAGTCTTGAAGAGCCTAAATTCTGCATCAACAATTGGTGCCATCGGTAGGGAACGACTAAGTTCTAAAAGCCAAAACAATCAACATGAATTCTATAGAGGGTCACCAACAATCTGACAACAAATGTCATCTGAGGAGGAAGATGAACTGAGAACTGCTCGGGCCCGAGGAGGTCCTGATAAAACAAGTCAACAAGTTTCTATACAGAAATAGGAACGAGCCAAGGGCTAATAACAACTAGGGAACAAATTAGTCGCATTGGAAAAGAAAGTCAAAGGAATGCACCAAAATATATCTTTCCTTCTAAACAGGCTCGAGCAGAAGGATTGAAGACAACAACAGGATGTACGACAGCCTACGCTGGTCCGAGATTTGCAAAAAGGTAAAGCTCATAAATCGAAGATGTTGGGGAGTTGACAAACAATCTGAAGCAAATTTTAGATAGGAGCAACAAGCAACAGAATGGAGTTCTCGATTGACTTGGTCCAGCAACCACGCAGCAATAAAAGTGGTGCAAAGTAGGAGCAAGAACGACCGGGATAGCCGATCAGATCCCAAACACACCCTCATTGACAAGAGGTTGCAACGTAGCGTACATGAATGGGTTGATAAGTTGCAGAAACTAAAGAAAAACAGAAAGACAAAGGGTGCGACCTCAAAGAGATTGTAGATCAGACGAACTCACCATTCACGGAACAAATCATGAGAAGGTCCCACCAAAGTTCAAGCTTCCAGCCATCAAACAGTATGATGGCTCGACGACCACCTTGATGCATATAGAGAATGGATGGACATTTACGGGGTGATAGAAGTCATCAGATGTAGGGTGTTCTCCTTCACACTTACTGGTTTAGCCTGCATATGGTTTCAACAATTGAAGAGGAAGTCAATCTCCTCCTTTAGAGAACTTGCAAGGTCGTTCATCACACAGTTCGTTGGAGGACATAACAGAAGTCGACCAATGGCATATCTTCTCACCGTAAAATAGAAGTTGACAGCCTAAAAAAATTCGTTGAGGACTCTAAAGCAACTCCAAATAGCAACCAGAATGACAAGTCTCCCTCATAGAGATAAGGATAATATTGGAAGGACTCTGGGAGGAGAATCCAGTAGGAAAAGAAAGGCATAGGTTAAGTAAGGCAAATCCAAGAGCTCATGGTCTACCAAACCTGTTTTGCAAGACAAACACCAAAAATTGAGTTCTCAGAAGGTGAAGTAGTCAATCTACATCACCCATATAACGATGTGTTGTTCATTACTTTAAGAATAGCCAACATTAAAGTTCATCGAATCTTGGTTGACGTGAGCAACTCTACAGACATATTATCCCTAAATTCATGCGATGCTTTGAGACTGGGTAATGAGAGGTTGAAAAACAACCCAATACCACTGGTCGAGGTTTGGCGGAGAACATGTCATATGTGAGGAAGCATAGACTACCTGTGACGTTTGACAGCCGATCAAGGAGTGTTACAAAAATGATCAAATTCCTTGTCAGTAACTACACCTCATCCTACAACGCCATATTAGGTACACCTATCATACACAGGTTGAAGGCAATACCCTCCACATATCACCAATCCATGAAATTTCCAACACCCGGAGGGGTAGGTGAAGTTAAAGGGGAATAACGTGCTGGACAGCGGAACGAATCCGGCTGCCAGGTGCAGCGGAAGTATGCGCTATAAATTGACTTAGCGGATCTCAATGGCAACTTTTAATTAAAAATATTTTCAAAAGACAAAGAGAATCGAATCACTTACCTTTGTAGTGTAGATGATGGACTCCACGAGATCTTTCTGATTATCCTCGATTTATAACGAACTGGTGTGTGGACATCTCTTGGGAGAAGAGGAAGAATAAACTCTTCCATAGTGACTATTAGGGAGGAGAGAGAGATAGCATTAGCATTGACATTTGCATACCTTAGGGTTTTGCCTATAAGTCTCTTTATATAGACTTTTGGCCAAAACCTTAGTGGGTTAATTAATCCTCAAATTAATTATGAAAATTAAAATCATTTTTAATTTTCTTAATTAATGTATTGGCTTCCATCTCATGGTTTCGGTTCGTGGACTCTTCCATGAGACCAACCAAGTAATAACTCATTAAATTAATAATAAATTCAATTTATTATTAAAAGCCAAATTAAATATTTAAATTTTAAATTAAATAATCTACATTATTTAATTTTCTCCCAACTTATTGTTCGCTACATAGTTTAACAAGCTAGTAGGGGGACCTTGTGGACCACTTTGAACTCCAAGGTCAACAAATGATTAATTAAACTCATTAATTAACAAATTTTACCATTAACCCAAGGTTGCTCCACTGAAGACCAAAGGTTGCACTCCCATGCACTGTAGATAAGTTATGTCCACGGATATAATCATAATCGCTCATCTTATCCTTCAGAAAGTGATTCATGGTCCCAGTTTTATAAAATTACCGTTTTGCCCTGGTCTCATCTCTTGCTCCTTAAGTCCCACTGGATCTCTAATGGATAGTCTTCCATGATCTCATCATGGGTTAATTCTTCTTAAGAAGGCGGGTACCCTATTATCCATGCCTCGAACCAGTATTATAAGGGAATCACTTATATACTCACTCAATAAGGAGAAGTATACATTTCGCACTTTCTAATATTGAGCGGCTGTAAATTCCATCTTGTGTAAAAATGTTCCCAACTTCCCAATTGAATATGTTCTTAAAACAGTAGGCTTATTCGGCGAACACTTTGGTTACCCTCACCCATGTGAATCAAAGAACACACTTGCATAGGCAGAAGTTCACAAAACAACCAGGATTAAGATTAAACGATCATATGATCATCCTAATGATATGTTTGCAATTTCTATAACGATCGTATTAGAAAATCCAAGACACATCATGGTCCAGTCTTATACAAACTCATTGTATATGATACCCCCACTCGCATGTCTCCACATGAATGATTAGGATTAAATCATTTGTAGCTTTTACAAAGTGGGTCATATCAGCAGTGTTACAAAGACAAGACACCCAACCTTATCTGTATACTGTAGACTCTTTAGGTTACTACTTGAACATAATTCTCTGTATGTTAACTACATACTATTCAAGTTTACACTAGTAACCTTGGATTTTCATAAGATGAATACTATGAACTATACATAAAAATAATCAAATTATTTTATTAATAAATGACGAGGCTTTAAGGTATAAATCCCAACACAACGCGCGT
Source organism: Momordica charantia (assembly GCF_013281855.1). NCBI lineage: Eukaryota > Viridiplantae > Streptophyta > Magnoliopsida > Cucurbitales > Cucurbitaceae > Momordica > Momordica charantia. Next base: position 5,945,115 of record NW_028275161.1, on the reverse strand, counting down.
TGCAAGTGTGCTACTACACTACATTAAAGAGAAACAGAGCAAAATGATAAGTATTTTTTTAACTTTCTTTTTTGTAGCAACGTTTAATTTCTTTTTACATTTGGTTGCTTACTGACTGCTTAGGTTAGATCTATTTTCTGATAATTGCATATTTGTTTCAAGATAGGTTAGATTTTATATTTCTAAAATTGTTTGCTTGTTTCTGGTTCGAATGCATTTCTAGCATTTGGAATTTGGTTAGTTATCTTTCTGCAATTACTTTAGCAATTATCTTTATTTAAAATATACACTCCTCAAGTGGGGGGTTGGATAAGTTAATCGATGACAAAAGCTGATAAAAAAAACTTGAATAGGGACGGACCAGAAGTATACCAATAAGTTAGAAGTCAATTAGTGATACGGGGGAAGATCAATGGTGTTTGGGGAAGGGAATACCCTGGACACGTGGATGACCCCTATTGGTGCTCCAAGATGGCTCATGAGTCATGCCCAGCTCGGATAGCCGAGATGGCCGCCACTAACGTCGACAAATGCTAAATATGAGGACTGAGGTGAACCTGGCCCAGGTTCGACCTACCGGGGAGCTCGGTAGGGGCCGATGTGAGCAACTGTCTGCGGCGTGATTATCGGGTGTAACCGTCGGTCCCGAGATTACCGGGTGTAACCGACGGTCCCGAGATTAGGAATGTAACCGTCGCGAGATTAGCGGGACTACCACCCATAAGTAGAGGACCTCACTCCCCGATCAGGTACGATGATTTCTGGCCTCGAACTAAACTGAGAATCCGACCTATACTGACTTGATCGTCGGAGTGCTCACCTTTTTGTGCAAGTCCGCCTAAGCGTTCAGGTCGGTCCGGAAGCCGAGTTCGAGCTGCAATCTGGAACACACTGTTGTGCATATTCTTGCATAAACATTGGCGCCTTCTGTGGGAGCGACAATCTAAGTCATCCCAATTCTTTTAAACCAACACGCGAGCGAACATGGTTCAACCAGCGAACTCGACCAGTACGACAGATCGAAGGACTCTAGCTGACAGCGATGCCCACCAGAGGGAGGTCGGAGCAGCAGCGGTAGAGGGGCAAGGTCACGACGGCCTAGCAGCGGAACCCCTCTGCAGGTCGGCACGGATCACCGCGCCTGCTCTACCGCCTGCGCACCCGAGGACGTCCAAGGCCACCCGTGCCCGAGGTGGGACCTCTAAGAAGGGCGCCCGAGATCCAGCTCCGGCTCCAACAAGCGAGAACTTTGATGCGCTCAAGAGAGAGATGGAGGCAATGCGCACACAAATGCGCTCCATGGAGGAAATGTATAACAAAATGATGCTAGCTGCAGGCGCAGGGTCCCGATCTGAAAATCGAGTGACGCGTGTGGACGTACGCGAGCAAAGGGGTTCCCACCTCGACCCAGCCGAGGAGGAACGTCCCGAAGACAACGAGAGCGAGGGGTACACTCGCCAGAGGGGAGACCTCCGTGAGCATCTCAACAGAAAGAGAGGCTCGTCTCTCCGAAAAGGGCAGTCACCATCCCGCTCACACAGGAGCTCCAACCAGCAGGCTGAATCCTCTCACAATCCCACAGGGATAATCACAAGGGAGGAGTTCGACCAGCTGAAGGGGGAGCTCGATGCTCAGGTGGAGGCCTTAAAGGCCAAATGTGAGCAGAAAGACGATTCACTGAACGATGGCGACTTGAGCGAATTGCCTTTCACCTCGGACGTTTTGGAAGCACCAATCCCTCCGAAGTTCAAAGCTCCTACCGTGAAGCCTTATGATGGGACGAAGGACCCCAAGGACTATGTTGAGGTCTTTGAAGGCCTCATGGACTTCCAAGCGGCATCAGACGCAATCAAATGCCGCGCCTTTCAGATCGCGCTTACTGGCAGTGCGCGATTGTGGTATCGGAGACTGCCAGCCAGGTCAATCTTGACCTACTCTCAGCTGAGAAGGGAGTTCCTCGCCCAGTTCTCTTCTCGGCACTATGACAAAAAGACAGCGACCCATCTCGCCACCATCAGGCAGAAGGAGGGTGAGACGCTGCGGGAGTATGTCACCAGATTCCAGGAGGAGCAGTTGAAGGTTGCACACTGTTCCGATGACTCGGCCATGTGCTATTTCCTCACCGGTCTAGCCGACGAAGCCCTCACGGTGAAACTTGGAGAGGAGGCCCCGGCCACCTTCGCCGAGGTGCTTCAGAAGGCGAAGAAAGTCATCGATGGACAGGAGCTCCTCCGAACCAAAACCGGCCGACCGGAGCGAAAGATCGGTCGGGGCAGAAGTGGAAAAGATGTAAAAAGGGCAGATCCCAAGTCCAAGGACAAGGGATCATTTTCCAGCGGCCGAACTGAGTAAGGACAAGTATTGCCGCTTCCATCGGGAGCACGCCTACAACACGTCGGACTGCTGGGAGTTGAAGCGCCAAATTGAGGATCTAATTCAAGACGGCTACTTCAAGAAGTTTGTGGGAAAGCCCAGGACCAGCTCGGCAGAGAAAAAGGAAGAGCGAAAGCGTTCAAGGACGCCACCCCGGCGCACCGACCGACCTGCAGTCATCAATACCATTTTTGGAGGGCCAAGCGAGGGTCAGTCCGGACATAAAAGAAAGGAGTTAGCCCGTGCAGCTCGGCGCGAGGTGTGCATCATCAGGGAGCAGGGGCCGACCTGCCCAATCACCTTCGACGGTGCAGACTTGGAGGAGGTCCACCTGCCCCACAATGATGCACTTGTGATTGCTCCCTTGATTGATCATGTGGTGGTCAGGCGAGTGCTGGTAGACGGGGGCGCATCCGCTAACATCCTGTCTTTACCGACCTACCTCGCCTTGGGATGGACGAGGTCGCAATTGAAGAGAAGCCCGACACCGCTGGTTGGGTTCTCTGGAGAATTGGTCATCCCAGAGGGTTGCATCGACTTGCCGGTCACGCTGGGGCAGGACCGAACTCGGATCACTCAAATGGCCGAGTTCGTGGTAATTGACGGTAGATCGGCCTATAACGCCATCTTTGGGAGACCCATCATCCACTCATTTCGGGCCATTCCCTCAACACTTCATCAAGTTTTGAAGTATCCCACCCCCAATGGCGTGGGCACGGTCCGAGGAGAACAGACCGCTTTGAGGGAGTGTTATGCCTCCGCACTCAAAGGCTCATCGGTCTGCGCCCTCGAAACTCTCGCCGGTAGGGATGGGACGCTCGAGTTCGAGGCCGACCTGCCGAGGAAGGAGTTTGCCGCACCCACTGAGTAGCTCGAGCTTGTTCCTCTGCTTAGTCCTGAGAAGCAGGTAAGCATAGGAACCAAACTGGGGGCCACCGACAGAGAGGAGCTAATCCACTTCCTCAGATCCAACTCGGACGTCTTTGCGTGGTCCCATGAGGACATGCCTGGCATTGACCCGCAAATTATGACGCATCGCCTCAACATAGATCCATCATTCCGACCTGTGAAACAAAAGAGAAGACCTATAAACAAGGAGAGGAGTGATGTAATTGTTGAGGAAGTTAACAAACTTTTGAAAGCTAAATACATAAGAGAAATTTCGTATCCCGAGTGGCTCTCCAATATTGTATTAGTTAAAAAATCTAACGGCAAGTGGAGAATGTGCGTAGATTTTACGAACTTAAATAAGGCATGCCCGAAAGATTGCTTCCCACTGCCGAGGATTGATCAGCTCGTGGACGCCACAGCCGGGCACGAACTGCTCACCTTCATGGACGCCTACTCTGGGTACAACCAAATCAAGATGCATGTCCCAGATGAAGGTCATACCGCTTTCATAACATACCAAGGTCTGTACTGCTACAAGGTCATGCCCTTCGGGTTAAAGAACGTAAGAGCGACCTACCAGAGAATGGTGAACAAAATGTTCGCCAAGCAGATCGGCCGGAATATGGAAGTGTATGTCGACGACATGCTTGTCAAGAGCAAGCAGTCTAAGTCGCATCTCTCCGACCTGACCGAAGCCTTCGAGGTCTTGAGGGCATATCAAATGAAGCTCAACCCGGCTAAATGTGCCTTTGGAGTCTCTTCGGGAAAATTCCTTGGCTTCATGGTGAACAACCGGGGAATCGAGGCCAACCTCGAAAAGATTAAAGCCGTGATCGAGATGGAGGCACCTAAAACACTGAAGCAGCTTCAGTGCCTCAATGGCAGGATTGCGGCCCTGAACCGGTTTGTTTCAAGGTCGACAGATAAGTGCCTTCCTTTCTTCAAAGTCCTACGAAAGAAAGGGCCGTTTGAATGGACAGCGGAGTGCGAGCAAGCGTTTCAGCAATTGAAGAGCTACCTCTGTTCGGCACCTTTGCTCGCCAAGCCCATGCCGGGGGACAAGCTCTAATTGTACTTAGCAATGTCTGACAGTGCTGTCAGCTCGGCCCTAATCAGGCAAGAAGAAGCGCGGCAAAACCCGGTCTACTACACAAGCAAGGCTATGACCGAAGCCGAGACTAGATACCCTCAGATGGAGAAGTTGGCTCTCGCTTTGGTCACCTCGGCCCGACGACTTAGACCATACTTCCAAGCCCATACGGTGGTGGTGCTCACTAACTTGCCCCTAAAAAGTATCTTCCATAAGCCGGAAGCTTCTGGATGCCTAATGAAGTGGGCAATAGAGCTAAGTGAGTACGACATCCAGTTCGAACCCAGAACTGCGTTGAAAGGACAAGCAGCGACAAATTTCATAGCCGAGCTCACACCACCTTCCGAGCTGCGCGAGTCCGACCTACCTTGGACAGTCTATGTCGACGGATCCTCCAATGAGAAGGGGTGCGGAGCCGGGGTCCTCTTGCTCAGACCAGGGGTCGAGCGATTTGAGTATGCCTTGCGGTTCGGCTTTCGGACTTCTAACAACGAGGCTGAGTATGAAGCATTTATTGCCGGCCTGCGAATCGCTAGAGCATTGGGGGCCTCTTGTGTTAAGGTCTTCAGTGACTCCCATCTGGTTGTGAGCCAGATCAAGGACGAGTACCAAGCCAAAGACACCCGAATGGAGAAGTACTTGGGCAAGGTCACATCGTACCTCGCCCAGTTTCGAACTTATGAAGTAAGCCGGATTCCGCGACCAGAAAATTCTAATGCTGACGCCTTGGCCAAGTTAGCATCGGCGTACGAGACTGACCTGGCCAGGTCGGTCCCCGTCGAGATCTTAGATAATCCCTCGATCTTAGAGCCAGATCTGATGGAGATCGGCGCTCCAGAATCCTCATGGATGGACCTGATCGCGGACTTCATTAGGGGCAACTCACCACAAGATCCCAAGGAGCGCAGAAAGTTGGCAAGGCGGGCAGCTCGGTTCGTGGTCCGAGACGGGGCATTGTATCGACGTGGCTTTTCCCTGCCTCTATTGAGATGCCTAACCGCTGAAGAGGGCCTGTACGTCCTCAGAGAGATCCACGAAGAAGTGTGCGGCAATCACTCAGGCGCCCGGTCGCTGTCAGCCAAAGTGATCCGACAAGGATACTATTGGCCGACCCTCAGCCAGGACGCCAAGAAGTTCGTTAGAACTTGCGACAATTGCCAACGCTACGGAACCATAATCCACCAACCTCCCGAGCTGTTCACCCCCATCTCGGCCCCGTGGCCATTCGCGCAGTGGGGGGTAGATATCATTGGTCCTTTCCCTTTGGGCAAGGGCCAGACCAAGTTCGCTGTGGTTGCTGTGGATTACTTCACCAAGTGGGCCGAGGCCAAAGCGCTCTCCCACATAATGAAATCCAGGGTCACGTCCTTCGTATGGACGAATATCATATGTCGCTTTGGCATACCGCAGGCCATAGTGACAGACAATGGGAGGCAGTTTGACAACGCCAAGTTCAAAGACTTTTGCAGCAAACTTGGCATAAGTCATCTTAGCTCGTCCCCCGCACATCCGCAAGCAAATGGACAGGTGGAGGCAGTCAACAAGATCATCAAGCGAGACATCAAACTTAGACTGGACTCCAAGAAAGACAGGTGGGCCGAGGAGCTACCAGAGGTTCTATGGTCGTACCAGACCACCCAACGAGAGTCGACGGGTGAGACCCCGTTCTCCCTGGCCTTCGGCTCCGAAGCTGTAGTCCCGATTGAGATCGGCATGCCATCTGACAGAGTAGAGCATTACGAGCCTACGACAAATGAGGATGAGCTGCTCCTCAACCTCGACTTGTTGGAGGAAAGGAGAGCAATGGCCCAGCTACGCCTGACGGAATATCAGGGCAGAATGGCCAGACATTACAATGCCCGCGTTCGACCTTGGGCCTTTCAGGTCGGACATCTGGTCTTAAGGAGGGTCCAAGCGCATGTGGGTGCCCTTGATCCGGCCTGGGAGGGCCCATTTGAGATCAAGGGCATAGTCCGACCTGGGACGTACATATTGGCCGATCTGAAAGGAGATGTCCTCGCGCACCCGTGGAACGCGGAACACCTGAAGCGTTATTATCCTTGAAATGCCAAAAGGGTTTTCAATGAATCTGTAACGACTGTTCCAAAAGCATTATGATCGGAATAAATGTGATGATTTAATTTCATGCTTCCGAGTTCGACCAGAAATTAAATGGGGGCCACGGACTCCCACGCGATCACATTCCAGCAGTTGGTTCAAATTCAATCCTCCGAAGCCTAAGGGTACGAGGTGCGATGCCAAAACCACTGACGAACTTAAAATTCAAACCTTCAAGGCAAAGGGGCGATGTGAAAAGTTCAAAATGATCAAGCCTCCGAACTTGGGGGTACGAGGAACGATATGAAGAATAGCTACGGACTTAGGATTTTAGCCTTTTAACCTTTTTAAGTTAAGGGTGAAATGTTAAAAATCCGGAGTTGGTGCAATGTATTGAACATTAAGAGATTCAAACTCAAACTTACAACTATTTTAACTGAAGGCGCGACCTCAAAGGTAAGAGGTGCGAGGTGACATTGGCTGCAGTTCAAGAAAAAAAGCAAAGAAAAGAGGTTGCCAACAACAAAGTAGAAACAAATGGGAGCCTCTTTATTGAATGAAGAGTAGAGCCAAGGCTTATAGACCTTGCAGCTCTGCCTTGACACTTACAAACAAAAAAGAAAAGGGAGGAAGAACAGCGAAAAGCCTCGTGAAGGGTGGCCGCCTAAGAGCCTGCTTCAGGAGCGCCCTCTTGAGTGGAGCCGACCTGGTCCTCTTCGGGATCGGAGTAGTTAGAGTCCAGATCTCTGACATACTGATCCACCAACGCTTGGGGGCCAGGGGTGCCGCCAGGCCCAGACGCCCACTTCTCGGCATACCTCATTTTCAGACCGTTGAGATCGATCTGAAGGTCGGGCATGTCGGAAGCAATGCCCTTCATGAGGAACTTGAAGCCCGCGTCAGAAAAGTCTTTGGCAAATCCATTGAAGTCAGGATGTTGCCTAAACGATTCCTCCAATAGGACTCCATTGCTGAGGCGCTCCTTCGCCGTCTCCAGCTCGGCAGTCGCATGCTCCAGCTCCTTATCCTTCGCTTCAAGCGTCTGGAGCATGTCGTCCTTCTCCTTCAGGAGCTGGAACTTCTCCTTCTCCAAGCCCCTGGTGATAGCGTGGGCAGCTCGGAGTTGGGCCTTGCGCCTGTCCTCTTCTTTCTTCAGCAGCTCGGCCTGAGACTCCACCTCGGCCTTCAAAGTCTCCACCTCAGAGTGAGCCTTCAGCAGCTCATCCTTCATGGTGGAGGAAGCAGCCTCCAAGGCAGCAGAGAACTCTTCTTTCTCCCTCGCTACCAGAACTTCCCTCCCATCCAGCTCTGCCTTTACAGCCAGGGCCGATTGAATGGAAGCAACGAACGCCTGAGAAACGGTACAAGGAAAAAGTTAGACCGAACTACCTGTTGGGCGAAATTAAGCAAAAATGGGGACACTAGTCTTACCTCGGCGGCGTAATCGATGGTCCTCTACAGAACGGACCCAGGGTCGCTCACGGATTTGGACGCCCTTCTTAGGCAGCGGTCCAAACTTGCAGCTGAGATGCGGGACACCTGGTCCCTCACCCCGGAACTTGACGGCTCAACTCTGAACCGTGTCGTCACGTCGGACGTCCCGCCCATCCTGGCCGCAGGATCGTCCACCCGATTTGTGAAACTTGCAGGCAAGACCCTGCAAGCTCCGACCTCCGAGGGGGAGATCGCCTTCTTTTTCTTCCTTCTTCGCTTCAGAGGGGCTTCCTCCCTCACCTCCTCGCCAAAAGGCGGGGCGTCCACCGCCTCGGTCTGGGCGTCCACCGCCTCGGTCTGATCCCTGGGGCACTTCTCCCTCGAGGGACCCCCAGAAGACTCCAGCTCGATCACTGGGGCTGGATCTTCCGAGGCAGGCCCTGCCACGGCAGGGGTGGCAGGTTTCGAACTCTGGGCGGCCTCAAGAGCATGGGCTCGACCCTTGGACTTGCACTTCACGCTGCTTGCAAATTCGCAAACCATGGCTGCGAAATAAAAACAGGGGTCAACACAAGGTTAGAGGAAAAAGGGGGGAGGCAAGCTCGGCGTACCAAGTTCAGAGTTCGGCCTTGAGGATTCAATGGGACGAACTGCAGGGTTGTAATCTAGCAGCCCGGATTCAAGCAGCAGCTCGTCGGTCACCAGGGTTCCGACCTTCCTACCCCTCGGAAAGCGCTCCTTGTAGTATTTCAGCATGTCGAAGGAGGCTTGCGTAAGCTCGGGGACTGGTCGGATTGAAATTGCAAGACAAAATCCGAGTTAGACCTGAATGACAGAAAAGAAAATTACGAAAAGCAAGAACTACTCCGTACCTAGGTTCCCAAACCTAGTGGGGACGTCAAAGAAGGAACGACCTGACTCGTCCTTTGCGAGCCATTCCCCGGAAGCGTAGAACCACTTCCTCACCCATCCCTTGATGGAGGTCGGCCCCTTAACTATACCGCCTGCACCTTTCCTTGCGCACATATAGAACCGACCAGGCTTCTTAGCTATCCTTTTCGCTTCGAAACACGCGAGGAGCTGGTCTACGTCCAACAGCTCGGCCTCCTCACTATCCCGAGCTCGTAGCCAAAAAAGGATGGCCAAAGCGAAAATAGCACCCCACCCATTGGGGGCCACTTGAGCCGGAGCCAATCCAGTCCGGAAGAGAAATTCTTGGACAAAAGGGTGAAGGGGAAGTCTGAGGCGTACTCAAACAATTTGAAGTAGAGGGTGACCCATCCCTCTGGAGGATTGTCAGCTCTCTCCCCCTCCTCCGGAAGCCTGAGGAGGATGTTCTCAGGGATAGCGAACCCCCTACGAAGGGATCCGAGGTAGTGCTCAGGTATCCTAGAAGGGTATTCCAAACCCTGACCTGAAGTGGAGGCGTCACTATCCTCCCCGTCATCGGATAATCTAAAGTTTTCTACCTCCTCGAGCTCGGACTCTAACCTTCGAGCTAAATCGGATCCTAAGTTGCTGCTAAAAGAGGACGACATGGCAACTACGTTCGAAAGAGAGAGGGAAGAAACCGACCTACCAAGGGTTCGAGCTGCCTTCAGATCGAACTCCAAGAATTCAGGGAACGTAAGGTATGATCTGAAGGATTGGGGGCATTTATAGCCCGTCGGAAGATTTTCCCCACCGTACACGTGTAATCAACGAGCGGCTAGGATCCTCCCTGGGATCTGAAGCGTCGGAATATTTGAATATTCCGACGATAAATCTTCCGCGACGGTTGTATTTTCCCACGAATAGGAAGTCGCCACGTGTCCAAAGCAAGTCGAATGAACTTCTCTGCCAGGTCGAGATCGGACCAGACAGAGAGGGGGCCAATGTTTGGGGAAGGGAATACCCTGGACACGTGGAGGACCCCTATTGGTGCTCCAAGATGGCTCATGAGTCATGCCCAGCTCGGATAGCCGAGATGGCCGCCACTAACGTCGACAAATGCTAAGTATGAGGGCCGAGGTGAACCTGGCCCAGGTCCGACCTACCGGGGAGCTCGGTAGGGGCCGATGTGAGCAACTGTCTGCGGCGTGATTATCGGGCGTAACCGTCGGTCCCGAGATTACCGGGTGTAACCGACGGTCCCGAGATTACCGAATGTAACCGTCGCGAGATTAGCGGGACTACCACCCATGAGTAGAGGACCTCACTCCCCGATCAGGTACGATGATTTCTGGCCTCGAACTAAACTGAGAATCCGACCTATACTGACTTGATCGTCGGAGTGCTCACCTTTTTGTGCAGGTCCGCCTAAGCGTTCAGGTCGGTCCGGAGGCCGAGTTCGAGCTGCAATCTGGAACACACTGTTGTGCATATTCTTGCATAAACAAATGGCAAATTAAGCATAATGATAAAAAACCTAAAGGTGCTGAAAAAGGCATGCAAACGAGCCCAACAAGGTTAAAACTGAAAGCGGCCGAATGAGCCAAAGCGATTAACGAAACCCAGGGTATAAAACCATTGGCAAAAAGCCAAAATAGGTTCAGAAACCCAAAGGTTTTTAAGGCGAGCAAACCAATCCAGCTAAATTATAGCCCAAGGCAAACAAAAAGACTAACGGGTAAATCAAACCGTATAGTAGAGCCTAAGAGACTTGATTTAAAGTTGATCACGACAATAAAATAGCTAAAAGTTGTTCCATGAAGATATTTGAGATGACTAAGATAAGATCCATACGTTAATATGGAGAAAAATCGAACCTGACATGTAAGCTACAGGGATAGACCCAAACTAAATTAAAAAAAAGAAAATAAGCTCAACTCAAAAGGTCGAATGAAAGAGCAGGGCTTTGCCCATCAAAGACGGAAGCCTGACCGGCCTGAGCAACGACCGACCTGGGGTCGGCGCCGACCAATGCTCGACCTCCCCCATTTTCTTTTTCTTTGACGTAATCAGATTCTCGAGTGGGCCTATGAGTACTCTTTCAAATATCTAACCCATGAAAATATCTACTTTGAAGTCGAAGAAAACTAGATTTCTTAAGACAACGAGGATTCGACTCTTATAAATAAGAAGAAAGTTCGAGTGGAGCACAGGTGAGAGAAGAGCAGAGACCTAGAGAGGCTCAAAGGACGAACTACGCCACAAGACTTAGACAACCGAGAATTGGCACTTGCCCAGTAAGGTCTTGGTCTCCACCACCTCGTGCTTGTTTTTTACACACTGCCAAAAAACCTGATAATGGGTCGACTCCTCCACAAACAGTTGTTTAGTCATGTTTAGAGTCCTACAGATCTAGTCAACCAAGTAGTTCTAATAAGAACTTGATCTTGTGAAAATTCTACAGGTCAAGCAACCCATAGACTAAGAAGCCACCTAGATAGTCAGTACGAACAATCATTTAGATTTATCATCACATAAAAGAAATATTCAAGTTTTCAGCTCTTCAATAGAATGGATCTAAGATATCAATTCACCGTTATAACCTCTACTCAAATGCTGGATTAAACGGAGCATTAACTTGAGTGGTGAAAAAGCTTTGGAAAACAACGTTGAAAGAAACGTCAAGTGAATTTTTAGACTAGATGCAGGATATTCTTACTACTCTCAACACATATATTAGCTGACACATGATTACCTTCAACTCAGCAAAATCTCATAAAAGAATGTGGGCTATTATTACAAGTAAAGTACATCAAGATCAGTTAGAAGATCGATCAAGATCAACTAGCCGAAGGCCAACAACAATAACCAACAATGGATGACAAACAAAGAATAGTCAGCCAAGAATGACCTACCAAGGATGATCGTCTGAGAGTGACTGACAATGGACTTATGACAAATACTCTCAAAGCAGAAGTGTGATATTTTGACTAACTCATTATCTTTAACTTTAAGAGTGGAGGTTGTTCCATAAACATGGTCGGCATATGAACAACAAAGTCTTCGAAAACCAAACAACAAGTACTATCAATATATAATTCTAGCATTTTATCTATACTTATTGACTTCTATTTTGAGAGTGGGGGCTATTGTTATGGGAAGACAAAACTAGACCTAATAGGCGAGCTACATCTTAGGTCCATGGCCTAAAGCATGACCAGGTTCAGGATATGACTAGGCCTAAGGCATGACCAGATCCAAGGCATGCCAAGATCCATGACATGACCAGATCTAAGGCATGACTAGATCCAAGGCATGACCACGCCCAAGCTAGCATGACAAGATTTAGGGCATGAGGCATGACCAGGTCCAAGGAATGACCAGATCTAGGGCATGACAAGATCCAAGACATGACTAAGCCTAGAGGATGACCAGATTTAAGGCATGACCAGATCTAGAGCCTTGCAAGGTCCTAGTCAACCAGGTCTCGACCGACCAGCCCAGCTGACTAAATCTGACTACTAGAAAGTTTACTACAGGCCACCGGTCCCTTGGTTCAACATTCGACCCACAAGATGCCCACAACCCAACAAGGTATATTTCCAAAGTGTATCAGGATTCGACCTCTATAAATATAACAGTAAGCTGAACCCTAAAGGTATGCTAGAAACCCTATTCTCAATACTCGAAAAGCCTCCAATTCTAACTTAGGCATCGGAGCCTGTGTAGCTAGCGCCACACTGGTGTTCAGTGCTATTTGTTTTGTAGGTCAACATTTGTTCTCATTTTTATTATTAATAATTGGTGCGAATTCAGAGTCTTGAGGAGCCTAAATTTTGCATCGACAACCCTCTTAAACACAAGGTAGAGCATCAACATTGGCAATTCCTAAATATCAACTACATATCAAGAATTCTTCTTTCTATTATTCCCCTTACAAATTATATACAAAGGAACATTCATACACTTTCACTAAATTAAATGAACGTACCCTAGAAAAAGAAGTTTTTTATTGTAAGATTTTGGAGAGAGAGAACAAAATAAACTTATTGAACTAGGTTGGGGAAATTCTCATAAATATCTACCAGCATATGAGAATAAAGTTATAAACCATGTATAAGAACGTAATCCTTCATATCAGTTGGCTTATATCTCGTACAATGCTCCAACATTGAGGTCAAAGAAATAAACAACTGAATTCATGCTAAAGTCTTTACAATCAAGAGAGCGATAGGATACTTCATAAGACTCCTAAGTAATGATGGTGAATCTCCTTCACTTTAGATTAGGACACCTCAAATTTTACTCTTCATTTCTTTGTATCTATCAAGGATCTTAATCAAGCAAAACTTTTTTTTTTTTTTTGTATTTTTGAAAGAGCAAAATTTTATTATGAAACAAGTGGCACAACCTACAACTAATCAAAAGGAAAAATTCATTACCAACGCCCTAGGTCAATGTCAATCACTATCAATAGTCACATCATCTATCTTTCAACTACAACCGTATAATTCTAATACAATCTCAAAGTACAAGGACTAAACATAAAGCGTTCTAAAAGATGTGAACCAAGATGTGGAAAAGTACGACTAATAGTCAACAATATGATACGCGACAACTCAAGCGTATGGACTTCTCGAGCTACTAGCCACTTGAATCCAATCGTATAAGAGGTTCAACCCGAAAGGCTAAGGTTTAGATGGACTACCTTTGCAATCGTTACCTTGAACAGATAGAATACTCACTATGCTCGAGGCCAGAAACATTCCACGAGTTTGATGATCAATCAAACAAGCATGCTCTGAGGGGTAAGAGGGGTTGCACATGGCAAGGTAGAGAAAACTCTCAACTTCGTTTTTTATTTAATTCTAAGATGTCCTAAAACAAGGGGGGAACAAGCTTATTTATTGGGTAAGGCCCATGGCCTTTGCAAGGAAAATTGCAAACTAAAATAATAAAAATTAAAACAATCTTTCCTAAAATTGAAAAACTTGCTAAAATTAGAAAGCAAATAAAATAAAAAGAAAAGATAATTCCATCAATTGTTTTGAAAACAAATTAGGCAAACTCTTTCCTAAAATGTTTTAGGAGTGGGCAGCAAGGCAAGGGATTTTGGCACCAAGGGTGGCGCCCAAGGGGGGTGGCGGCATCAACGGATGGGTGCCGTAGATTAACTTACCCATGCCCTCACTTGAGGAGTTTGGTTTAGAATAAACATAAATGCTGAAGTACTGTGGGACTAACCGTATCTCGAACGTTGAAGGTCTTTATTCAAAGAATTGATCAAATAAAGAACAAAATACAATACAATGATAAGCAAAAATTCAAAATCCTAATTGAAACCAACATGCAAGTCCTAATTTAATACAAATTTTAAAATTTTACATTATCCAAAGTTTATCTAAAGTCCAAATCCAAATTGAAACCAACATGTAAGCCCTAATTCAACGATATTAAAAGCTTACACCTTATTGTAGAGAGAGAGATGGGGGAAAGGAAGATGAAATTGAAAACGTTAGAAAAGAGAGAGAATAAAAGATTCAAAATGGAGAGGATTGAATTGAAACCTAAAATCAATGATTGAGATTTAATGTAATGGATGGATGAGATTGAATATAAAAAATAAGATTTTAATTAATAATTATTAATTTATTATATATATGTAATAGTAGGTTATTAGTAAAAAAAAAAAAAAACCTATAATCTTGGGACGAGTCGGGTTGACCCGGGATTTTAAAGGGTCAAACCGAGACCCGACCCAACTCGGTCGGGTTGGGATTTTTTCAACCAACCCAACCATGGGTTGGATTGGGTTCATCGGGTTGTCGGATTCCTTGAACACCCCTAGACACGCTTGTCTAATAAGAAAAATATACTACTTAGCTAGTGGTAATATATCTTAAGATTCTGAGCATGCCACAGTTGGGGTAGGGTTTTGGCACGTTGATCTTCTAAAGCATAGGTGCTTGCTCGAACTACTTTGGTAACTTTATACGGGCCTTACCATGTCGGTCCCAATACTCCACTATTCAGGTCCTTGGTGCTTGGCATGACTTTTCTCAATACTAGGTCACCCTCTTTGAAGTTGCGTTCCTTAACCTGAGATTCTTCCTTTACTTGACTCACGATCAACTGTGAGTCATTGAGAATCAGTATATTCGTGACCCCGATATACCTGGCCACCTTTAATCCTGCTAGTAGATCTTCGTATTTAGCCTCATTGTTGGATACATGAAAACTTAATAGTAAAACATATTCAAAAATTTTCCCTATTTGGGGAGACTAGCAGCAGCCCTACTCCGCGCATCCTCTAACGTTCAAGGACCCATCCACATACAGGGTCCAAGGTTGTTCTTCCTCATTATACGGAATTGGTTGAGAACTGACGCTGCAGATTTGGTGCTCTACCGGTGTTAGCTTTGCTATTAAATCTATCACAACTTGCCCTTTCATTGTTGTCCTTGGTTTATAGTGGATATCATATTCGCTGAGCTCCACTGCCTACTTTACCAGACGTCCTAAAGTCTGAGGTCTTTGTAAGACCTATCGTAGGGGGAAGTTGGTATAGACGGTTATCTTGTATGCCTGGAAGTATGGGTGTAGCCTCCGAGCCGAGATGTTTAACGTTAGTGCTAACTTCTCTTTTTGCGAGTACCTAATCTCTTCATCTACCATCCCTTGCTTGTGTAATAAACTGGAGATTGTTGTCCATTCTCTTCTTTTACTAACAATGAACTTATAACAGTGTCTGATACCGCAAGATAAAGATAAAGCTCGTCGCCAGGGACAGGTTTAGAAAGAAGTGGTATCTCACCCAAGTAGCTTTTCAACTCCCTGAAGGCGAGTTCACATTCCCTCATCCACTCGAACCGCCACTTTTTCCTTAAAATTTTAAAGAAGGGGAGACACTTGTCAGTTGAGCGACTTACGAATCTGTTGAGTGCTGCTATTCTTCCATTGAGACCCTGTAGTTGCTTTAAATTCTTAGGTGGGTCCATTTATAACATAACTCGGATATTATTAAGGTTTGCTTTGATCCCTCGTTGATGCATCAGGAATCCAAGAAACTTCCTTGAACTCACCCCGAACGTACACTTGCTACAATTCAGTTTCATCTTATACTTCCTTAAGATCTCAAATGCTTCTGCTAGGTCAGTTTCATGTTGATGACCCTGCCAACTCTTCACCAACATGTCGTCCATGTAAACTTTCATATTTCTACCAATTAGTAGCGTAAACATCTAGTTCACCATTCTTTTGTACGTAGCACCTGTATTTTCAATCCAAATGGCATCACCGTGTAGCAATACAAACCTTGGCTCTTGAAAAAAGAAGTCTTCTCCTGCTTAGGCAGATGCATTTTTATTTGGTTGTACCTAGAGTAGGCATCCATAAAACTCAATCTCTCGGGCCCAGTAGTGGCATTTACAAGTTGATCTATCCAAGGCAATGGAAAAAAATCCTTTGGTCAAGCCTTGTTCAAATCCATGAAGTAGATACACATCCTCCACTTACCATTAGCCTTCTTCATTAACACTACGTTGGATATCCATTGAGGGTAATGCACTTTTCGAATGAACTCTACTTTTAGTAGCTCGTCTACCTGCTCGGCCACAACCTCATTCCTGTCTTGATTGAAGGTGCGACGATTCTGCTTCATTGGCTTATAGTCTCTATCGACATTGAGTCGATGCACCATAACTTCCCGATCGATTCCTGGCATATCTTCGTGTTACCACGCGAAACACATCAGCATTGCTTCTGAGGAAATTGACGAGACTTGCTCTTTCCTCAGCCCCCAACCTGGTTTCGATGTTGACTCGTCGATCTTCAGTCGTCAAGGGGACAGACTCCACTTCCTCGGTTGGTTCTCCCTGATTAGGAGCAGTCGACTCCATATGGTGACCAGGGCTCGGGTGAGTTCCTCTACAGTGGCTGATCGACTTGTTCGGGCTTTCTCCTAGATGGCCAACTTCATCGAGGCACTGTTGATTCCCTCCAAGGTCCATGTCGATTTGCTTCATTATGATTTTCTCTGATCCGAGTTAATCTCGGTCAAATAGGCTTCGAATCTCAAATCTCAGTCATCCCCACAGACGACGCCAATTGTTGATGCAGAAATTTGACCTCCTGAGATTCTGCCAAATTTGCACCAATTTCCTAGAACAAACGGGATCGACAGGGCCTGCAAAACAAAAGCAATCCTAAGACCAGTGTGGGTTTTACCACACGGGCTCCGATACCTAAGTTAGTATCAAAGTGGTCTAGTATAAAGAGTAGGGTCTGTCTTTCGTACCTCTAGGGTTTGGCTCATCCTCCTATTTGTAGCAATCCAATCCCAATCCCTTTAGTGTTTACACGAGTTGAACCCTAAGGTGTTCCGATGATCTCGACTTCTGAGCCTATGTGTTTCGTCGCTGGCGTAATGTCGAATTGTGGGTCCAGATAAGATAGATTTGGGTTAGAGGGCACAGAGGTCAAGAGACAACTGAAAGAGTGGGCCGGGAACAGCTTGTTGTCAAGAAGGTCTCGGCGTCGAGGGGGTCACCCCCTATCAGCTTGATTTGACCTAGGTCAACGGTTCCCAGTTCGTCCTTTACCCCCAGTCTGACTTGCTCCTTATCGCTTGGTTTGCTCTATTCTTATCTCCTTATAACTGTTATGACATGCAAACACTAACTCAATTTCCTTGTCTCATGCTTCATATTCCTCAGGTGTGGACTTTCCATGGAAGGTTGGAATATTCAACTTGATGCTCTCTAGGTAGTTCTCCTTTCTTGGCCTCTCTCAGATGGGTTGGATTCTTCCTCTTCCTTGGCCATGGTATGCTCTCTTTGGAGGACCTATATCATAATGTTCATTGTTAGCATAATAGTCTCCTAAGGTTCCTACCTCTTCTTCTTGGGAGTCTTTGGATGCCTCTCTTGGACTTAAAGGTCTCCTTCGTTGTGGCATTCTTTATGGTCTCTCCAATCCTTGAACACGAGTGTTCAACGTTTGTAAAGATTCGGTATTCAAGCCTTTGAGTGAATCTTGCAAATGTTTAGACTTGGGCCTCCCTAAGTCTTTCATCACCTACTAGGGACCGATCTCTCTCTTCTTGTGATTCTTGGGACTTTCCTCTTGATGCCATCACTACACAAGTAAAGGTTAGTAAAACGAAAAAAAATTAATAGTTCTCACTTACTCCGTTACTTGACCTCTCGGCTTTTTTCTCTTCTGGTAGGGTAAGGTTGGTGTGGATACCCTCTTTGAGATGCTAACTTGGTTGCTCGTGGCAAATCGACACTTGAACAGGCAAGGAAAAGTCTACAAGTAACAATGCAAAGATGTTTTTTTTTTTTTGTATAGAGGTCAATGATACAGATGATACCAATGTCAAGATATGAAAAATACCAAATGATACTAGACAAGAGAAAGTTTAGTAACAAATGATACCAAATGATAATAAAGTGTCTGAGGAATGATGACTCAAAATACAAGTGATACAAAGAAACAAGATGCAATTACCTTGAGCCTAATGCTCTTGGTGACTAAGACTCGACCACGATATGCAAATTGAAGTCAAAGTACAACAAATGAAAGAAATATGCAATAAAAATTTAAGAAAACAAAAATTAACTTAAAAAGATGTACAAAATCCAATTCGTAGTCAAGCACACACAAAAAGTAACTTACCAACAAAAACAGTGGACTTTGCGGCAAGAAGGGTGACTTTGGGTGAGGTGCGTGTTGTGTACGACTTGGATGGGGCTCAAACCAATGGTAAATGAAAGCACAACGAGTGTACTTAACTTATGTGGGCTGTTAGTTGGGTTTGAAATCGTTTGGAGGGGGCTGCTCTCTCAAAAAGAATTCTGGGGCTACACTAAAGGTCTCTCTCAGGTAGCCCAGTGGGCTTGGCGGCTGTCCTCCTTCTTTAAGACTGTCTCAAGTTGACAATTGCCTAAAGAAATTCTCCAAATTCGTCCAGTTCCAAATATGTAAAGTTTTCTGTCTGAACACTTCGTCTTGAATCACTGATAACTTTTGTTGCGGACCTCGAATGGTTGCAATCTTGGTGTCCCTGGAAACCTATTTCAAAGATCTTCAACATGATATCAAATTTGATAATAAACAATAAAAAGGTCAATGAGATATAAATGATTGAAATTGGTACAGGGGACTCTCAGCTACCGTAGGATTTTTTCCAGAAAATAATGCTCACTAAAATCTCGATAACTTTCAGACCGTAGATTCAAAATTATCGATTCTAGTTTTTTGGGAAAGCTAACTTAGAGATCTTTAAAATGACACTAGTTTCACTTAATTTTGACTTTAGAGCAAAGAGTTATGATATTTCGAAATTGGCTCTCGGTTTTTTGCTCTATGTAGGTTTCTCACAATTTCTGAGGTTTGAAGAAAAATTGAGAACTTTGGCTTCGGGGCTCGGATTAAAGTGAAATTTGGTTTGTTGGAAAGCCTTTTTGGATGCTGGACACACACAAAAAAGGATTTATACACTTTAAAGCAATTTTTGAAGTGAAAAATTCTTATGCAAGAATGATAGAAAAATTGGCACGTGGAAGAAAACAAGAACAAGGGATGAACTTTTTATGATTTTTCGAATAAGGGAAAGACAAAGACAAGAAAGGAAATTAAATGCAGAAAAATAACATATATCACGATCTAGAGCCTCAGTTCTGATACCAAATGATACGCGGCAACTCAAGCGTATGGACTTCTCGAGCCACTAGCCACTTGAATCCAATCCTATAAGAGGTTCAATCCGAAAGGCTAAGGATTAGATGAAATACATTTGCAGTCGTTACCTTGAGAAGATAGAATACTCACTATACTTGAGGCCGGAAATACTATACGAGTTTGATGACCAATCAAACAAGCATGCTCCAAGGGAAAAGATATGAGATCCTAAGTTCAACCACACAAAGGAAATCGATATTTGGGGGGAGGGGGGTTTGCACATGCCAAGGTAGAGAAAACTTTCAACTTCGATTTTTATTTGATTCTAAGATGTCGTAAAACAATTACGGAATAAGCCTATTTATAGGCTAAGACCTATGGCCTTTACAAGAAAAATTACAAATTAAAATAATAAAAATTAAAACAATCTTTCCTAAAATCGAAAAACTTGCTAAAACTAAAAAACAAATAAAATAAAAACAAAAGATAATTCCTTCAATTGTTTTAAAAACAAATTACGAAAACTCTTTCTTAAAATGTTTTAGGAGTGGACGGCAAGGCAAAGCATTTTGGCACCAAGGGTGGGTGTCTAAAATAGGGTGGCGACATCAACGAATGGGGGCGCCCATAGGACTGGTGGTGTGGCGTGTGCGTTGGCGTAGGTGGGGTCATGCGTTGGGGCTAGTGAGGCGTGTAGGGCGCTGGCACGGTAGGCGGGGCGTGCAGGTGGCATGGTGTAGGCATGCGGGTGGACCCGCGTGGGCGCACGTAGGGACTGGTGGGCGTTGGTCTCTTGTGAGGTTAGCAGGCAGGGAAGTGCGCGGGCATGCAAACGCTGGCGGTAAAAGGGGGCGTACGGGCGTGGGCGCTTGCGAGGTTAGCGCTGTAGGGAGAGCTCAGGTGCTTGCAAGGCAGGGACCTTGCGAGGTAAGCACCTTATATGGGCAGGCTCGCAGTAAGGGCACGTAGGCGCTCGGGTGTGCGTGGCCTGAATGTGCGCTTGGCGTGTCTTTGGGGCATGTCCTTGAGGTGTGGCCACTTGCTTGGTTTCTCCTAAACTCCTCTCTTCCTCTTGACCTTCGTTGGTTGTTCATTGTCCTTCAAGATTGATAAATTTGTTGGTGTGCCCAATGAAGTCTTCTTTGTTTTAAAGGTCTTTCTTCTAGCTCATCCTCTTTGTTGATGTAGGTTGGTTCTTGGAGCTTGGAGTCTTTGTTGATGTAGGTTGGTTCTTGGAGCTTGGAGTCTATTATGATCACATTATAATGAAACTAAGCTATGTATATCATTGAAAATTCATAATAAGAATAACAACATAATGTTATATCACCTAAACAGTGTTAGTTTAAATAATCGAGTTACCAGATCTAAATCACCATATTTTTAATGCTAAATTCAGCGATTGTATTGGGACAACAAAAACTCATCTTTATTTCGCTCAATAATGTATAAAATCCAATTTTGTATTTTTCAATTATGAACATTCTCAACTATTTCGATGATATGATACTTTGGTCTTCGAGATCTAAAACAAGAACTCCAGAAAGGAAAAATAATAAAACATAGAAAAAAAAAACAAAGTACAATATCTAAATTAGACAATTCGAAAGCGATCCAATAAACAACAGTAAAGCTTTATAACTTCGATTGAGATTCTATTTTAGAAAAATAATCTATCAATTTGGGTAAACTATTGTTTTGTGAAATAGAAAGTATCTTGATTGGAAAGGAGAACAAGAAAATGTAGTTTGATAGTTTCCAAATTGAGCTGACTTTCTTCCCTTTGAAATGGTGAAGAAAAAAAAAAGTAGAGAAAGAAGCTTGCAAAATAAGCCGTCACTTTTGAAGCTTTTGCAAGAAGGTCTTTTATTTATTTTTATTTTTAAGTAGCCACTTGCTAATTAACTCAAAATTCTTTGGCAAAGAATAGTACATATAAAAACATAAGATATCATCTAATGATTGCAAAGTTACTATCATTAACCGTGTTTGTGTACCATTTTTACTACTATGTTTAATTGCCCCTCCATTGCTTTATTTTATCAAAATTGGTATAACATAAACAAGGCAAAGATTGGAAAATAACCTCAAGCAAATTGACTTTGACAGCCTAGCCCTTTAGCATGTTTGAGAGATCAATTTCGAAGTTCTCTTGTTGTTATGTTTTGTAAAAAATTTATTATCTTTTTGTATAGCAGGGCTTCAATGAAGAAGAACAGGGGGATAATTGTTGGGAATTCTCTACCTCGATAGATAAGAGATAGCGTGCAAGCGCACACGATCACAAGTAATATAGGAAAAATATATTTCAAGTTTGTATTCTCAAGGACTTTTAATTCCAA
Source organism: Momordica charantia (assembly GCF_013281855.1). Classification (NCBI taxonomy): domain Eukaryota; kingdom Viridiplantae; phylum Streptophyta; class Magnoliopsida; order Cucurbitales; family Cucurbitaceae; genus Momordica; species Momordica charantia. The sequence goes on along the minus strand of NW_028275161.1, from coordinate 5,923,374 downwards.
AAGAAATTTGTGAAATGTTTCGAAACTGTAATTGGGCTTATAAATATAAGGCTTCTAATTAAAGACAACCCCTCTGCTTCTTGCCTTAGTATGAAAAGAAATAACATAAAGGCGAAGAAAGCGCCAGACACTACTTTGACGTATGCTGGAACTAAGTTCTACTCTTATCACGAATCGTTTTTTGTTGTTTCAAAGCCTAGGGCAACCACTGGTCATATGATGTGAATGATGTTTATGGTTAGGCCAATAAATTTAGTAGATTAAGCTCATTTATTTTTGGATCGGAATTAAGGTTAGTGACTCTACTTTTAGAATTCCTTAGGGCTAGGTCGGAAATTTTACAATTTTTGTTTGAGATGACTTTGTACTTAGTGTTGTTTGATGTGAATAATATTTATGGTTGTTATGATGCAGTAAAGAGTTTTAGTTATGAGACCTTATGCATGATCATGAATGTGTATGTCTTTCGTTTTTCATACAAGTTTGTGGCAACCACTGTCCTACAATTTTTTTTTAAAATATATGTACATAGACTGAGACTGAAATTGAGAACCTAAGTGGGTGAGACTTGGCTCTGTTGACTGGGTGTCAACGAGTCTCCCACGATACACACCTATGTACCATAATGGAGTTGATATTATGTACGCAATGATGAGTTAAATTGGCCATATTGGACAAAAAGAAAAGAAAATGAAAAGAATTTGACCGATAATGATTTAGGTCCTACATGTTCATGTTAAATGTTATGTATGTGTATGCATGTTCGTTATCGTTTCCAAATGGAACTCCATAGATCGTACATTGCATCTTTCCATCGAATATTGTGCCAATGATAACAATTTTTTCAATTGACCCTATTGATAGTTTGCAAGTTTTTTCCTTCGAACAAAATATAATCAAACATAAAAATATTTTATGAATAAAATTATATTAAACATTAAATAAGATTTGATCTTACTACTATTGAAGTCAACTTTATTGGACCTTCAAGTCTATGACATTATTCAACATTCTTATCTATTAGAGTACTTTTTCGACTAGCTTTGCACGAAGGTGGAGTTGGATGATTCATAGGAGTTTGTTCACGTGGTTGAATTATGGGAATTGGTGGACTTGGTTGGCTTACTGAAGTTCTTTTGATGTTTGACTTACGCTTTATCTGTTAAGATAGTTGCAAGGTGAAAGAAAATCACCTACGTCTCGCACCTGTCCACAATGCTATGGTGTTCCCAACGCTTGAGTTAGAACATCATCACCTTTGTGTTCATTTTCTAACTCATCCCATCACAAAATAAAGTTGCCGAATTTCATTAACTATCAATATATGGAAAATCAAATTATATATATCACTACTTAAAAAAACAAACAACTTACAATATTTCATGCAACATTTCGAGTCAGATCATTAGAATAATCATTTGTTCTATTGTTCAGATATGCATATTTCCATAATCTTGCACCATTGGATGACTTACTAGATTTTTCTATATGACAAAAAAATAATAGAGAATACATTAATGAAAGATTATCAAACTCATTTGCTAAATAAAATATGTAATAAATAACAAAAACAAAAGCTTGAAATACTTATCAATTTCTTTGCTAAATTTGCATAATCTTTGCATGATATGTGACGGTTATATTTGTCGTAAGCTCTCGTTTCATGTTATGCAGGACTAAATTTCTACATAATAATGTAAAACACGCTTTTATTATAAACATAGTTGATCAACTTATACTTATATTCAATCAAATTGAATTACCCAAATTTCTTATGATAATCTAGCTAAAAAAAAGTATTCCATTGAGCGTACTTGATATGTTCATATTTTTCTGATGGAGAGGCCAAACAATGTGGTTGGTCCTTATATGGAATGATAAACGTTTGAGTAAACTTGTTCTTAAAAGTCTTATATTTGTCCCAGTCGATAAAAGAGTATTATGTCTTGTTCAAGGGTCAACTACAAATTTCATCTATAACAAATGAAAAAATAAATAATGGTCAAAATGCATTACTTAAAAAATGTGTGGTAGTTAAATCATGATCTAAAACATACCTCAACATGCTAAAAAATTCTGTCTTTTGAGTCACGTGGGACTTGTTTCCAGTGACCATATATCATGTGAATTTGGTTCCTCGCACAAATCCCTACATAACTTCAAAAAACTTCTTAGTAATCTCTCCAATAGGTTAGCCTTCCTCATTATATGAAATGAGTTTTTGCTCCCTGTTATCTCTAATGCTTTAATTCTGTTGGGAAAATTACTTACCAAGAAACTTTTACTCTTCCACAATTCTTCATGAAAACTAGGGGTGTACAAAATTAACCAAAAAACTGATCCGACAGACCAAAACCGATCGAACCAACGTCGGTCGGTCGGTTTTTACCTAAGTCAGTCGGGGTCGATTTTTGTGGTAAATATAGTCCAAACTGACTGACCGACTATTTACTTAATTATTAAAAAAATAATTATATAATTGTCGCAATGTCATCGCGACGCGGAACGACCGACGTCATCCCTTAAAAGATCTCTTTCGAGATAAGGGTTTGGAGTCGCCACCAATCATCTACGAGGTGTGATTGGTCACCTATTTAAAATAACTTGGTCTACAAAAACAAATTTTTTGGTTCGGGAGTCGACTGAGCGTAGGGAAGGTGTTAGCACCCTACGACACCCGTTCGAAAACGGTACCATATTTTGTCAAAAATCATCCTATTATCTTATTTGGTTAAAAAAAAAAAGAAATGTTTTTATTCTATTTTCAATGTCTCATATTATATTAATTCACAATTTGTAATAAGATATGAATTAATAGGTATGAGTGGCACGAAGGCCATTAGGAAAATTAAGCACCTCGACAATACTGGAAGGTTCTAATTCCCATCATTGGAGTTTTTGAAATAATTATTTTGCAAAAAAGTAACAAATAAAAAAATAATTTTAATTTTAAGAAACTTTGAGACTTGAACATGCGACAGATATATCTCATTTTGAGATATTAGTTATGTTCCTTAATATCTCACCAATGTACCACCATTTTGAGATATTAGTTATGTTCCTTTTGAAAATACAAATTTTGTATTTTTGAATTTTGTTAAAAAAAACTATAAACTAAATCTTTTATTTAAAATAATATTTTTGTAAAAACAATAATAAAATGAGGAGGTATTCAAAGACTCGAACTTCGACAGATATATTAAAAACCAAACATCTTACCACCATGCCAATATCCTAGGATGTAAACATAGTATTCTTTTACAAAAACAAAGCTTTTAATTTATTTTTTAAAACTAAAAAAAATGAATTTTGTTAAATTAAAACAAAAAAATAAAAACAACTTTTTATTTATTTCAATTTTAAAGAGATTCTTTAAAAGAAATATTTTTATTTCAAAATTTAACAAAATAAATCAAATTTACTTAAAACAAATTTATTCGTTGAGATTGTTTCCAACAACTATAATTAACAAACTTATTTTAAAAGATTTTACCTTTATTTATTTTCCTAAAACTTGAATTTTATAGCTTTCTTAAAAATATTTTTTTCTTTTAAATTTAGTTTTTACTAATTCAAAGAAATTTATTTTCAATTTATTTACAAAATCTTTACTCTTTTTCAAAAAGAAATTTACTTTAATAAAATGTTATTTTAAAAGAAATTCCTTGTTAGAAAAAAAAACCTTTTATTTATTTTACATTTAAAAAAAACATGGCTTAAAACAAAATATTTCCTTTTTAAAATTAACTTTTATTTACCAAAAAGAAAAAAACTATTTTTATAAACAAAAAGGAAAATCATTTATCAAAATCATGTACTATTTTTCAAAAACGTATTTAAAAAGTATTACTTTAAACCTTTTTGTTTTTTAAGAAAACTTTAACAGTATCAGATCATACCGTCTACCAGCAACGATCTGTGAATCTTGTTTTCGTAGGGTTTTGCTTGGTTGTGGAGGTCACCGAGGCTTCGCTTGGGTTGGTCGTGTATGTTCGTTGGTCCTGCAGGATGAGTTATTGGAGTTTATTGTAGAGAGAGAAATAGGGAGTGGTGAGAGGTAGAAGATGAAGAAGAAGGTGACCTTTTTTAAGAGAGGAATAAAACTAAATTTTTCTAAGGGTCTACTACTTTTCTTTCTCTGTTGTGTGTTCTCTGTGTCTCTATATGTCCTTTAAATACACAAAAAAAAAAAATAAAACAGTAACATGCGTGAGTCAAGTAAAACCAGAGAGAAAAAAAGGAAGGGAAAACGTAGGGAATGACACCTGTAGAACCTTGACCAAGAAAAAATCAAACGGAGAAAAAAAAACTGTTAATATCAAACGTTTAAAATAAAATCTTTATTTTTAAATTTGTACTTTTATTAATAAAATCAAAATCTTTAAAAGAAAACCTTTTTTAAATTTAAATTAAAACTTTAGCTTATAAACAATAATAAAGTAATCTTTTTTAATGAAGATATTTAAAATAATAATAATAATCAAAAAATTAGCCGGACCAATAACGGTGTCTACAATAATTATATAACTATATAATTATATATATATAAATATATATACATCAAAATTTAGGGTTTACAAGCCCTTCCCACTTGTATCACTGCCGCAACACCCTTCCTCGTGCTCCCACTCTCTTTCTACTCTCTCTCACTCTCCCCCTTTCTCTCTAAACCATCTCTTCTCCTTCATCAACCATCTTTCTCCCCTTTCATCAACTTCGACGCTGACGCCATCGCTGATGTTTTTCAATGTCGTCGTTGATGCTGACGCTGACGATCTTTCTCTCCCAATATTCGATTTCTTCGTGCATGTACTTTTATCTCTCAGATCTAAGATTTTGGGTATGAAAGATTTTATTTTCTTTTAGATATAAGATGTTTTTTGTCCTTTCATCCATTTCGAACACTTTTCTGGAACACATATATTTTTTTTCGTTATTCTTCTTGAAAATTGCGAACTTGTTTCAAAAGAGATAAAAAAAAATCTGTTAACCGACTAAAACCGACCGACGAAATGTCGGTCGGTGAGAAAGGAGGAAAGTCAATTGGTCAATTTCCATTTTTGGAAATCAACCTATGGTCAGTCGACGGGGATTTTGGCCTGAAAACGGACCCGACCGACCGATGTACACCCCTAATGAATACACGATCAACCACAATAATATGAGATAATAAAGAAAGCACATAGACGAAACAGAGAATTTATACTAGTTCACTCAACTATGGGCTACGCCCAGTCTTCAGCGAAGAATGAGTTCTACTATAATATTGGGATAAACAATGGGGAATACAATAATCTCTCAAATCTAGAAGCCTCAAAAGCCACCTAACTTCTAGGAACTACAACAATAGAATCCTAAGAATACAATAATGAAAAATCTCACCAAATACTCACGAGAACTAGTTGCCAATGATTCACTACAACCATGGGATCTCGTCTTTGTATTTCTGCCAATACCTATTGCTGCCACCCCTCTATATCAATGCACCAACATTGCTCGGGCTGCCCCTCTAAAGTGTGCAACAACACAACATAAAGACCTAAAGAAAAATAAACTATTTCTTTTATAAAGTCATCCTAGTGTTAAAAACAAACACTCGCGCGCCTCTTTGATTTTTCACCTATTTGTTGTAGCGTTGAGACACTCATCCTCTCGACCTGAGTGGCTCTTGTAGCAAATTCTACAATTTTTTTCCTCAAATTTTCCAATTATTTTCCGCTTCAATTGTGGTTATGCTCCACCAATCCCAATAAATCCACGCATGATCGTGGAACCCCTAACAACCCTTTCCCTCGACCCATTATGCCAAGAAGTTGTTCATTCCTCATTTGTTTTATTTTCGCTGCTACTACTTGTTGTATAAAGACGTCTACATATAAATATATACTTTTACCTCAAGTAAAAAATAATAAGAAGTAAATGTATAAATTAATATGTAAAAACAAAAGAACAAAACATATACCCATTTATAAAATCAGTTGTCAAGTCATGTATCATCGCAATCACTTCTTGCATATATATATATGTATCATCATCCATATCATTAAATATAACAATATTATGTATTGATTTCAATAATCCATAGCAATCATAAATCAGTTGTCAAGTCATGTATCATTGCAATCACTTATTCCATATATATATGTATCATCATCCATATCATTAAATATAACAATATTATGTATTGATTTCAATAATCCATAGCAATCAATTATTGTATCTCTGAATTCATCAACATTAGATTCATCCTCAAAATCTCATTGAGGAGGTGCGAGCACGGCTAACAAACTTGGATTCATAGGGTCAATAACATAAAACACGTGAGTTGCTTGAGATGCTAGAATGAACTGATCGAATTTGTGTCCAATTTGATTAAAGTTCATGGTTGTAAAACCAAACTCATTTACCTTAAGACCCTTGTTTTCATCAACTGAATAACATTTCAATAACACAAATGTAAAATCATAGTAATCAAGCTCCCATATTTCTTGAATTACTCCATAAAATGTGATATATGAAATAACAAGACTCTTATTTTGGTCTTAGCTGTTGGGTGTGTTGTCCTAAACACGTAGTTTGTATTTTGTGTAAAACCAAATGTATATTCAATAAAGTTTTATTCAATAAATTTGTTGTTGAATTCATAGCATTGCATTGTCCAAAATCCAATAAACTAAACATCCGAGGTTATTTTAGTGTAACCGGGACAGTATATGTACTGGGTATATATTTGATATACCCATGATATACGAGGTATATATTTGATATACCCTGATATACAAGTGGATAATGTCCCGTGAATAACCTAAAGGTCTATAGTATATGGATAAGGCTGGGTACCTTATCCTGATAACACTATAGATACGACCCATTCTGTAAAGGTTACAGACGACTCGATCCAAGTCGTTCGTGTGGAGACATGCGAGTGGGGGTATCCTATACAATGAGTTTGTATAAGACCGGACCACGAAATAACTAATCTTTAGATGTAACACCGTTAACTAATAGATTGCTGTTTCTTAGGATGACTAGACAACTCATTCTCAATCCTGAGTGAGTTATGGATTTCTGCCCGTAAGGGCTCGTCCTTTGATCTGTATGGGTTAGAGTGGCCCGAGTTGCCGACTCAATATTCCTACCATTTTGGGGACGAGACCGAGTGGGGAGCTGGGAACATAACTTCACAAGATGGAATTCACTCCTCTCCGACTTTAGGGGAGTAGATGAGTGTTCCCTTAAATGCTGACTCCGGGACTTGAACAAGGGGCCCCACCCTCTCATTGGCCCGAGAGGGACTTCCGGTTATTGGTCGGACCATAACCGGGTTGTTCATTAGAAGGGCAGTGGTATTTAAGGAGTAAGATGTAACTCAGGGGTAAAACGGTAATTTGACCCAACTTGAGTTACGAGCACTCATGAAGGATTGACTCGTCATTAATGGTCGTATATCCATGGACATGAAAACATTCTCAGTGAGAAGAGTGCAACTGCGGGTCTTTAGTAGAATGACCCGTAGTTAACGAATCTTGATTAACTCGGTCAATGAGTTTGACCGATTAATCTTGCATCGTTGGAGCTTCTGATCTGTAGGTCCATTAGGTCCCCTTGCTAGCTCATAACGGGTAAAACGAGGATCAAGTTTTTGGAAGAATTTGAATTGTTCAAATTACTTAAGGGATTATATGTATATTGATACATTATAATATATAGTTAATTATAAATTAAAACTATATATTATGAGAGAAATTATTTTAATGAGATTCAAATAAAATTAATATGAATATGATTCATATTAAAACTATAGGTTAAAAATACTGTGCATAAGATGTACATTACAACTATAGGTTATGCGAGAGAAATGTTTTAGAATGTGATTCTAATTTTAAAATAAATAATTAATTTGATTTATATATATATTTATTAATTAATTATTAATTAGATTAATAATTAATTATATTTATTAATTAATATGATTAATTAATAAATTATATATATATATTAATTATTATTATTAATTAATAATATTAATATATAAATTAATAATTAACCACCTTGCAAAATTGCAGGGGAGTGGGCAGTTAAGTGACGTGGGTAACTCCCCACGTCACTGTTTTTTTTTTGTTCTTCCTTTTGCAGTTCTGCAAAATATAGGAGAACAGAACAGAGAAAAAAAAATAGTTGAACTGACAATCTCTCTCAAGCCCTCTCTCAACACTCCCTCTCATTCCAAACAAGGAGCTCCCACAAGCACGGTCTCGAGACCCAAGAGGATAACGAGGAAGACTCGATGGTGGTGTTCGAAGGGAATTCGTTGAAGAAAAGTTCTTCAAAGGTATGGTTTTCCCCTATGTTTTTCTTCTTTGCATATTGATTTTGTTTCCCAAATATCACGAACAACGGTCCGCTTCCGCTCCGGGATTCACATCCCTTCATTAGCAACTAATTTAACACCACTATTTTGAACACTTCTTATTTAATCCCATTATTTTGTGTGACAAGGACGACTATCAACCATATAACTAGCATACGTGGCTACATCTAGACAAGGACCACTAGATAATCATCTTAAAGTAGGTAGGATCGAATTGTTTGGGATCTCAAGTTTTAGTGCAACCTATATAAACAAACTAAAATTATAATCCATATAAAATAAATACATACCTTTTAAAATATATTAATAAAATACTATCTGTTCATGTAGCCAAGAATAAATGTAGGATGGTGTTCATTTTATAGTCATTTTCCATTCTTTGACATCCTTATATTGATTGTTTTAAAAAACTTAAGATGTTACCTATTCCAAATGATATATCACACATATTATTCAAATAAATAAAAACAATATAAATCAATTTTGATGAATGCATATACTGTGTATACGTACTCTATAAGTAGAAGCCACATTACATGTGTTTTAAAACATAAAGGTGAACTTGATCCAATTGTTGTTTTCCCAATATTGTGGAAGACACAGCTGACAATTGTCTTGTTTTCAAATCTTAACTTTTTTACATTTGAACCCAATCCAATTGGATCAATCTCAAATAAAAACTAATAACAAAATTTCATAGTTCTTCTACAATGTAACATTATCTAGTCCATCATTCCTGTTGATTTTAATTTAATATGTAACCTTTTAAAACCTTTATGTATCACTCAAAAGGATACATCCATCATAAACAGATATGCCCACACAACTGCGTTTCTCTCAATAGGTGCACAGTAAGGTGAACCATGATGGTGGAAAATATTTTTCTAATAAACATAAAGTGACCAAAATTTCATCTTGCAACTTCTGAAGCTTTTAGGAATCGATCACTTTACTACATATAGCATTGAAGAAAAAACTTAATCGAACAATAGCATATTTCACATATTTTGGTAAGACCCCACAAATTGTCACGACTATAAATTGTCAAGAGGCAATCCATTGTTTCTCGAAATGGATAACTTTTGTTTCTTTTAGTCCTTACTTATGTTCTGTCGTACTTGAATTTATTTCATTGAACAAGTTGCTACAAAATTCTCTCATCAAGTTTCGTCTGAGTATCCATTGTTTCTCGAAATGAAATTCTTGGACACTACAAGATTTTACTAAAATAACGATAACTTTCAGACCACTAGACGAAAGTCATCTATTTTATTCTCTCTAGACTAACTCAATTATCTTTCAAATAACACTGGTTCCACTCAATTTAAAGCTATGAGAAAAAAGATATGGCTTCTCGAAGTTGCGGCTTCAAATTTGCTCTTTGCCAAGCTTCTCTAAAAAATCTGGGATTCGAAGAAAAATTGATAACTTTGGCTATGGGGCTCAGTTTAAAGTGAATTTTTCTTTTTGTTGCAAAGTGTTTTTAATGTTGAATAAAAACAATAAGGATTTGAACACTTTAAAGTAATTTTCGTAATCAATTATTTCATGCAAGAGACAATAAAAGGCACACAGAAGACAAAGAACAAAGGGGTGAAAAATTTTGGAATTTTTGAATAAGATGAAAGTAAAGACAAAGATGAAAAGGAAAGACAAGAAAATAAAAGAATATATCCTAATATAGAGCCTAAGTTATGATACCAAATAATACTCGACAATTCAAACATATGGGTTTCTTGAGCCTCTAGCCACTTGAATTCAATCATATAGTTGGTTCAACCTAGAAGGGAAAGGTTAAATGTATTATCTTTCCAGTCAAAACCACGAGCAGACAAAATATTCACTATGCTCGAGACAGGAAACACTCCATGAGTTACAAAATAAAAATAAATCCTTAAATCTAAGAGAAAATAAAATGCAAAGATATTTCCTGAAAACGTCAACTTAATAATCAAGCAATGTAAATTATTCCTTAAGTAAAAGATGATAAAACAAAATAAAATCAATAAATAGAAAATATATTTCTTAAATGAGAGAAGCGAGCGGCAATGGGGGCCTAAGTGCGCGTGGGCGGCATGGGGGATGCAAGTGTGGGAGTGCGTGCATAGCTGCAGGCATCACGATAGGGGCATGTGCATGGGGTGAATGGCAGGTGTGTGCGGTAGGGAATGCATGCGACCAGGAGGCACGAGCAGTAGAGGTAGAACAAGCGTGGGCGCGCATTGGCTGCTGGCATGGGCGGTTCTAATGGGTTGCTAGTGGTCTGTGCGACGGGGGACGTACGACTGGGAGGTTGGCAGGGGCGTGTGGCATCGCGTGCGCATAGGGGTGTGCAGTAGAAAGTGAGCGAGGAGTTGAGGGGTGACGTGCGTGCGCGAGATGTTTGCTTGCTAGGTTCTCGCACAGGATCTGTGCACGTGTTGCGTTCCCACAACCTAAGTGAATGTAAGTGCAACTGTACATTATACTTGTCAATTGTAGTACAAACAAGGTTGAAACCTATAAAAACTATGCATAAAACTCTAATTATGTGCTCAAGAATTTACCAAAAATGCAGACTAAAATATAACCAGTTGAATTGTGATTAAAACTAGACTATATAAATTAGAACACATAAATGAGCTCCAAGAGAGAAAATATTATGGATAACAGAATTTAGGGCAAACATATAAAAAGAATAGACAAATTGGGGGTAACAAATAGTGAGATTGAGACGGGGGTGATCACATTCACTCGCTCACATGCAGTGCTCTAGCATAGAAATGTAGTTGATGCTCAAACCGATAGGGTTCTCTTTTGAGACACCCATAAATGACTCTCTAAAACTCTTGTTTTTTAATCAAGCTTAAAGAATAGTTTCTAAGCATGATTAGGTGGACCTTATCCCTAAGTATCCATGGACGTACTAGAAGGAGAAACTAATCCCAAATAGAGTCAATCACGCATCCTATGCACCCTTCCGAGTCATACAAGAGCAAGTAAATTGATAAATGTGGCCACCAAAAATCAGTAAGATGAAAATATTAATACAACTCTATTTATCAACAATAAAAACAGGCTAGGAAAGTCAGTGTTCACATGTTACAGCATGAGATCTCCCCCAAAAATGGGTGTTTAGTTCATGGGGGAGAAGAAGAATACAATGGGTAAAGAAAAGAAACAACTCATTTCGTGAAAGAACCCTTTTAAACCTGCTGCAACCACTAGCTCAATGAATAACCCAATGGCTCCAGCTTCTATTGTCAGCTCTTTATTGAAAATGGGGTCTGCTCCCATTGTCTTCAACACCAACATTGGAATATTTTCCTCTCTTGGGATCTGTCCTGTCGGCTGGGTTAGCATTGGCTTTTATATCGGGCCTCATAATTTAGGGCAACATGCAATTCTTCTACGTATGTGGTTAAAATTCTTGTGCAAGGAAGTTACTGCGCTGCCCAGACTTGCTGCCACATAAAATTGTCCCAGCATGGCACACTCTGGCATTACAAAGCTCTGACATTTCTCTTCAAATTGTACTGCACTTTAGCAACTTCTCCAGATTCTGCCTAATTAGCCCAAAAATCAGAGAAATGAGTAAGAACATGTAAAAATTGAGTACTACGAGGATTAAGAACATGGTAATAAGCCTTTTCACTCAATTCATCACTTAGGCATGCAATTTAGACAAATATCCTTACATTAAAGCACAAATTAACCCAAATATTAGCTCAAATAACTCTCTTTTGGAGAGTTATAAGCTCGTTGGGCACGCGTTGTACGTGCGATGGACCTTCCTAGGCATATTCTTGGTTCCTCCTTGAGTTCCATCCTCTTTTTAGGGGGCCTTGCGTCTTTATTTTTCTCTTTATTGAATTAGGTTGATTTTGGATCTCTGGCCAAAATAGAGTCATATAAGTAGCTAATCCGGCCCCTAAGGGTTTAGCTAGGTGATGACTTTTCCTTCATGTTGTAATGTTGTTGTAGTTTTCTTAATATACATTGACTTGATGTTCTCTTTATTCTGTATGTCATTGTTAGTGTATTTTCAACTTGATCAACTAAGAAAACCACAAATTTATCCGAGAGGAAAGACTTCAAAGAATGAGTAAATAAATAGAAGTTAACGGGATTTTTTGAGAGATAACTTGTTTAGTTTGTAAAGTCCTATGGCTAGAATACAAGAGGGGAAGGTTGCTAAAGAAGTCATAGAGATATGAAACTGTTTAGGAACCACTCTATAGACCCTTGAGAGAAAAGTAAATGAAGTTCATTCCTCAGATTTTCATAAGTTAGGACATGTTTATTTACCAGGAATCGGAATAGGAATGAAAACCAATTGGAATGAAATCAATCAGAATGGAAATCTTATTTCTTTGATGTTGTTTACTAGAAATTTTATGGAATCGGAATCAAAATTCCTTTGATGTTATTTATTAAAACTTTCTAGAATCGGAATTAGAATAAAATATGTAACAATTAGTAGTATACCTCTCTATTCTTTCTAGCTAATTATAAATCCATTATTAGGTTAATCTTTTTTTAATTAAAATAATAATAAATTTTTGTTTATTTTATTTCTATATTATTGATAAGAAATATTTTTTATTATAATAATTTATTTAATATTAATAAATAATGAATCATTAAAATAAAATTACATAAAGTAAAATACTTTTTTATTACAACAACCATCATTTAATATAAAATATTATTAAATTTTATTATTCTAATATTTAAAAATTAAATATAAATTTATAATATTTTATAATAAAATCACATTAACTAATAAAAGTTGTATAAATTTTATTAGAAGAAAAATTATTAGTAGTATAAATGAAAAATAAATAATAGTAGTATAAAACAATTAATTTATTAAGTTTCGTGTTTCATTAATAGAGGACAGAGAAATGGTAAAAGTAGTAAAGTAATTGTAATAAATGCATAGGGCCCCAGAATAAGAAATGAGAATGAGAATCAGATTGATGAGGGTGTAGTTGAGGAATGAGATTGTCCCTTTTAAGAGGATGAGATTACCAAGTTGAGGTGGGTCCCACTACTTGATTTCATTCCTACAATTTGGTAAATTTTTTCCATTCTTTGATTCTCATTCTCTCATAGTAAACATGACTTTAATGTAGTCTAATAACATGTTATATAATTCGTTATAGCTATATGGGAATTGGGGATTCGTATAGTTTAACGTTGCTCTCTTTCATTGTGTGACAACCTTATATCTAGTTTTAATTCTATTATTGTTTATTTTTTAGTATCTTCCATTTATTCCATTACACAAAAGCAATATTTTGTCCAAGCCGCATTTGTTTAAGGCATTGTCTTGAACTCAATTCGATTGTTCTTTATAGAGTCCTTGACATACGATAACTTAGAATATTTCCTTTATTACACCGTTATGACTACATGGGCTTGTGCATATTTTAGTCCGTGTCAAGTTTGACGCCGTTTTCGAGGACTCTTTTTAGAGAGCTAACAAATTGCTTTTTAATACAATGCAACAACACTCTGGTTGACTCTTAAAACTAACTTATCTTGTTAATATTTGTGTCAGGTGATAAATAGTGCATGCACAATAGGGAAGGTGCAAATTTTGCTCTTCAGATTGAAATGACTTTGAGGTAAAGAAGAACCGCTTTAAGAAATTTTACTAAAGAAGAAATGAGTTATATTAGAGGGAGAATCCTCTTGTGGTTCCACCTGAGATCCTACTACAAATTCGAGAGTGCAACCAGTGTAAAATGATAATCGTGTAAATAATAATCTCATTCTAATCGTGTAAATAATAATCTCATTCTAATGGTAGATGACAAAATTAGAGGAATAGGGGATTATGCCACTAGAATTTAATGCTTTGAACCCTGGAATCTATGGGCCAATTTGGAGGTTGCCCTGCTGAAAGTCCACACTTCCACTTAAAGTCATTTATAGAAGTGTGTGACTCATTCAAGATTCAACGAGTGACAAAAGAAGCATTAAGACTGAAGCTATTCTCATATTCTTTGAGGAACGATTCAAAAGTATAGTTGAATTCATTACTTGCAGGTTTCATCACTCCATGGATCGTATGTTGATAGGTCGAGCTAGCATTATTTAGGTCAAAAGGCACAACTTTATAGAAGTACAACCCTTGGTCTGTGACGAATGAGGTATGCTCTTGGCCGAGTATATGCATCTTGATTTGGTTATAGCCCAAGTAAGGATCTATAAAAGTTAAGGGTTCGTGTCTTGCGGTGGCGATGACCAATTGATTTATTTGAGGAAGGGGAAAACTATCCTTCAGATATGCTTTGTTGAAGCTTGTAAAGTCTATACCATACACGCTACTTTCTGTTAGTTTTTTTTTTTTAATTAAAACTAGTTAAAGAGCCACACATGATAGTGAAATTCCTTTATAAAATCACCTCGAAGAAGCTCTTGAAATTCTTCACTTATTAGAGCACTCCTCTCGACGTTGACAGGCCGACATTTTTATTTTATTGGTCGGAATGAAGGGTCCACGTTAATATGATGAACCATGATCTTCAAATCTATGTCAGGCGCATCATCGTTTGATCATGCAAATACATCAACATTAGTCTTGAGAAATTCGATTAGCCCCTTCATCGTCTTGGCCTTCTTCTTAGTGTCGATATTGATTTACTTATCAAGGTTTAGAAGTAGGACAAGCTCTAACTTTTTGGATATTATTTCTCAATTTTACTCTGAAATGTCTTATTTAGGCTAAAGCTAAGGGTTTAGTGGCTTCGTAATAGTCTCACATATCGCCGATCCTTTGAGGGTTGAATCATAACATTTCCTCGAACTCTTTTGGTCACCTTGGACTGTCGTTATCCCTTTGAAAGTTGGATACTTCATCGACTGGTGGAACGTCAAAGGAACAACTTGAAGGGCATGGATGATAGGTCAATCAAAGATCGCATTATAGGTCAAGGGCTTGATCAATAAAGACAAACTCAACCACCTTCATCACTTGAGTCTCTCCTTCTGAGATGATTCTGAGATGATGATGGGCAGATCAATGCATCCTTTGGCCACCATTATTTTGCCAACAAATCTCACCAACGGGGTCAGACATTTATTTAGTTGGGTTATTTCCCAACCTAAGGTTAAATAAATGGAGAATGATAATTTATAGATGTGCCACAGTCGACCAATACACATAAGCCTTTGACATGGTCTATATTTGGAGCAATGACCATAGCATCATTGTGCATCATAGACACCCTCCATGTCTTGGTCGTCAAAGATAATAGGGATGGTTGATGCCGTAGAGTACATGTATATACTTCGTGTCTTACCTTTCTAACTATGTCTTTTCTCTTGCATCCAGATTGGCCCTCACTTGGACCCCAAAAGATCATATTAATGACCGTAGGTCGGTTGATGTTGCATTGAGATGGCAATCTGAAGCGTTCTCTATCCCGATGTTTTGTCATCTTCATTGGAGCACATCGTTCGCGTTGGGTGATGTATTTTCTTCAAATACCCCATTTCAATAAGATCAATGCAATATGAGGTATCATGTCCATGGTCTTTATGGAACTAGAATTCTTTACCTCAGTTCCTCTTGTTTGGAGCTTGACGTATTTTGTTTGGTTTCTTGAGTAAACCTTTTAGGCCACTATTCTCCACATTAGCCAAAATCTAGGTTATGGGGACATTTGTCGACGTATACCTCACCAAAATCTCAGCTATGGGGACATTCATTGGCGTATACTTCTCAAACCTTGTTCCTCGACTCGTACTCTTCTAGTCAGTTTGTCGATCTTCATAGGATCAAACGAGTTGAGGTTTCTGCAGGCTTTTCCTTTAGCTTTGTTGGTGGCTCATCTCATACTTATAATGTCCCGACTTTAATAATTTTTCAGCATCGATATGCTTGGCTCGGATGAGCACCTCATTAAAGTTTGTTACAGGCTTCTTGCCTAGTGACCAGATCGGCCCTTATTGAGGTTAGACATGAAGGCTAACATTGCCATATCATCTTAAGAATTCGACACTTTGGTTTATTCTACCTTAACTCTACTGACATAATCCTAAAGGGATTCTCATTCTTACTGACTATTGGTGAGCAAGTGTGTAGTAGGCCATTTAACATGATGTCGCACTAAGAATTGAGTGATGAACATTTTCCTCAGCTACTTGTAAATGGATATGGACTTTTGCTTTAGTTTCTAATACCATATCCGTGTTTCCCCTCTTAACGAAATTGAGTAGGTTTGACATTTAAGGCCATCACGTACAGCCTAAAATTCCATAAGGGCCTCGTAAGTTTCAACAGGTTGGGGTAACTTTGCCTTTGTATTTTTCCTTGAGGTCATCTATTTCATCTTAAGACTGATCCTTCATTTTGTCAAATTATAATCACAGATCTTTACCTCCAACAGCTTCAAATCATGCTGGTCAAGGTAAATCCTCAATTCTAATAGGGAAATTGGTTTGCCTTCCACTTTGAGACTCCTTGTTCTTGCCCTATCATTTAAGGTATTCTTGAGGCCACCGGGGGCGGGGACAAACTTCATCTTATTTGGAGGGATTGTTGAGCTTTTGAGCATCGAGCATTGTCTGAAGGTCTTTGATAGAACACCGACCATGGGTTGTATCGAAGTTGGTTCTTCCATCATTGTGATGATTTTTGTTGTCCCAAGGTGGGAGATGAAGGTCGAAATAATGTACTCGTCTTGGTAAATTGAGTGGCAAGGGCGGAAAATCCACATTAGGATGCAAATTTTATCTTGAGTCGAGGCTGATTCTCTCACTTGTTCGCATAAGGTTGATTTTCTCATTCGGGAGAGAAGGTTCAATAGGGTCCTTCCCTTTTCACGAGTGCGGTGAAATGGAGGCTCGATCACCTCAATTCGTCCAAGATTTTGGTAAGTCTGCTCGATGACCTCCATTCTTTCCATCACACGACCATTTCAGCCTGCATAGTGGCCACAATGTCCGGTTCTACTAGTTGAGCGGTAGTTCGCTCAATTTGCCTGCCTCATATTCCTTGGGTTTGTTACTGCCTTCTTCGTGGAGGAAGATCCTCTCGAACTATTAAGGTACAACGAACACGAGTTCGAACTTCAAACCCATGAGGTATTAAGTGGATTAACAATAGCTATTGAAGTATCTGATTAGGAACTGCTCTCGATGTACCCGGAGCTTGAACATTGGCCTGATGTCCATAGTTGCTTGACTTTTGAGAATATTGAGTCACCATTGCTTGGTAGGGATTAAATTAATTTTGTTAATACCCACAGGTAGTGCCAAATGTTTGATCACAAGTCTGATCATCCTGTCAGCTCGAATAGGAGAGACTAACCTACATAAAGAGAGAAAGAGGCTCCGACGCTCAAATCAATCTAAGTTTCATCAATCATTCAGAGTAAGTGGAATAAATTCGTATACTTGAAATTTTTTGCGGGTCCCTCTATCTATAGGCTTTGGTGTATAGGTTCACATGCTCAACAATTATACTCTTATGGAGTTTGTGGCGTGTTGTCGCAAAAGTAGTTAAAAGCAATAAGGCGCGAGGTTGTGATCATTGACCCGTTATTTATTTAAGGCTGGCCGTTAAGATCCATATCGGTCGATTCGGCCTTTACAAAGGCATTCAAAACTATATAATATATTGTTGACTCGACCAATGAAGGTGGGTCGAGCCTACTTTGTCGTCTTTCCAGACTCATTGGTTTATGTTATAGGTTATTATAGTGATGTGGCACCTTCCGACCTATCATTCATTGACATCGCTAAATTGCCTCCAACATAGAAAAATTGGATGTATTCCAATTGAGTATGTGGGATACTTTAAAGAAAAAGTAGTATAAGTAGTGACTACATAAATCAACAGGTTGTATCATGTCCTAGTTACATTCCACATGTTATGAATGGTCTTATCTAGATAACTCGTGTGATGGCATGCAACTTGAGGGTGCTAGTTGCAATTGACTATGAGATTGGACCACGACATGTTTGTTATTTCTTTTGTAACTTCATTAAATAAACACAAATATATCTGTAGGATGATCACAAGCAATTTAACCTTAGTTTGGAGTGAGTTATGAATTATTGTCGATAGGTTTTGTCATTTGATTTATATGGATAAAGATAACTTATTAGTATATTCAAAATGTCTATTATTTTGGAGACTTAACTAATTAGGGAGTTGGGAAACACAATCTTACAATGTTGAGTCATCTCCTTCTAATATATATCAAAAGTTGATTAGTAATTCCATTAAGCATTTGTTTGAGACGCAATAATGATGCATACTCGTTACAATATTTCATAGGAGTTTGATGAAATATACAATTATAGGGGTAAAATAGATTTTTAACCTTCTATAATACGATCAATTGGTGAACGTATATTTGTAAACACAAACAAAAATCCAAGAAAGTGCAACCTAAGAATTTTACTAAAATAATTTTGAGTCTAATAAACATGGATTAATTAATTAACTAATTAGAAAATTCAATATCATTGATTTTGGGTCCCATTAAGTTCTCATGCTAGCTCACATATTCATTAGTTAAATTTTTTAGTTGGGAAAAATACTTTTAAATATGATAAAAGGTTATGTATATTGTGAACTTGTAAATTATATATTTATAAATAAATAGTCAATAAATGGAATTGAGGCATGAAGCAGCAAACATTGGATGCATGAAATACTCTTGATGACATCTACCAATGTTGTTGAAAAATCACCGAATCGAGCATAACTCAACGGTAATTGACATATATCTTCAACAAAGAAGTTGTGAATTCGATCACACACCTCACATGTTGTACTGGTATGGTCGAAAAATCTGCAGCATAACCCGATCATAATTGATATATATATCTAATTAAGAGGTTATGAGTTTGATCCCCACCCTCCCATGTGCTTAAAAATAAAAAAATAATAAAAAAAAAACTTGTTGGTTTAGTAGAATGACCATAGGAATATATAACATTCACTTACGAAATTAAAAGACTAGGGATGCGTTTTAAACTAAGTTTAGGAATATTCAATGTTTAACAAAAAAGGGAAATTTAGGTGAGTGGCTAAATTTGGCCACCCACTTGACAAAATGTCCATTAGTTTATAATTTTGCAAAAATGGCTAAAGGGTATATTTGGAATTTTACATTTTAAAACTTTTTCCCCACAATGTCCTTCCTATATTTTACTTGGAATTTACATGTATTTAACAACCCTAACAAACTTGCTGTTCAATTCAAAGTTTGGTTTCCTACCTTCAACGGATTTTTTCTTAAATATTTTAATTCTTTTATTAGTAATTAAACTTGCTGTTTAATTTAAACGTTATCAGTGTTCCACTATCCCCATCTCATTCTTCTGCCATTCTACTGTCCCCATCTCATCTTCTTGTCATTCTACTGTATTTTCTTCTTTTAGCTCATTCAACAATGATGAATGTAGTAATCACAATTCTATACGGTGGCACGTGGAATGAAAAAAAATGGGTACAACAATTTCAACATCTCTCAGATGTTAATTCAAAATGACTGTACGTTGTCGCAACTTATCGAGGGCATTAGGAAGAATATTCATTTAACAGACGGGCAAAAAGTTTCATGTATATCGTTGGTCAAGAATAATAGTTACAAGTTTCTTATTATAAGACTAGCTGAGGATAGAGATGTCACATGGTTTTTAACTGTGTTGTCGAATGAGCTGGGGACAAAGTACTGCATTGTTGTTGATATTGTGGATATCCGTATTGACTTTATAGATGGAAGTGAGAAGCTATTTCGGACGAGTGTAAATGTCAATGGTTCTATTTCTCAATCTTTCTGACTTGCTCCTACGGGTCGAAAAGACATATACCCTAGCTATGAGAGTTCTACACAAGTGTAGTCTACACTAGATAGCATTGTTGTAAATATTCTCATTGACCCCATGAATGGAGGTGAGACATCAGTACAGACATTCCACCATAAATGCAAGGAACTCATACTAATAAATCTGAGTCAAATTCATGCAACTCAATCATCAAAATATGTATGAGTTAATAGATGATTGAGTAAATATATGTATATACTAATAATTCAACCATTAACAAAACGTGAAAGTTAATAGATGCATATATCAATTCAAGAAACAACCAGATACGTAAGTGATTACATCTATTCACGGTTTTACAACTAAGTTATCATAATTATATAAACTAGTACATATATATCCCAACAATTCAACAATTAACAAAACATGAAGTAAACAGATGTATATATCAATTTATCAACCAAATTCAAAAGTCAATACATCTATTGACTACTGTACTACAAAAGCTAGTATATGTATATCCCAATAATTATCTCACTAACAATGCACTCTTTCTCAACTATCTTGAGATATTTTCCTTTTCCATGGAGCATAAGAGTATAATTAGAATCTAATTTTTAAATATTACTATTCAACACCAACATCCACTGAGTTCTTACCTTCTCGGTGGATTCCTTACAACCAAAATTCCTTTTAGGGTCAATTTTAATCTGTTTTGTTTTACCTTCGACCAAGTCTCCTCCACCCCTCTTTTTGTTGGTATCCTGCAATTTCTTACTTTTCTTTCCTTGGACAACATCACATTCTACAGTATTCATTGGAGTCTTTCTTTAAGGACTTGATGATTCAATCTGTATATATAAAAATAAAACAAAACATATTAAACTTGAGGATTTTTAACAAAACAAACAACCCATATGTAAAACGGATTTATCTATACCTCTTCTTCACTGTCTAAGCTGATTGTGCACGTTTCTCTTCGACCCCCTGTTATTCCAGCAGCCTTCAATCGTTCACTTGATCGTCGAGTTATTCCTCCTCTAACTTTAACCACATCTATAGATTTTATTTAGATTTAAATTTACTTAAATATAGTAAGTTTGTTGGAGTTAAACACATGTACTCCTCAAATATGGTTATGAACAACACGCTCATGTGATAGGTACCACATTTATATATTTTTAAAAATACACCTAAAATTTAGGAAGACAAAAAATTTCTTTTTAAATTAAGTTGCAAAATCAGAACAAAAACCTTCCTCAAACAGTCGGGATATTGACGGACAAATCTTGTTCAAACGGTAGGGAGGTATTGACGGTGCAACAGTAGTATGGACGGCGCGGCGGTGGTTTTAGTCGGTACTGCGATTTCGAGCGGCGGCTGATGGAGCTCTAGCGGATGGGGGATAAGAGCGCTTGAGCAGCGGTTCGGCGACTGATGGATGGGACAGCGGTTCGTGCGTCGGCGTGGATGGGGAGGCAGCGTGAGCAGCCAGTTGGGCGAGTTGGGCGGCTGTACTTGCGAGTTGGGCGAACCACCGATGACTGGACGGTGGCGTCTGGCGAAGCTCCGACAGATGGGAAACGAACTCGCCTGAGCAGCCGTTCGGCTACTGATGGATGGGGCGGCAGTTCGTGCGTCAACGTGGATGGTGCGGCGACATGAGAGCGAGGAAGGATGCTGCGGCGTGTTTCCCAATGATATAAAAAATAACAGAACACAAGTTGAATGGAGCACGAATAGATTATTTGTCTAACAAGTTGGGCATGATTAATATATATGCACCAACTTGAGGGGGAGTGTTAGAGTTTAGATATTAGTATGTTTTATATTCTTGTATTAATATTAATTTGTCCTTTACCTTCTCCTTATAGGATTATGTCAACCTTGTATATTTGTCTATATATATAGACTTTAATAATGAGAATACATCACATTGGATTCTCTCCAACCTTAGTCTCTACGTGGTATCAGAGCTCTAGGTTTCTTCTAAAATTTTTGTGCCCATTAGGGTTTTGTACCCATTAGGGTTTTGTGCCCATTAGGGTTTTGTTCATTGCTATCCAACTCAACTCACTACTGCCGCTGCCGCCGACCACCACGCCGACCGCCGCCGTTTACTGATTCGCCAGCGCTGTTGTTTTCCGATTTCTGTTCGTGGGTTTCGTCTCGCCGCCAATCGCCGTCGCCGTCGCCGTGTGCTTTCGTCACTACCAGTTGCCACCCGTCGCCTTCGCCCCTCTGGTTGTCGTGGGTTAGCACTTAGGGTTTATGGTTTCAGAAAATACCTAATCCGGTTTGGTTCCAGCAGTTTGATTCATCTGTTTTGTTTGGTTCGGGTGGTTTGGTTTGGTTCTGTCGTTTTGTTCAAATAAGTTCGTTTGTTTGTTATGGCTGAGAAGAAATCAATCGTAACTTATGAGGTGATTCCAATGATATAAAAAATAACAGAACACAAGTTGAATGGAGCACGAATAGATTATTTGTCTAACAAGTTGGGCATGATTAATATATATGCACCAACTTGAGGGGGAGTGTTAGAGAGTATAGATATTAGTATATTTTATATTCTTGTATTAATATTAATTGGTCCTTTACCTTCTTCTTATAGGATTAGGTCAACCTTGTATATTTGTCTATATATATAGACTTTAATAATGAGAATACATCACATTGGATTCTCTCCAACCTTAGTCTCTACAAGGAGTAAGAAATAATTATAGTAGTAATATTGTAAGTTCACCCTACTTAATTATGAACCATTTATAAAAGTTGAACTTGCATGCAGTGATTATACCCATAAACATAATGTAACCTACCACATCATACATCAGATTGCAACCTAGAATTCTAGTTTCAATAATGTAATTTCTGGCACCCCCTACTGTTTGGTGGTAGATTCACAATCTTCCTTTATTGAGAAACCAACTTTCATATTGTATATGGATACATCTGACTTTTCCTGGGATTGTAAAAGATTTTTTTATCAAATGGTATTTGACTGCCCTTTCCAAAGACAAGACTAAGTATTCTGGACTATTGTGAGTTCCTGTTGGGAAATTTAACTTAAAAGGAATGGGAGAAGCTTTGAGGGGAGATAGGAACATCTGGGAGTGGTAGTATACTATTTGTTTTTTATCCTCTTATGGGAGTGCGTCAGATAGGGCTTTCTTTGTAATCAGTCTCCTCCGTTGATGTGTTAATTGAAGAGTTCTTTGATCTCCCTTGTCTTTCAAGGTTTTTTTTATTATATTTCATTCAATTAGTGAAATATTTTTCCTCATCCGTATAATTATTCATCAGTGTTTTTGAGGCGCACCCAGGCGCTCGCCTCAGGCGAGAGGCGAGGTGTTTTCGCCTAGGTGCGCCTCGCAAGGTGCCCAGGCGAGCGCCTTCAATCGGGCACTCGCCTTTGGGCGCCTTGGCATCCCTGTTGCCTGAGACAAGGCGATCGCCTCCTTCAAGGGGGCGATCTGCCTTTTTTTTTTTTTAATTTTTTATGTGTTTTTTTTTTTAAAACACCCTCGCTTGAGCAACCCAAATCCTATCTCTGCCTCCCCTCCCTCTCAACATTCACCTTCACGGGCTTCAAGCCTTCACCACCATCAATCCCTGCCATTGTTTGTCTTTATTTAGAACTAAACTTATAGAATTTGGTTGTTTTATGTATCTTGTTGACATTTACTATTTTGGTATTAATTTTTTTAAGGTAATTTATGCACTATATATATAATTTTTACTTATTTATTAAGGTGCGCCTCGCTTCAATCGGGCGTCGCCTTTGTATCGCCTCTCGCCTCAAAGCGATCAAAGGGCTTGTTGTCTTGCGGTGCGTCTTGCGCCTCGAAAACACTGTTATTCATCAACAGTAGAAATTCCCAAATCAAATAGTTCTTTGATCTCCCTTGTCTTTCAAGGTTTTTTTTATTATATTTCATTCAATTAATGAAACATTTTTCCTCATCCGTAAAATTATTCATCAACAATATAAATTCCCAAATCAAACGTAGAATAACTGACCATATAAGCAATTAGTGAGTACTCAACATGCTGTAATCCAGAAGATAAGATTACACACGGGATACTCAATTCCAACTCACACCAAGCATTACCGTATTGGACTCGAGGGTCCTTTTGACAATAGATCATCATGCAAAGCCCTCTCCATCTCGTCGAGCATATAGTCATTTGCGCCTCTAAGAATCAAGGAAACCTAGAGAATAATATTTTAAAAAATATTCAGAGATCACACCACAAGGTTATCATATTATTCTCCATTGTTCAGCACCCATGCAAAATCTTATCTATTTTCAGAACAAGTCCAATTTCCTTGGCCGAAGGTAACAATTTGAAAAATATATCAGGATCAGAATTAATACCTAGCATTCTAACGTCACCTACTTAAAGAATTAATAATTTAAAACGATTAGGTTTGGAAGTTAACTTCAACAGCTTTAGCTCGGACAAAGTCACTTACCGCACTAGTAGTTTTAGAACCATTTATCATAACAACATCATCATCAGCAATTCGCTCCTCTACGACCTCGTCAGCACATCCAAGAAGTGATGACTCGAAGGTTTCCTCCCCCTCCATGTCAGCAAATGTCGAAACCTGCCGGCCCATGAACAGTGAGGATGACAATTAAAAACAAAAAAGATAATAGCTTGAAGTACAAGATATTGGCATAAGATATAAGACATTATACAACAAAAGTGATGTAGAAAAGTCCCAAACGTAGTAGCTCAGATAAGAAGCTCAGAAGCTTTTTCACTGAAGAAAAAAACCTCACATAGAGGACTTGCAAGAACACAAAATATCAAATGCCCTCCACTCTTTCTGTATCCTCTTCAAAAGGAGACTACTATCTTAGGAGTGTAAGAAACCAAACCACACTGAGTAGATTCAATTCGGTTAACCATATTGATTCAGTTAGCAGTTGAACCAAAGTAAACCAACTTTATTGAGTATATAATTTTTTTAACTATATATATATATATAATTATATATTTATTTGTTATATATCAATAATACTATGTTGTTTACATGAAAAAAGAAAATTGCTGTCTGCTGCAGCAGGCAACAATAGCAGCCAAATTTTTTCAAAATAATGTGTAATTTTCTACCCTCATTTTCGTCCTTCACAAAACCGTAGCCACTAACTACAGACCCAATGGTAACGTTCATCAGTCTGCCTCTTCACATGGACACAACACCCCCCCACCCCCCCCCCCCCCCCCCCCCCCCCCCCCCCCCCCACCTTTTTTCTTCACAGCATCGTTCTGTTTCCAGTCAAAACTCCTCTCTCATTTTCCATCCTTCACTCTCCCTGCTGATCCGCTGATATCTCACAGCTTTCACTCGCCCCAGTCCAGTAACTGATGATCCAAACTAATTTACACTATTAATCGGCCCTACTTACCAAATTACAAAAATGGTGATTCTACCATGAACTTGAAATACCCAGAAAAAACCTGAGACTTAAATGTGAGATTAGATTACATTCTGAAAACTTATCAAAAAGTGTCAATAGACATAAAAAAAATATGGATCAAGAGATAACCACTGGGAAAACTGATCAAACAAGAACGAAACCATAATGCACAAAAAGCGATCCAAGCGTGCAAAGAGAATTATGAAAATACTATTTTTCCCAAGTTCTACGGCCTTTCCTGGCCTTTCCAACAAGAAAGGTTCGGCCATTAGGGATTGCTGGATCACAGAGGAAGGGACATGGGACCTGGGCATGAGAAGGAACCTCTTTGAAAGAGAGATAGACAGATGGGCTGTCTTAACAGCCAAGCTGGATGGTGTGCTTCTTGGTCAAGGCAGTGACAGATTAGTGTGGAAAGCAGACTCCAGAGGTACGTTTTCAGCCAATTCTGCCTTCTTGGCTCTCACAACTCCTTCCCCAAAGCTTAACTCGGCTAAGGCAGCAATCATTTGGAATTTTAAAGTTCCGAGAAAGGTGAAGGTTTTCCTATGGACTTTATTCTACAGAGGTACCAATATACTGCCGACAAAATTCAGAAGAAACTCCCCCATTTGGTGCTCTCCCCGGCAGTCTGCAGCTTATGCTCGAGGAACTCACAGAATGTGGATCATCTCTTTATGCACGGTACTTATGCTTCCACAGCTTGGAGCTTGGAATTATGTGGCTTCTCTATAGCTTGTCCTTTTGTCTCCCTCAGCATATTGAAGATTTTATTTAAGAAGGTTTGGGTGGAAAAGCTCTCAAAGGAAAAGCTTTTATCATGTGGAATTGTGCTGCTAGTGCGGTCCTTTGACTTCTTTGGAAAGAAAGGAATAGTCGGATTTTTGAGGATAAAGTTGTCTCGATAGATTCTTTTATTTGTGAATATCAAGCATACGACTTCTCAGTGGACTTCTTCACACAAAAAGGCTTTTTGTAATTACAGTCTTTTTTTGATTATGCAAGATTGGAAAGCTATGATTGTATAGTCCTTTGGGGAGGGTTATCTCCACCCTCCGCCTTTAGGTTGTTTTGGCCCCGTTTTTTGGGTGTTTCCATCTAATATATCTCTTTGGTCTCTTATCAAAGAAAAAAAAAAGAAAAAAAGAAAAAAACTTTAGTTCTCTAAGTATAATATAATGCCAAGATAATGAAAAAAGATCTATTTAGCAATCTGCTCAAGCATTAGCGATTATACAATGCGCTCCACATATAAGAAACAGTGTAGAAAGTACATGTAAGCCCTCAATCAATATTTGGGATGACCTTCTACAGTGAAATAAATGGCAGATTAAATGAAAAAGGACCGTTGATACATAAGGAAAGCATAACTATTAACACACCATGGTTGCTCCAGGAGCCTTGGCGACATGGCGCATGTCCTCCTTTTTGACTCGCCTAACGGCAATAGCTCCCGCCTCCACAAAATACTGACATTAATGAAACAAAAAATGATTAGACAATTAAACCGCTCGAAAAGAAATTACAAAATATGTCAACAATTTTTATATTTTTTCTATATCAAGGACATCATATACAAATACAACAGAACAAGTCCTTGTACAATTAGTAGAACAATTTAAAACAACATTCCATTTCCCCGACTCCAATGATGTGGGAAAATGATTCAGAAACATGATGCCTAGGTGGATTACTGTTTCTAAAAACTATCCCCAAAATGTTCTTTAAAATTGTTTACCGTTGTTTTCCAAGAAACACTGGGCAAGATCTTAGATAAAACAACAAGTCATTTTCTATAAGAATGACACCAGAGCCATATACCACCTAGGCCCACATAAACACACTAACAAAAAGATTTTAAATCATATATGTGGGAGTGCATTTCATTAACTTAACCGACGTGGATTTTAGTCAAAAAATATATGAGATGCACGACGTTCAAACACAGGACAGCTAACATAACAGAGAATGTTAGAAAATAACCCCAGACAAGTAGTAGACACTAACCAGTTGGGTATAGCCTTTTTTTTATATGAAACAAATATTTCATTGATGGTATGAAATATACAAAAGGCCACAAGGGTAATTACAAGAATGTCTTCCATCTTGTAATAAGGTCGTTTAGAAAGTAGCTATTGAAGGGAGAGTAGAAACATTTACACCAACCAATTAGCTGGGTATAGCTGAAAGCAGTCAAATGAGAACAAAATCTAAAGCAGCTTGCCTTGAGTGCCATGTCATCAATCCCTTTCCAGGTGAGAACAACATTTGCCCCAGCTTTCAAAAGCTTTTCAATGCGTTCTTTCATCATATTGGACTCCCTGTGAACAAGATGTGCAATAATTGCCAAACAAAAACTTTAAACAATATAAGAATTCTAAATTTTGATTAATCTAAAAGACAAATACTTGAAAGTTTTCCCAAAAGAAAAAGCATAAAACACGTGAAAATTTCAAATAGCTATGGCAGTGAAGTGAATATTTGGGAATAAAAAATCAAAATTTGACTCTATGGAACATTTGGGCACATCAAGCTCAAAAGAAATTTGGGTGCTATCTATTACCGCTGACGGATTTTCTCAAGCTCCCTGGGGTCAGTGACAAGAACTTGTACTCCCAGCTGCATTTTTGTCTTTTGGAGATTGAAGTCAAGGCATGCAATCCTTGCAGGTGCAACTCTAATTGGCATCCCTTGAGCTGCTCGACCAGTATTTAGAGCATAACCATTCAACAGATAGCTATCTTTTGCACTCTTTCCATGAGCTTTCAAAATGTTGATTCCCTGAAACACAAAACAGAACAAAACCAAAATACAAACGTCTAGTTCAACAAATCCTTATCTAAACCCATACTCTTATTCAAGGACTCTGGCTCAACTCCTTAATAACATCAATTTTAATTTCGAAGATTTTTCTGTCAATAGTCAATGATCTCTTTATATAGAACCTGGATTTTGTAATCAAGGAGAATCCATGAAGGTTAAGAAGGGGGTTGAGGAAGAAGACACCATGGGAGCCTAGTTGCAAACGGGAGGAAAGAGCATTGTTAACTGTGTGAAAGAGATTTTCTTTTTTTGGTAAAAAATGCTTATAGCAAGTTTATCTCTTTCACTTCTAAGAAAAATTTTCTGATTTCTCTCCATTAAGGACAAAAAAAAATAGCTTACTATTGCTATTCTTGAACACAACCACAAAAACATACTTTCTTGAACTATTTCAGATCGGAGAAAATGCAAAGGGGCATAAAGCCTCGAATAGTTCCCACCACAAAATGATAGCCAAGAAGCTTCCTGTAGAAACTAAGGTTCGAGAGAATCCAATGTGATCTATTCTCATTATTAATGTCTATATATAGAGACAAATATACAAGGTTGACCTAATCCTACACGGAGAAGGTAAAGGACAAATTAATACATATTAATACAAGAATATAAAATATATACTCTAACACTCCCTCTCAAGTTGGTGCATATATATTAATCATGCCTAGCTTGTTAGACAGACAATCTATTCGTGCTCCATTCAATGTTTTAGTAAAGATATCTCCTAACTGCTCTCCAGTCTTCACATATCCTGTAGCCACTAATCCTTGCTGTATTTTCTCATGTACATAATGACAATCAACTTCAATGTGTTTGGTTCGTTCATGAAATACTGGATTAGATGCAATATGGAGAGCTACTTGATTATCACACCAAAGTTTCGTTGGAGTGGTGATGCTAAACCCCAATTCAATCAGAAGCTGATATATCTATACTAATTCACACACCGAATGTGCCATAGCTCTATATTCTAATTCAGCACTCGAACGCGACATGCCATAGCTCTATATTCTAATTCAGCACTCGAACGCGACACCACGTTTGTTTCTTACTTTTCCAAGAAACTAAATTACCTCCGACAAATACACAATATCCTGAGGTTGATGTTCTATTTTCCTTAAAACCTGCCAAATCAGCATCTGAAAAACGTTCAATATTAAGATGACCATAATCTTTATATAACAAACCACGTCCAGGAGCACCTTTCAAATAACATAGAATATGTTCCAATGCGCCTCAATGGTCAGTCGTAGAAGAACTCATAAAGTAACTCATAATACTGACTGGATAAGCTATGTTTGGTCTCGTAACTGTAAGTGTCAATTATAAGAAAAATAATTCTCTTGTATTGTTTCAAAGAATTGATACAAGACTATAAATAGTTGTCATAAAGAAGAAACTAAAACGAAATTCTTGCCTATTAGGATAAGGAAAACACTTACCTACTAGAACAAGAAAACCCTAATCTAAATACAATAGGAAAAAAATAATTTAACACTCCCCCTCAAGCTGGTGAATGAATATTCTCCATTCCCAGCTTGTTAACCAAATGCTCAAAGTTGTTGTTGTTCAATCCTTTTGTAAGAATGTCTGCTATTTGATTATTTGTTGGTATAAATGGAGTGCATATGAGGCCGCTGTCTAATTTCGCTTTTATGAAGTGTCTATCGACTTCAACATGCTTGGTTCTATCATGTTGAACTGGATTATGTGCAATACTGATGGCAGACTTATTATCACAATAAAGTTTCATACGCCCTTCCCATGGAACTTTCAAATCTTCTAAAATAATCTTTGTCCAGAGTAATTCACAAATGCCTAATGCCATTGCTCTAAATTCTGCTCTGAACTTAATCTTGCAACTACATTCTGCTTTTTACTTCTCCATGTTACTAAGTTTCCGCCTAAGAAAGTACAATAGCCAGAAGTTGATTTCCTATCGTCTATCGATCCTGCATAATCTGCATCTGTATACACTTCTAGATTGAGTTTATTGCTTTTCTTAAATAGTAATCCTCTCCCAATAGTGTTCTTTAAATAGTGAAGTATACGATACACTGCTTGAAGGTGGACTTCTTTTGGACTATGCATAAATTGACTCACCACTCCTACAGCATACGCAATATCTGGTCTTGTATGAGAAAGATATATTAATTTTCCAACTAACCTCTGATAAGTTTCCTTATTTACTGGACGACTCTCTTCAGCTGCACATAATCTATGATTTTGATCAATCGGCGTTGTCATTGGTTTGCTACCGAGCTTTCCCGTTTCAAACAGTAAGTCAATCACATATTTCTGTTGTGATAAGAATATGCCCTGTTTAGAATAGACTACTTCTATCCCAAGCAAATATTTTAATCTTCCCAGTTCTTTAACTTCAAACTCTTGGATTAAACAATTTCTTAGTTTATCTTGCTCATTATTATCATTGCCAGTAACAATAATATCATCCACATAAACAATCAATGCTGTTACTCCCCCTACAGCAGAATGTTTTATAAACAACGTATGATCTCCTTGACTTTGTTTATAGCCAATTTTCCTCATAACCTGAGAAAATCTACCAAACCATGTCCTAGGAGATTGCTTTAATCTATACAATGCCTTTCTCAATTTACAAATTTTATTTCCTGCTTGCTCATACCCTGGTGGAATCTCCATATAAATTTCCTCTTCCAAATCACCATGTAAAAAAGCATTTTTTACATCATATTGTAACATGTCCCATCCATGGTTGAAATCAAGGGATAGAAGTATTCGTACTGTATTCATCTTGGCAACAGGTGCAAAGGTTTCAAGATAATCAACTCCATATGTTTGAGTATATCCTTTAGCAACTAACCGTGCTTTGTACCTCTCAAGTGTTCCATCTGCTTTATACTTCACAGTGTATATCCATCGACAACCTACTGCTTTCTTATCTTTAGGCATATTAACCAACTCCCATGTTCTATTTTTCTCTAAGGCCTGCATTTCAAGATTCATTGCTTCTCTCCATTCTTCCCGTTGTATTGCTTCCATATATGTCTTTGGAATATTTACCTAAGTAAGGTTCACCATAAAGCTTCTATACTGACTTGAGAGCTTGTCATATGATACAAAGTGAGATAATGGATATTGAGTACAAGTTCGTTTTCCCTTCCTTAAAGCAATAGGCAAATCCATATCATTAGTAGATACTATAGTGTCAGGCTCATTACTGATATTTTGTCTTCAATTTCAGTTCCAGATATATGTTCAGACTCTTGGACTTGCTTATCTTTTTCAGTGTTCTTTCTCGAATAAACCTGTAATGGCATAGTAGTAGGGGGGTTGAATGTCTCTAATGAGGTGTCTAAAGATGAAGAGGATTGACTAGGGTCCATGTTAGTAGGGTTTGGTGTATGTGATGGCAAATGGTTTGAAGGGTTTGAAGGAAATGTGAGGTTAGGAATAGGTAAATTCTTATCTTCCAACAATATGTCCTCCCCCTGAAGATAAGGTGATGTAAAGAAGCTGGTATCTTCATAAAAAGTGACATCGGCAGAGATGAAATACTTTTTAGAAGAAGGGTGGTAGCATTTATTTCCCTTTTGAGTGTTCGAGTATCCAACAAAAATACATTTGAGTGATCGTGGATCAAGTTTACCTCTTTGATGACTATGAACATGAACAAAAGCTACACAACCAAACACTCGAGGAATCAAGTTATTTGTCGTACGAAAATCAGGGTAAAATTTTGATAAGATATTCATGGGAGTTTTTTGATCTAAAGTAGCAGATGGTAGCCGATTGATTAAGTAAGTGGCTGTTAGTACAGCTTCCCCCCAGAAGGATTTAGGAACATTTCTTTGGAAAAGAAGGGCACGGGTCACAGAAAGGATGTGACCCATTTTTCTTTAGGCAACCCCATTTTGTTGAGGAGTTTCCACACAAGACGCCTCATGAATGACTCCATATTTTTGAAAGAACGATGTTAATGTTTGGTTGAAGTAGTCTCGAGCATTGTCAGACCTTAATCGTTTGGGTTGGATTCCAAATTGATTTTCAATCATATGGAAGAATGTTTGAATGGTAGAACCAACATTAGATTTTTGTTTGAGAAGATAAACCCACGAAACCCTAGTACAATCATCGAT
This sequence comes from Momordica charantia, assembly GCF_013281855.1. Classification (NCBI taxonomy): domain Eukaryota; kingdom Viridiplantae; phylum Streptophyta; class Magnoliopsida; order Cucurbitales; family Cucurbitaceae; genus Momordica; species Momordica charantia. The sequence goes on along the minus strand of NW_028275161.1, from coordinate 5,890,855 downwards.
GAATACAATAAACCAGCGTAATTTGGAAGTATTTGGCATGTTGGAGGGACCCCAAACATCACTATGAATAAGAGAGAAAGGAACTGAAGTTCGTTTATTATTACTAGGAAATGGAACACGCTTGTGTTTAGCAAATTCACAAATGTCACACTGTATTGAATCAAAACTAAAGTTTTGGAACAAATCCGGGAATAAAATTTTAAGAGATCTAAATGAGGCATGCCCTAGTCTATAATGATACAACCAAAGTTTATTTAAAGAGGGATGAGTTTGTGAGGAAACAAAGACTTGAACATCCTTCCCAACACTATCCTTGCCAATAGGTTCATCAAGATAATAAAGTCCATCTTTTTCTTTAGCAAGTCCAATCGTCTTCCCATTGCCTTGGTCCTGAAAAACACAAGAAGGAGGAAAAAATGTTACTTTGCATCCCAAATCTTGTATCAAATTTCTTACTGATATCAAATCAACAGTTAACCGGGGTATATGGAGCACATTTTTTAAGGTAACGTTTGAATTTATTTGGATGTCTCCTTGACCAGCCACTGTTAATAGAGTACCATCTGCAGTAGATATTTTTTTATTGCTCGGACAAGGACTGTAGGAGATAAAATGACAACTACTCTTTGTCATATGGTCAGTTGCACCAGAGTCAATAATCCAAGTAGAGAGTTTAGGATGTGAAGTTGTACCTGAAAAGGCTACTGAACATGGACCTTGATTAGGATTCTTTTTTAAGGTTTCCAAAAAACTCCTTAGCGTTTCAATCTTATTTGTGTTTAGTTTTCCTTTTTCAAAAATCTCTTCTTGTCACAACGCCTTTCTGACTTGATGAAATATGAGCTTGACTATTTCCTCTATTTGCATTACCTTTATTTGACCAATTCTTGGAATTCGAATTCTGATAGTTTTCAGGTTTTCCATGTAGCTTCCAACATTTATCCTTGGTGTGCCCTGGTTTCTTGCAATAAGTGCATACTACACGGTCTTTATTTCTTGTTTTTCCTACATCCCAATTGTTAGCTCTTATACGTTGCTCTTCATCAGTCATTTTAGTACCTCCTATTTTCATGACCGATCCTTCTGTCTATGGTTCCAGCATAATACTACGGCGAGATTCTTCACTTATAATAATGCCAATAACTTCATTCAGAGATGAGAGATCTTTGCCCAAAATTTGTATTCGAACAGCATCAAATTCTACATTGAGACCAGCGAGAAACGTATAAATTCGGTCTTTTTCAACAAACTTTTTTAGAGTAGCAGCATCATCAGTACATTTCATATCAATGCATTGATAATGATCCAGTTCTTGCCACAAACTTTGAAGAATTGTAGAATATTCTGTCACTGTTCGATTGTTTTGTTTTGTTCCAAAGATACGAGTTTTGATATCAAGTATTTGTGCATCATCTTTTACTTTGGAATAAGTTTGCTTCATTGTTTCCCATATGTCCTTTGTAGTCCTAAGAAACATACATGTATCACTAACAATAGGAGTCATTGAATTCCATAACCAAGTCATGATCATTGAATCTTCTTCATCCCATGCATCAAACTTTGGATCTTTCGGTTTAGGTCCTTCCCCAATAATGTGGTTCAATTTTCCTTTTCCTTTCAAGAAAGTTCGAATAAGTTGAGACCATTTAAATAATTTTTCCCATCCAATCTATAACTAGGATGGATGTATTGTAGGTCTCTTGTGGAAGATTTATTAGCTTCTTCCATGATAGTTTCTTTGGAAGCTTTGGTGGAATCCGTTGACTTTGATTAGAGAAAAGTTAAACAAATAACCTGAGAGCTGGATAAACCTGCTGAACCGGACCAAATCGAGTAGAACTGGACCAAAAATGACTGAACCGAGACTAAGCTGAACAGAGGTTAGAAACTGAACCAAGCCGAACCGGAAATCGTGAACCGACCAACAAATGTTTAGATTTCCCTTTTAAAACCCCTAGCAGCCACCCTTTACGACAACAACCCTAGCAGCCACGCAAATCAGCAAACAGCGGCAGAGACGGCAGCGGTGGTCGGCGGCAGTATTGCAGTGGGTTGGGTACAATGAACACTTGCAAAATAGTGTTCAAAACTTCAAACCCTAATGGGTACAAAATCCCAATGGAGACAAAACCCTAATTCCCACAAATATTTTAGAAGAAACTTGGCTCTGATACCATGTTAATTATAAGAAAAATAATTCTCTTGTATTGTTTCAAAGGATTGACACAAGACTATAAATAGTTGTCACAAAGAAGAAACTAAAACGAAATTCTTGCCTATTAGGATAAGGAAAACACTTACCTACTACAACAAGAAAACGCTAATCTAAATACAATAGGAAAAAAATAATTTAACAGTAAGCTAATTCAGCTTCCTTACTAATCTCCTATGTTTCAAAGGATCTTTCAACAACTCCCCTTCCTTTGTGTTAGAGTATATATTAGTATATTTTATATTCTTGTATTAATATTAATTTTTTCCTTTACCTTCTCCTTATAGGATTAGGTCAACCTTGTATATTTGTTTATATATAGACTTTAATAATGAGAATACATTGCATTGGATTCTCTCCAACCTTAGTCTCTACATGGTATCAGAGCTCTAGGTTTCTTGCCCATTTGGGTTTTGTGCCCATTAGGGTTTTGTGCCCATTAGGGTTTTTGATGCAAATCCAACCACGGATCCATTGATTGTACCCGGGGGACCAATTACAAGAAGCAAAGCAAAGAAGATTCAAGAGGTTTTCATAATACATCTTCAAAGGCTAGCTAATGTACACGAGGAGACAAAGATTTCTGAGGCAAAAATTCTTTACAATGTTAATTTAATGGGTCAAGAAGAGAATGGAGCAAAGATGGCACAGGAAAAGTTGTCTATTTTGAGAGATGGCACGGAGGACAAAAAAAGTGTGCAGATTGGTGAACAGGTGCCTTTGCAGATTGTACCTCTTGGGAGTTTGTGATGTCAAAGCTTGTCAAATCTCATCCAAACGTAAAGCACCTCCTACATGTGATTTCCAAGACAATTTAAAGCAATTTTACGTTTTTGGATTCACATTTAGTTGTCTAGTTTGATGTGCAATCATGTTTTAATTTGCATGTCTTATTTTCTACAATTTGCATTAAATAGGATTTGAAAGACTTTTGGTGTTCCTCATGTTGAACGACCCTTTGGCCTATTTAAAGGCTTGTAATCACCTTGTTTTGGGAGATTAAAACATATTGAAATTCAAGAACTTTTGTTCCTTAACACTTTTGGTGTTGCTTCTTTCAAATCTTGCTTTAGGTTTGATGTTAAACCGATTCATTGGATTAGTCTCGATCAAGCTAATTCTGGAGTGAGTCGTCTTAGGATATAGGAGTGTCTATCGTAGATTCTAAGTCCGATCTAAGAGTGATTCATCTTCTAACCTTACTCTTGGTTGGAATCATTCGGTAAGTTAGTCGTTTTTGTGAATGTTTGCAAGGATCGTAGAAGGACCTCTAGCTTTGTAAACATGAGCAACCTTGGTGCTTATCATTTGGTATCAGAGAATTGGTCGACATCCTTTGGCCGGTTCTAGAGGTGAAATATCTTTACTTTATTTAATTTTATTTTTCTGTTATTTTCCTTTTTCGAAAGTAGTTTCTTACAAAGTGTAACAAGACATAACTTGTCTTGAAATTCTTGTATTTTGCTCTCGGATCATTAGCAAAGAAAAAAAATTAGAAGCAAAAGAAAAAAAAAAGAAAAAAAAACAGAAGCAAAAGAAAGAAAAAACAGTAGCAAAAAGAAACAAAAACAGTAGCAAAAAGAAAGAAAGCCGTAGAAAAAAAAAGCATTCGAAGATCCGAGGCACACGTAAGGTTCTTTTCATTATGTTGTGTTTTGTTTAAATTATCATGTTGTTTATCCTAAGATTGAGTTTCTGTAGTCTTAGTTTGTGAGAGTTGATCATTGAATTAGTTATATCAAGCTTTAAGCAAGATTGCACCAAAATTTAAGCCAACCCTTACATCTTTGACCTAGTACCAAAAGCCTACCCTTGAGTGATAAACACGAGTGTCCTTGAGTGAAATCTTGGAGAGAAGAGTGGTGAGGTCCTTATTATCATTATTATTGTTTCTAACAAAATGGCACAGGATGGAGTACCACAAGTACCGCAAGATCCTAACATGGTGATTCTTCAAGCAATTCAAGGAATGATGGAAATGATGATGGAAGATAGACAAGAAAGGAGAGCGCAACAACAAAGAGAAGAACGAGCCTTACAAGAAGATGATGCGTTTGACCTTGCTGAACAAGAAAGACAAGTTGGAGGAAGAAGAAATGGGAGAGGAAGAGGACGAAATAACTTTGCCAACGTCATGCAACCTAGAAGATTGGAAAGATTAAATGAAAATAGGGATGGCGGAGTTAAACTCAAAATTCCACCCTTTAGTGGAACGGCGGACCCCGATGCTTACTTGCAATGGGAAAGGAAGATAGAACATGTGTTTGATTGCTATACATATAGTGAGAATACGAAGATGAGACTCGCCATTGCAGAATTCATCAATCATGCCGGTGAATGGTATCAAAATCTCAAATTAGAAAGAAGAAGGAAGGAGGAGGATCCATTAGACACTTGGGAAGAACTCAAAGAAGCCATGAGAAGGAGGTACGTTCCAAAACACTATGAAAGAGATTTGAAAACTAAACTGCAAGCTTTGAGGCAGGGAACGAAAAGTGTTGCTGAGTATTATCAAGAGATGGAGACCTTAATGCTAAAAACCCAAATCCGAGAAGAAGAGGAAGACACCATGTCTAGATTCCTTGGAGGTTTGAATCGAGAAATTGCTCATGTTGTTGATAGAAATCCACCGCCTTACCTAGAAGATATGTACCATTATGCTGTCAAAATTGAAGATCAATTGAAGGAAGAAAAGGAGTATTCAAAAAGGTACACATCTAAAGCTAATACATATTCCAATTCTAATGCTTGGAACAAGGCTGGTTTTGTGAATAGGAATGAATCATTGCAACCAAAAGGAAAGTTCGTAGCTGCCAAAAGAATGGAGGGAGAAAGTTCCAATACTAAAAAGAATGAAGCTCCAAAGGAGGTAAGGGAAAAGACTAGTTCCATTCAATGTTGGAAGTGCAAAGGGTTTGGACACATGAGTAAAGATTGTGTCAATAAAAGAGTTATGGTGATAAGAAATGGTGTAGTTGACTCGGATGATGATTGTGAGGAACATGATGAAGAATTTGAAGAACGTGATGAAGAGTATATTGAAGAAGGTAACTTCATATCCTTGATAACAAGAAGGATACTTAGTGTACAAATCAAGGAAGAGAAAGTTGAAGATCAAAGGGAAAACATGTTTCACACAAGATGCTTAATTGAAGGAAATCCGTGTAGCTTGGTGATTGATAGTGGAAGTTGCACAAATGTGGTAAGTAGTTTTCTTGTTAAGAGACTTCAACTTGCTACACGTCCACATCCAAAACCATACAAACTTCAATGGTTGACAAACAAAGGAGAACTAAAGGCAAACTCCCAAGCTCTTATTCCTTTTACATTGGGAAGATACAAAGATGAAGTCCTTTGTGATGTTGTCCCTATGAATGCGGGGGATATACTATTGGGCCGACCATGGCAATATGATAGAGAGGTCACATATGGTGGGCTGTTGAACAAGTATAGTTTTACTTTGAAAGGAAAGAAATTTACTTTACTTCCGTTGTCTCCATTTGAAGTACATTGTGACCACTTGAAATTAGAGAAGAAAAGAAAAGAATTTGAAGAAAAAGAGAGGAGAGAAGAGAGCAAAAGTGAGACTAGTGGAAAAAAAGAGAAGAGTGAAAGGCAAAATGAGAGTAAAAATCAAGAAGAAAAAAAAGATGAGTTGAAAAGAAAGAATGTGAGTTTGATTGTAAGAAAGAGTGAATTGAGAAATGTGTTGTTAACCCAAGAGCCACATTTTGTGCTTATGTGCAAAGGTATGTGTTTAGCAATTGAAACAAAATCTCATGATGTTTTGCCAAGTGCATTTAAGTCTCTTTTGCAGGAATTTAATGACATGTTTCCCCATGAAGATGCACCTACGGGTTCACCTCCTCTTAGAGGGATTGAACATCAAATTGACTTTATACCAGGTGCAACTCTCCCAAACATGGCTGCCTATAGGACCAATCCCACCGAAACCAAGGAGATTCAAAGGCAAGTGGAAGAACTCATGGAGAAAGGTTATGTTAGAGAAAGTATGAGTCCTTGCTCGGTTCCGGTAATTTTGGTACCCAAGAAAGATGGCACATGGAGGATGTGTGTTGATTGTCGAGCCATCAACAAAATCACGGTAAAGTATCGACATCCTATTCCTAGATTGGATGACATGTTAGATGAATTACATGGTGCTAATCTGTTTTAAAAAATAGATCTTAAAAGTGGTTACCATCAAATTCGAATGCATGTGGGAGATGAGTGGAAAACAGCTTTCAAAACAAAGTTTGGGTTGTATGAATGGATTGTTATGCCATTTGGCCTTACTAATGCACCAAGTACTTTTATGAGGCTAATGAATCATGTTTTGAGAGAATACATTGGAAAATTTGTTGTTGTATACTTTGATGATATTCTTGTTTACTCAAAAAGCTTGAATGATCATATTTTGCATGTCAAGACAATTTTACTAAAACTTAGAGAAGAAAAGCTTTATGCCAACTTCAAAAAGTGTAGTTTTTGTCAAGACCAAGTCAACTTCTTAGGGTTCATTGTTGGAAAGGATGGGGTGAAAGTTGATGAGGAAAAGGTAAAGGCTATTCGAGAGTGGCCAACACCCACCAATGCAACCGAGGTAAGGTCTTTTCATGGTTTGGCTAGTTTATATAGGAGGTTTATTAAAGATTTCAGTAGCATAGCCTCACCATTAAATGAACTTGTTAAGAAGCATGCTAAATTTGAGTGGAAAGAAAAGCAAGAAAATGCATTCAATGAATTGAAAGATAAATTGAGCAATGCACCTTGTCTTGTTTTGCCTGACTTTGACAAATCTTTTGAGATTGAATGTGATGCAAGTGGGATAGGTATAGGAGCTGTTTTGATGCAAGAAAAAAGGCCGATCGTGTTCTTTAGTGAGAAGCTAAATGGAGCACAGCTTAACTACCTAACTTATGACAAGGAACTCCATGCACTTGTGAGGGCTTTACAAGTTTGGCAACACTACTTATGGCCAAAAGAGTTTGTTATTCATACCGATCATGCAAGTTTGAAGCACCTCAAAAGCCAAATAAAGTTAAATCGGAGGCATGCTAAATGGGTGGAGTTCATCGAGACATTTCCTTATGCCATTCATTACAAAAAAGGTAAGGACAATGTAGTGGCCGATGCATTATCAAGGAGGTATGCTCTATTTTCTTCACTTAGTGCAAAAATTCTTGGTTTTAAGCATATGATTGAGTTGTACAAAGTTGAGAAATCGGAATTTTATGATGTGTATGAGCAATGTTTGGAAGGGAAAAATATACATGATTATCTTGTGTTTGACGGTATGCTTTTTAGGAAAGGTAAGCTTTGTATTCCTAAGTGTTCCATTCGGGAGTTGCTTGTAAAGGAGGCTCATGGGGGAGGACGTATGGGACATTTTGGAGAATTTAAAACATATAGCATGTTGTGTGAACACTTTTATTGGTTACAAATGAGGAAAGATGTGAACAAAGTGTGCAAGCAATGTTTCAAATGTAAGGAGGCTAAGTCTAAGACTCAACCACATGGTCTTTACACACCTTTAGAAGTTTCTAGTGAACCGTGGGTTGACATTAGCATGGATTTCGTTTTGGGGTTACCAAAAACTAGAAGACATCATGATAGCATTTTTGTGGTGGTTGATAGGTTTAGTAAAATGGCACATTTCATTCCATGTAACAAAACAGATGATGCTACTAATATAGCTAATCTTTTCTTTAGGGAAGTGGTTAGACTACATGGCGTTCCTAAAACCATTGTTAGTGATCGAGATGCTAAGTTTTTAAGTCATTTTTGGAAAGTTTTATGGGGCAAATTGGGTACCAAGCTTTTGTTTTCTACAACTTGTCACCCACAAACCGATGGTCAAACTGAGGTGGTTAATAGAACATTAGGGGCCTTGCTTAGGTCACTCATTTCTAAAAATCTTAAGTCTTGGGAAGAGACTCTACCTTTTGTGGAGTTTGCATATAATAGAGCTGTACATAGCACCACCCATTGTTCACCATTTGAGGTTGTTTATGGCTTTAATCCTCTAACTCCTTTAGATTTAACACCTTTGCCACCTAATATGTTTACAAGTGATGCAGCTTTGTCTAAAGCCGAATACATCAAAATATTACACAAAGAGATCAAGGAACGGATTGAGAACAAGAATCGAAAGCTAGTAAGTCGCAAGAACCAAGGGAGAAAGAAAGTTATTTTTAACCTAGGTGATTGGGTTTGGGTTCATCTACGAAAGGAACGGTTTCCAGATCAGAGGAAGTCAAAACTTCAACCAAGAGGAGATGGTCCTTTTCAAGTGCTTGAACGGATCAATGACAATGCGTACAAATTGGATCTTCGAGGTGAGTATAATGTAAGTTCTACTTTTAATGTGGCTGATTTGACTCCTTTTGATGTAGGAAATGAAGACCTTGATTTGGGGACAAATCCTTTTAAAGAAAGGGGGGATGATGCAAATCCAACCACGGATCCATTGACTATACCCGGGGGACCAATTACAAGAAGCAAAGCAAAGAAGATTCAAGAGGTTTTCATAATACATCTTCAAAGGCTAGCTAATGCACACGAGGAGACAAAGATTTCTGAGGCAAAAATTCTTTACAATGTTAATTTAATGAGTCAAGAAGAGAATGGAGCAAAGATGGCACGGGAAAAGTTGTCTATTTTGAGAGATGATACGGAGGACAAAAAAAGTGTGCAGATTGGTGAACAGGTGCCTTTGCAGATTGTACCTCTTGGGAGTTTGTGATGTCAAAGCTTGTCAAATCTCATCCAAACGTAAAGCGCCTCCTGCATGTGATTTCCAAGACAATTTAAAGCAATTTTACGTTTTTGGATTCACATTTAGTTGTCTAGTTTGATGTGCAATCATGTTTTAATTTGCATGTCTTATTTTCTACAATTTGCATTAACTAGGATTTGAAAGACTTTTGGTGTTCCTCATGTTGAACGACCCTTTGGCCTATTTAAAGGCTTGTAATCACCTTGTTTTGGGAGATTAAAACATATTGAAATTCAAGAACTTTTGTTCCTTAACACTTTTGGTGTTACTTCTTTCAAATCTTGCTTTAGGTTTGATGTTAAACCGATTCATTGGATTAGCCTCGATCAAGCTAATTCTGGAGTGAGTCGTCTTAGGATATAAGAGTGTCTATCATAGATTCTAAGTCCGATCTAAGAGTGATTCATCTTCTAACCTTACTCTTGGTTGGAATCATTCGGTAAGTTAGTCGTTTTTGTGAATGTTTGCAAGGATCCTATAAGGACCTCTAGCTTTGTAAACACGAGCAACCTTGGTGCTTATCAGTTTTGATGCCCATTAGGGTTTTGTGCCCATTAGGGTTTTGTCCCTTAGGGTTTTGTTCAATGCTATCTAACTCAACTCACTGCTATCGACGCTGCCACCACCAACCGCCGCAACCGCCGCCGTCACCGACCACTGCCGCCGCGATTGCTGGCGTTTGCTGATTTGCCAACGCTGCTGTTTTCCAATTGCTATTCATGGATTTCGTCTCGCCGTTCTTCGCACCTTCGTCGCCACCAGTCGCCGTGCGCTTCTGTCACCGCCAATCGCCTTCGCCCCTTTGGTTGTCGTGGGGTAGCACTTAGGGTTTCTGGTTTCAGAAAACACCTGATCTGGTTCAAGCGGTCCAATTCAACCGGTTTGGTTTCGAGTGGTCTGGTTCATCCGGTTCAGGTTCGATTCGGTCTGGTCTGTCACATTCCGGTTCGATTTAGTTGATTTATACCGGTTCTGGTTTAGTTCGTTTGTTTCAGTTCAATTGGTTTGGTTCAATTGGTTTGGTTCACTTGGCTCTGTTCAATTGGTTTGGTTCGATTCCCTTTCCTCGTTCAGATTTGGTCTGGTTCTGTCGATTTGTTCAAATAAGTTTGTTTGTTTGTTATGGCTGAGAAGAAATCAATCGTAACTTCTGAGGTGATCCCAATGATATCAAAAATCACAGAACACAAGTTGAATGAAGCATGAATAGATTATTTGTCTAACAAGTTGGGCATGATTAGCATATATGCATCAACATGAGGGGGAGTGTTAGAATATATATTAGTATATTTTATATTCTTGTATTAATATTAATTTGTCATTTACCTTCTCCTTATAGGATTAGGTCAACCTTGTATATTTGTCTATATATATAGACTTTAATAATGAGAATACATTACATTGGATTCTCTTCAACCCTAGTCTCTACACTTTGTAACTTGTAAATTAGGTATCATTGGAGTACTACGTGGCTTAGCAGCTAACTTTCCTGTTTTAATTAACAGGTCAAGTACATATTTTCTCTGTGATAAGAGAATCTCCTTCTTTCTCCTGATTACCTCAATTCCTAAGAAGTATTTCAGCACCCAAATCCTTAGTATGGAATTGACTATGAAGAAAAGTTTTGAGTGATAGGATGCCTGATGAATCATTACCAGTAATCACAATATCATCAACATATACAACCAGTAAGATAACACCAGACTTAGTTTGTTTATAGAAGATAGAATGGTCCGACTTACTCTTCTTCATTCCAAAAGTCCTCAACCGCCTGACTGAATTTTCCAAACCATGCTCGTGGACTTTGTTTCAATCCATATAAGAATTTACGAAGATGACATACCTTTCCATTCTCCCCCTGAGCAACAAAACCCGGTGGTTGCTCCATATACACTTCTTCTTGAAGATCGCCATGGAGGAAGGCATTTTTAATATCTAGCTGACGTAAGGGCCAATGATGAATAGATGCCAAGGAAATGAATAACCTGACAAAGGCCAATTTAGCAACTGGAAAAAAAGTATAAGAATAATCAATGTCATGGGTCTGCGCATATCCTTTAGCAACAAGGCGAGCTTTCAAACAGGCAATTAATCCATAAGGATGAACTTTAACAGCAAACACCCATTTACACTCGATAGGTTTCTTTCCTGCAGGAAGAGACACTAAATCTCAAGTACCATTGTCATCTAAGGCAGTCATTTCCTCCAACATAGTAGCCGCCAACCAGGATGAGACAAAGCTTCATGAACAATTTTAGGAACAGATACAGACGCAAGGGATGCAAGAAAAGAACAAGTAGGTGAGGACAAATGGTTATATGAAACAAAAGAAGAAACATGATAAGTACATTTACGCTTACTTTTTCTAAAAGCAATAGGAAGGTCATCACTTGGTCCTGGATCCACGGACGAAGAAGTTGCTGGTATAGAGCATGAGTCCGTAGGAGGTTGCCGACGAGAATAAACTTGAGTAATGGTGGGAAGAGAAGGATCAGACACAGAGGGAGATGTATTGCTAGGAAGCTCTTCAGTAGAAGTAGAGACAATGAAATAGACAAGAAAGTCATCATCTTCTTGTGAACACTCCCCCTGACTGGTACTCAAAGATGATGAAAAAGGAGTATCTTGAAAGAATGTAACATCGGGAGAGACATTATATCTATTGAGATCAGGACAATAACATCGATACCCTTTTTGAACACGAGAATAACCAAGGAAAATTCATTTCAATGACTTGGGGTCCAATTTGGTGAGCTGAGGGCAAACATCACGAACAAAACAAGTGCAACCAAATATTTTAGTTTAATAGGAAATAAAGGTTGCATAGGACATAGAGTACGATAAGGTATCTCGCCCTTAAGAACTGATGAAGGCATGCGATTAATCAAGAATCAAGCCGTTGAAACAGCATCGGCCCAAAAGTATTTTGGAACAATCAGGCCCTTGCTATTTCGAGAAGATGTCTATTTTTCCTTTCTGCAACTGCATTTTAAGACGGAGTATCGACACAAGAGGATTAGTGAAGAATACCATATTCACTCAAGGAGCCAAGAGCTCCAGTAAAATATTTTTTAGCATTATCACTTCGTAGAATTTTAAGAGAGCCACCAAATTAAGTTCGAACTTCAGCATGAAAGTTACGAAAATGAGAAAGTAATTCAGAACGATGTTTCATTAAATATAACCAAGTTACACGGGAAAAATCATTGACAAAGGTAACAAAATACCGAAACCCACTTTTGAACTCAACAGGACAAGGTCCCCAAACATCAGAATGAACTAATTAAAAAAGAGTAGTAGCTTGTTTATTGACTCTAGGATACAAACGAAGACGATGAAACTTAGCAAATTGACATGACTCACAATCTAAAGAATGCAAACTATGAAATTGAGGACGAAGACTCTTTAACACGGAGGGATATGGATGACCCAAACGACAATGTTCTTCGAAAGGAGATGGTACTCAAGTGCAAATGGTAGCTGTAGGTATTTGTGTATCAAACGTGTAGAGGCCATTGGATTCACGCCCTTTACCAATAGTCTTCTTCGTCGTAAGATCCTGAAATAAGCAATAACCAGGAAAGAATAAGACACAACAATCGAGATCACAAGTGAGTTTACTAATAGAGACCAAATTAAAAGAAAATTGTGGTAAACTTAAGACAGATATCAATGAAAGAGATTTGGAAAGATAAAATGTGCCAGAGCCAAGAACAGGAAAAGTAGTGCCTGAAGGGATGTGAATCCCGGAGCGAAAATAGATTTTCATTGCTGATTTTTGGGATACAAAATCGAATTTTACAGAAGAAAAATGCAGGGGAAATTCTACCTTTGAAGAACGTTTCTTCAACGAGTTTCCCTCGAACACCACCCTATGTCTTCCTCGCTATCCTCTTGGGTCTCGGGATCGTGCTGGTGGGAGTAATCCTTTGGAACGAGAGGGAGAGATTGAGCAAATTTTTCTTGAGAGAGATCTGGGGATCCTTTTTTTTTACTATTGTGTTCTGTTTTCTTCAACCATTGAAGAAGAAGAACAATGACGTGGGGTAACTCCCTTTTTTTTACTATCTGGGGATCTCTTTCTGCATGACCTCTTTTAGTCTAATTCTTTTGTTAGGGCCTTATGTTGTGGCCAATAAACGGATTATGTACCTTTGACTAATTGGGAGATTTTCCTTGTTGTTAGTTATGCCTCGGGTTAGGTGCCTATTTGAGCTTTATCCCATTTGCTTAGAATCATTTAGATTGAATAATAAACTTGCCTCGTGAAGTAGTTCACGAACGTTGTTGCATTTTTTTGAGATTGGTTTATCGTTAATTTGATGAGGTTTGTCGCTTGATTTTATAAGTTTATGTTCAAAGGAAGTTGGCAAGTTGTAATAGGGGCTAAAACTGATTAGTTGGGTAGTTCATGTGACCTAGAGGTGCGCGAGATTTATGGGTCGTTACAATTGGTATCAGAGCGGAGTTGTTCTTGTAGACTGTCCTAGAATCTAGGTCGTTAGTGTATGGTCCTCGTCAGTTTCCTCGCCATCACCAAGTACGCTTCCGAGTTCAGGAGGTTCGATCATGAATGTCTTACATTGCTTATGATTGAGATATTATCATTGACTGATTCTAGATAGGTCGGTGTGTTTCTTGGATTCATCATGTAGACCTTGTTGGAATTTTACACTTGTGTTACGCCCCGGTTAGTGTGTTATTGACCTTGGTGCTCTGTTCTCTGTTCCTTTAGACAATGGCTTTTCGACGGAACACGAGGGCTCGCAACTACGAGGATCCGAACCCTAGGGCGAGGAGGCAGCAGATCCAAATGTTCTCCCGGCAGTTCCTGGAGGGGTAGCACCCCCGGTTCCGCAGGCAGCACCTCAGGGAGTTCCCCAGGTGAATCCCCAGGTGGCGTTACTAGCTGAGGCATTGCAAGTATTGCTGAATAATGCGAATGGAGCCGGTGGGGCTCAGGCGCAGCAGCCACGCCGGACACAGATTCAACAAGAGGAGGTCCAGTTCATCAGAGATTTCAAACGCTTCGGACCACCCGTTTTCAACGGGGTGAGTGAGAGGCCTACTGCGGCGGAGGAATGGGTCAGGGAGTCGGAAGCCCTTTATGTGTATTTGGGGTCCTCCGACGAATTCAAGGTCCGGGGAGCAGTGTTTATGCTTCGGGGAGAAGCAGTAAACTGGTGGGAGTCGGTGGCTGCAGCAGAGGACCACGCCAACGCACCCGTCACATGGGCGAGGTTTAAGGACCTACTATATGAGTACTATTTTCCCGTGACTGTCAGGAACGAAAAACGGGCAGAGTTTCTCCGTCTCAGTCAAGGGAGCCTAACTGTGGCCCAATACGAGAGGAAGTTCACTAAGCTGTCCCGGTTTGGAATGCAATATATTCCTACTGAACAATTAAAGATTGACAAGTTCATTGCCGGTTTGCGTAGAGAGATCAAGGGGCTACTTGTTCTCAAGGAACCAACTACTTATGCAGCAGCAGTCAAGTGCGCGTTGGTTATGGACAAATGTCTCGAGGAACCTCAGTCTCAACAGATGACGGGCTCCAGCTCGGGGGTGAAGAGGAAATTTGCATCGTTCTCCTCCAATCAACCCTCGAGGGGACACCAGCAGCTTGTGCAAAGGCAGACTGCTTCTCCGGTGTGCCCCACTTGTAAGCGGAGCCATACTGGGCCGTGTTGGGCGGGAAAGAGAATTTGTTACAGGTGTCAGAAGGAAGGACATTTTGCAAGGGAGTGTCCGATGACCGGCTCGAATACCCAAGCTTTAGGCCAGAGGATCCCTGCGACGGCGGCAACTCAAGGTGGAACCCATAGGGCGCGCGTCTTCACTCTTACCAAAGGGGATGCTGAGCATGCCGAGTCGGTGGTCACAGGTACCTTCTCTTTGTGAGTCTTGAGTTGTGTGAATATGCTTGTGTTTTATTGCATGCGTGTTACTTTTGCAGGGACTGTTTTAGTACTCAGCATGCCTGCTTACGCTTTATTTGACTCGGGGTCTAGTCATTCTTTCATTGCTTCTTCTTTTGTTCGGCATGCGGACCTAGAGTTAGAATCGTTAGGCTTTTTGCTGTCGGTATCCACTCCGTCAGGATCTGTGTTGGTCACTAGTCAAGTGGTGAAAGGAGGCCAGCTCTCTTTCGATGGTCAGACCGTGGAGGTGAAGTTATCCAACTGGATATGCAGGATTTCGATGTGATCCTAGGCATGGATTGGTTAGCTGCCAACCGGGCTAACATCGATTGCTCGAAGAAGGAAGTTAGCTTTCGCTTGCCCTCCGGACAGAACTTTACCTTTAAAGGAGCCAAGGCCGGGGTCCCGAGAGTGGTGTCAGCATTGAAGGCCAGCCATCTTCTCCAGCGTGGTGCCTGGGCCTATTTGGCTAGCATTGTGGATACAAGGAAGGTTGTACCGACCATTGAGGCAGTTCGTGTGGTCAATGAGTTCTCTGACGTGTTTCCTGAGGACCTCCCCGGCTTGCCTCCGCCTCGCGAAGTGGACTTTTGTATAGAATTGCTGCCAGGGATGACTCTCATCTCGAAAGCACCCTATCGAATGGCTCCGGCAGAGTTGAAGGAGCTGAAGCTACAGTTGGAAGAATTACTCGACAAGGGTTTCATCTACCCGAGCGTATCCCCTTGTGGTGCGCCCGTGCTCTTTGTTAAGAAAAAGGACGGCTCAATGCGACTTTGTATAGATTACAGGGAACTAAACAAAGTTACAGTCAAGAACAAGTATCCCCTACCACGCATTGACGACCTTTTTGACCAGCTTCAGGGGGCGAAGGTGTTCTCAAAATAGACATGCGTTCGGGGTACCACCAATTGAGGTTAAAGGATGTTGGCATCTCGAAGACGGCGTTCAGGACAAGGTATGGGCACTATGAGTTTGTTGTGATGTCTTTTGGACTCACAAATGCTCCGACAGCCTTTATGGATCTAATGAATCGGGTCTTTAAGGAGTATTTGGATTCTTTTGTCATCGTGTTCATCGACGACATCCTGATATACTCCAAGACTGAGTAGTGCCACGAAGAACATTTCAGACAGGTTTTGACTATACTACGGGAAAATAAGTTGTATGCCAAGTTTTCAAAGTGTGAGTTCTGGCTGGACCAAGTGGCTTTCCTAGGGCACATAGTCACCAAGGAAGGTATTGCAGTAGACCCCACCAAGGTAGAAGCTGTTAGCAATTGGCCAAGACCTAGTTAGTTACAGAGATTCATAGTTTCCTTGGCTTGGCTGGTTATTACAGAAAGTTCATCCAGGATTTCTCTCGGACAGCGGCACCGTTGACGCAGTTGACTCGTAAGAATGCTACCTTCACTTGGAGCAGCGAGTGTGAGAAGGCTTTTCAAGAACTGAAAAAGCGTTTGGTGTCTGCACCGGTGTTAACTGTCCCCGATGGGACGGAAGGTTTGGTGGTTTACAGCGACGCCTCGCAATGGGGCTTGGGATGTGTACTGATGCAACATGGGAAAGTTATAGCTTATGCTTCTCGACAACTGAAGGCGCACGAGCTTAACTATCCCACTCATGATTTAGAATTAGCAGCAGTGGTCTTCGCCTTAAAGTTGTGGAGACACTACCTCTACGGAGAAGGAATTCAGGTCTTCACGGATCATCAAAGTTTGAGGTACCTTTTCACTCAGAAGGAGCTTAACTTGAGACAGAGACGGTGGTTAGAGTTGGTGAAGGATTATGATTGTGAGATTAGTTACCATCCGGGTAAGGCAAACGTGGTGGCTGATGCTCTTAATAGAAGGGCGGCAAGTGTGGCATCTCTGGTTGTGAGTTGCAGTCCAATGCACAATGAGTTGGAAGGCTTGGAAGTAGAGCTGACAGTGGATGATGTCCCCACACTGTTGGCTCGACTCTCAGTGGAACCCAGTCTGAGGCAGCGGATCATTGTTGCCCAAAAGGAAGACCCTAGCTTGGCCAAAGGCTTTGATATGGTGGGCCATGGGGATTTCACTCTCTCAGGTGAGGCAGCCTTGCTTTTTCGCGGAAGGTTGTGTGTGCCAAAGGATTATTCTTTGAAGAAGGATTTATTGGGAGAGGCACACAATACTCCCTACTCGGTCCATCCAGGAAGTACCAAAATGTACCAAGACCTAAAGAAACATTACTGGTGGCATAACATGAAGAGGGAAATAGCTCAGTTTGTTAGCAAGTGTTTGACTTGCCAACAGGTAAAGGCTTCGAGACAGAGACCTGCTGGTTTGCTGCAACCTTTGAGAATACCAGTCTGGAAGTGGGACGATGTGGCTATGGACTTCATTACAGGACTACCAAGGACGGTTAACGAATTCACTGTGATTTGGGTAGTTGTAGATCGTTTAACCAAGTCCGCTCATTTTATTCCCAGCAAGGCAACGTATACAGTAGAGAAATGGGCGGAACTGTATTTACAGGAAATTGTCAGGCTACATGGTATACCGGTATCCATAGTGTCCGATTGAGACCCGTGTTTCACCTCGACTTTTTGGCGGAGTCTACACAAGTCCCTGGGCACTAAGTTGGACTTTAGCACGACGTTTCACCCCCAAACCGATGGTCAGACGGAGCGCGTGAACCAGGTTTTAGAGGACATGCTCAGAGCTTGCATGTTAGACTTTGGTGGTAGTTGGGACAAGTACCTCTACCTAATAGAGTTTGCTTATAATAACAGTTTTCAGGCCACGATTGGGATGGCCCCATACGAGGCACTGTATGAGAAGGAGTGTCGATCTCCGGTTAATTGGGACGAAGTCGGAGAAAGAGTTCTCTTGGGACCAGATTTGGTGCAGGCGACTAACAGTGCCATTCAAAAGATCAGGGGAAGGATGCAAGTCGCACAGAGCCGTCAAAAGAGTTATGCAGACGTCAGGCGTAGAGAGCTCGATTTTGTGGTAGGTGAACGGGTGTTTCTTCGTGTGGCACCCGTAAAGGGGATTTTGCGTTTTGGGAAGAAGGGCAAGCTCAGCGCAAGGTTCATTGGGCCTTTTGAGATTTTGGAACGTATCGGCCCAGTCGCGTATAGGTTGGCCTTGCCACCATCGTTGGCAGCGGTTCACAATGTGTTTCACGTGTCTATGCTGAGGAAGTACATTCATGACCCTTCGCACGTTTTGGATCCTAAACCATTACAACTAGATGAGTCCTTGTGCTACGAAGAGGCACCTGTCAAAATTTTGGCAAGAGAAACCAAGTTGTTAAGGAACCGGACGATTCGCTTGGTTAAGGTTTTGTGGAGAAACCACCAAATGGAAGAGGCTACTTGGGAACGGGAGGACGATATCAAGGCGAGATACCTTGAACTGTGTGATCAATCAACTTTCGAGGACGAAAGTTTTTGAAGGAGGGGAGTCTGTAACGCCCCGTATCTTTCAGGTTAGTTTAAATCTCGATCTATGAGGTTTCCATTAAATTCTAAATTTATTTTAATTAAATTTTTGTATATCGGATCGCGCGCGATTGGTTTTATCTCAGGTTGGGATGGGTTTATTGTTTTAGTTGATCCTTCTTTTGGGTTTGGTTTGTTTTAAGTTGGGTTGGTTTGGTTTCTTTTAAAACAAAAAGAAAATCAAGAAAGCCCTAATTTCTTTTCTTCTTCTTCTTCCCTTCCTCCCTTTTTGTTTTCAGCCGCCTGCCCTCTCCCAAATTTCTTCTTCTTCTTTGTCTTCTTCTCCTTCTTCTTCGCCGCCCCCACCACTCTCTTCTCCTTCTTCTCCGGTTGGCATCCCACGGCGGCAGCGAGCCTCTCCAGCGACGACCCACGGCAACGCGGCATCACAACAGCAGTGCGGCTTTCGCGATCCCATCACCGGCGTCTCTCGGCGTCCAAGAATTCTGCTACCGTCCGGCAGATCTGGGAGTTCTGGTACCCACTCTCGCTTTTCTTCTCCGGCATCGGGCAAGCAATGGTCGACGGCATCTTACCCACGACGAACAGAGAAGTTTCGGCTCCTCCTCCGGCGAACAGCAGCACCGGCGACCTTGAACCCCACGGCCAGCACCCCGAGCAGCAGCAGTTCACGACAATTTCTCGGTTTCGATACGATTTGGCATTTACTCACACTCGTTCGAAGCCGATTTGCAATACCCACCTCCCTCGGCATCGATCCGGCGTTGACCCACTCCAAGTTCAAGTGGTTTTAGTTTGAGTTAGTAGGTAACGACTCACCTAAACTCGAATTCAATTATATTTAAGTGCCTCTAATTGGTTACTAACCTCGAGATCGTGCTCTTTTGTAGTAGGAAGTGTGCAAAGAGCTTAGGAGCTTTAGGACAAGTGTTTGTAAGTAGCACGGGGGTGGGTGCGTGTGTTGGTGTTTATTATTTAGTTGTCGATGTACTATTTATGATGTTGAAAATGGTTCTGATACGATGTTGTGCGGTGTAACTCTCGTTTATGTTGGTTTGTATGCCTAGGTAGTGTTGAATGTTCGTTGGTGATAATAGTAGAAACTTTGTATTGTTGAGCTGCTGAGATCTGTCGTGGAATGATGTGTGTTTGCAGGGAATATTCGTTAAAATAAATATTATGGTGGGGATGTTTGTTGTCTGAAATCTGTATGAAGTGTTTGGCATGTCTTATGAGTTTTTATTATATCTAGCAATGCTTAATGTTTGCGGATGTTGGATAATGAGTGCTTGGGTGATTTGTGTTGGACTGCTGTCGTTTAAAAATTGTTGACTATGCTCTGGTATAACTGAGCTCACTGTGGCGCTGTTGTTGAGAATTGATATATTGTGAAAGCATGTTTGGTTTACTGTTTTGCTATTAGAATGATGTTTATGTTGGGGAAGCATGCTGATTTGTGTTGGTGAGCTGAGAGATGCATTGAGATCATACTAGTGGTGGTGTTGTTGATGAGCGTTGTGGTGATTGGTGTTATTAGGGAAGTAGTACCGAAATCCTGGCGGGAGGCTAGAATTGATATGTGGAGTTATGACAGTTACGAAGTGAATGGGTGAGTGTCAGGGCCTCGGGTATAAATGGTCGAGGGCTGATACGTCACTAATTGGGTATCGAGGCCTCGGGTATAAATGGTCGGGGGTCGATGCGCCAATATTGGTTAAAGATGAGCGTCGAGGCCTCGGGTATAAATGGTCGGGGGTCGATGCGAGGAGTCTTTCGAAAGGAGAACTATTGGGGCCTTGGGTATAAATGGTCAAAGGCCAATAGATTGTAAGACATCGAGGCCTCGGGTATAAATGGTCGAGGGTCGATGCACAGTTCAAGCCTTGGGGATAAATGGCAAGGTTGAACGCCAAGCCTCTGTAGATGAGTGTCGGGCCTTGGGGATAAACGGTAAGGGTCGATACGATTCGAGGAGTTAGACTTGGGGAACTAATAAGCCAATAGATTGAAAAGACATCAAGGCCTCGGGTATAAATGGTCGAGGGTCGCTGCACAAGTGTTGGGGCTCTGGGTATAAATGGTCAGGGGCCGACACAACCAACAGAACGGTCTTGGAAAGCTTGGATGGATGAGATGAACTTAGAGTTGCCTGAAGCGCTAGGGCGCCATGTGAACTGTAGTTGATTTGTTTACGATTGTGGTTAGCATCGGGTTATATAGAACACGTTCATGATTGAATGTATGATGTCATTGTGGAGCATGTCTATAGTTGTTCGCATACTGTAATGATAGAGCATAACGATGTATGTTTCCCTTATGTTTTGAGCATGACGATGTATGTTTTCTTTATGGTTTTTGAGTGTGATGTGTGTGTGTGCTTGATGAGGGCTACATACGGAGTATATTTTATATACTCACCCCCCCTTCTACAATGATTGTTTCAGGTGAAGGACTCGAGGGTGACCTTGCTGATGGGACGGGGGAGACCTGACAAACGAGGACTATAGGCTGCTTAGTTTTTCTTATTTAGTCTAATTCTTTTGTTAGGGTCTTATGTTGTGGCCAATAAACGGATTATGTACCTTTGACTAATTGGGAGATTTTTCCTTGTTGTTAGTTATGCCTCAGGTTAGGTGCCTATTTGAGCTTTATCCCATTTGCTTAGAATCATTTAGATTGAATAATAAACTTGCCTCGTGAAGTAGTTCACGAACGTTGTTGCATTTTTTTGAGATTGGTTTATCGTTAATTTGATGAGGTTTGTAGCTTGATTTTATAAGTTTATGTTCAAAGGAAGTTGGCAAGTTGTAATCGGGGCTAAAACTGATTAGTTGGGTAGTTCATGTGACCTAGAGGTGCGCGAGATTTCTGGGTCGTTACAGCTGCAATGTTCTGAGGAGACAAACCTAGTGCTAATCTGGGAAAAGTGTCATTTTATGATACAAGAGGGCATAGTGTTGGGACATCGAGTTTCCAAAAAGGAATTGGAAGTGGGTAAAGCCAAGGTTGAAGTCATCGAGCAATTGTCGCGGCCAGCTAATGAAAGGGAATCCGAATCTTTCTCGACCATGCAGGGTTCTACAGACGATTTATAAAGAATTTTTCTAAACTCGCTAAAGATTTATGTGCATTGCTAGAAATTGATAGGGTGTTTGATTTTTCTACCGACTTTTGCGGGTATTCTCTGCATTGAAGTATGCACTCACCCACGCTTCGATTATTCAATCCCCAGACTGAGAGCTTCCATTTGAGCCAATATGTGACGCGAGTGATTTTGCAGTAGGAGCAGTGTTGGCGGAAAAGAAGAATATAGTGTTACATCGAATGTATTATGCCAACAAGACACTGATAGAGGCTCAGATTAACTACACCACTACAAAGAAAGAGTTGCTTGCGGTGGTGTTCGTTTTTTAAAAGTTTAGAGCCTACCTGATGGGAGAAAAAGTGACAATCCACACTGATCACGCTACTTTGAAATATTTGCTAACCAAAAAGGATGCAAAGCCAAGTTTGATTAGTTGGATTTTGCTGCTACAAGAATTTGATGTGGAAATAAAGGATAAAAAGGGGTGAGAGAACTTAGCAGCCGACCATTTGTTTAGGATTGTGGAGCAGATCAGGGTAAAAAACCTGTAGTCATCAGAGATAGCTTTCCAGATGAGTAGCTGCTCACCTTGTTGCATAAGGATGCTAAACAGGAAGAACCCTAGTTTGAAGATATTGCAAATTTCTTAGCAGGGGGAATACGTCCAGAGGGATAGAGAAAACAACAGCTTAAACGGTTCTTCCATGAATGCAGATTTATTATTGGGATGATCCTTTCTCGTCTAGACTGAGGCAAGATAATATAATTCGGAAATGTGTCACCGAATCGAAAGCATCCCGAGTATTGATGACTTGACATGCTGCCCCTTATAGGGAACATTTCGGTGGACAAAGGACAACAGCCAAAGTGCTCAAGAGTGGTTACTTTTGGCCATCAATTCTCAAGGATTCTCACGAGCTGGTCAAAAGCCGCGATGAATGTCACCAAGTCAAGAATATCTTGAAGAAATCTGAAATTCCATTGACCTACATTTTAGAGGTTGAGTTGTTTGACGTTTGGGGTATGGACTTCATGGGCCCATTTCCTCCATCTAACGGTTATTTGTTTATCTTAGTAGCGGTGAATTATGTGTTTAAATGGGTTGAAGCAATTTCATGCCCCACGAGCGATGTTAAAGTGGTAACCAAATTTCTCCTGAAAAAACATCTTTACCAGATTCAGCACTCCAAGAGCAATTATAAGTGACGAAGAACCGCACTTTGTGAATAGGGCCATGGCAGGATTACTAGCTAGATAAAACATCAAGCACAAAATTGCTACAACCTACCATCCCCAATCCTAGAAAAAGTGGTGAACATCAGTAGAAAAGACTTGGCATTCAAATTAGATGAAGCTCTATGGGCATACAGGACAACATTTAAAACTCTGTTAGGAACGCCCCTATACAAGCTAGTGTTTGAGAAAGCGTGCCACTTACCCTTGGAACTAGAGCACAAAGCTTTTTGGGCAATGAAAAAGTTGAATCTCAATTATGCTGTAGTAGGGAAATTAGGAAGCTGCAGCAACAAGAGTTGGCAGAATTTCGAAGGGATGCCTATGAAAGCACCAAAATTTATAAAGAGAAAACAAAAAAATGGCATGACGCCCGCATACATCCTATAAAATTTGTAGTGGGGCTGAAAGTTCTCCTCTACAATTCAAGGCTCAAGTTATTTCATGGGAAGTTAAAGTCTAAGTAGTCGGGACCCTTTCAGATAGTGAAGCTTTCCACTCATAGAGCAATAACGGTCAACGAATTAAAATCGGATAGACAGTTTACTATAAACGGGCAGCGATTAAAGAGATTCATTAATTAATAATTAATTAATTAATATCAATTAATTATATATATATTATTAGTTATTAATATTAATATTTATATTTATCCCTCCACTGCTTAATTGCAGGAGAGTGGGTGGGTTGTAATGACGTGGGGTAACTCCCCACGTCATTTTGTTGTTTGCAAAGATGTTCTGCACAGAACAGAACAAACAAAAGACAAATCCAGTGCTGCATTTCTCCTCTCTCATGCTCTCTGTCTAACCTTTTATTTTTCGAAGTTCGTTGCTCCCACAAGCAAGTACTCGGTACCTAGAGGATAGTAAGGAAGATCCTTTTGGAGGTGTTGAACAAATTTACCAGAGATTTTGAAGAAAGTTTTCAAAAGTAAGTTTCGGTTTCCCCTGTTTTTTCCTTTTCCTTTTGTGGTTTTGTTCCTCAAAATTCAAGAACAAAAATCTTCGTTTCCACTACGGGATTGACGTCCCATCAATTGGTATAGAGCGGCATTTATGTTCTGAATTTTTTAAGATCAAAATCACTAATTTTTGTGGGTTTGTTCTCCACTTTCGAAATGTGAATTTTTCGGGTTGGATATTTGCAAATTTTGGCATGTAGATAGCATTTTTCTTCTTGATTTTATCATGTAAGGGCCCGATTTTTGGGCATTATGTTTCTGTATCGAGTCTGTAAGTCCAAGTTGCTCGAAAGTTGTTTGTGGCATCGAATTAGGTGAAGTTTTGCAGAAAACAACCAAGAAGACGAAACAGTCTGCGCAGGAAGTGGCACGGCGTTATGTAGTAGAGTCAGGGTGCTGCCAAAGAACACCAGACAGTGTCGTGGCGCAGCATTGTAGCGCTACGACGTTGTGCTACAGCAGCGCTGCGGCGTTGCCCTTTGGCGCCGCGGTGCTATCTTAGGCGTTTTATGACGCGGTTCCGTTGTCCCAATAGCGGTTCGAGTGCTGTTCCAGGCGTTTTCTTTGGTTTTTTAATTATTTATTTATTCTGCTTTCTTATGATGTCAAAATTTGATCCAACTTTTGCTATTTAATTATTTTATTCATTTTGAATGTATAATTTAATTGAATATATATTGCATAATTTGTTATTTAAAATCCCACCATAGGATACATGCATAATTTGTATATTTGATATATAGCATATATGTATAATCATACATCATATAGTTATAAATGTTATAATGTATGAATGCTTTGTTTTATTTTCATGATTAATTAATATAAGTGTTATATTAATTAGATGAAAATGAAGTTACATTGAACATGACATTACTTTAGTTAATATGATTGTTATATTAATGTATGTGGTCAATGCATGTTTATAGTTTTTAATTTCTTAAATTTTATAAGAGTTATAAAATTTGGTAGATAGAAATTAAAATCTATAATAAAGAATTGCATGCAAACATAAGGTCTAAGCTAATTAATTAGACCTTGGGATATATCTTCTAATATGATTAGGGGTAGTCTTTTATTTTGTTTTAACAAGGTTTAAAATTAAATAATGAAAGACTAAATATAAAATATTGTCTATAAGGGAACCCTGTCTAGGGAAGGTTCTGTGTAGGTTGAGGTATTTAAGCTAACCATAAGGGAACACCTCTACTTGGGAATCGACCTGGGTTGAATTAGTCAATATTTTATATGCATGCAATAATGTCATTAGTTTATTAAAATGTTCAATAAACTAAAACATTAATGTACAGCTACCAATATAAATAGTTATATTGGGCCGAATAAAAATTCGCTTAGTTAATTTCATTTAGCTGGGTTTTAGCTAAGTAATATGCCCTAGTCTTATACTACTAAGTGGGAGCAAAAGAGAATATGTAAACATATGACACATTATGGTCCAGTCTTATGCAAACTCATTGTATATGATATCCTCACTGGCATGTCTCCACATGAATGATTAGGATTAAATCATCTGTAGCTTTTACAAAGTGGGTCGTATCAACAGTGTTACAAAGATAAGGCATTGAACCTTAAATGTATACAGTAGACTATTTAGGTTACTACTTGAACACAATCAATTACATGTCAACTACATACTGTTCAAGTTTTATACCTATAACCTTGCATCAAATGAATAGAATAAATTGCACATCAAAATTATTAATAAATTACGAGGCTTTAGAGCATAAATCCTAACATTGTTTCCTACATATAGCCACTAGCTTCTGATAGAATTCAACGAAATTCTACATACATCTAATTTTCTTTAGGTACGTGGTCTGCTGCTTTTATGTCTACATTCCACAAATGAGGAGAGTCAGTTAATAAAATTGTGCTGAAAGAAAAGTTTGTAACTTTTTATGAAGAACACTCACGAGCATAATTACCTTTTCAATAAAAATTATAGCACTTGATATTTACTTTGTTTGTGCAACAAAGTGTTTAGTCTCGATCGGCTAGGTCGAGGTGAATGTGTCAAGCGAGCTGAGACGAACCGGAGTGAGTAGAGATATCTCTTGGTGATGAGGGACCTACAAAAGTGAGCAAACACTCAAATGCTCAAGTTAGTTAAGGAGATCAACCTCGATATTAAGATTGAGATGGAATGAGATGCTTGATTGTGTAGTGGGGCCCCCAAATTTATAGATTTGGGTGTCGACAGAATGTTTAACTGGCGGTTGAGCGTATCAAGTTGTAGCTATTCCTGTCCAAGATGCTCATATTGGTAATGTTAACTTTGAGATATCTACACCCAAAATTTAGCTAAGAGTATTGCTTGTTCCATGGATGGAAAGAACGTGTGAGACTGATCTAATGGTTGGTTCTTTAATTATTGGGCTTAACCATCTTGAACCGAGGAATTGTCCTCCTCGTGACAGTGATGTATTGCTCCTCCAACATTAGTACCCTTTCTAGTAGGCCGTGCCTCCAACTTGCTTAAGAAGTCATTATGGGTCATGCGGAATCCGACTATGTGGTGACTTTATTAAATCACAAATTGGTGAAATATAATAGTTGGGAAGGCGAATGGTGGATCTAATAGCTGGTTTGCCTCTTCTTCTCGTCCAGCATCTGATCTTGATTGTTGACCTGAGTAGACATGTATCGCTAGGATTTGCTTTGATGGTGGTATAAATACCTTGGGTTTTCTGTCTCATGCCTCACGCTTCCTTAGTTATTGAGTTCAAACTGCTAGCTTGAAGTCTTCTAGGTAAGTCCCCTTTTACTTGCCTCTATGATTTTTAGATTTCATTATGTTTAGTTCAAGTGGTAGGAAGTATAACGCTTCCAGATTGGTAAAAAGTAGGTCATCCTTTAGTCTCGTGAATAGTAAGTTTGTTATTAGGCTTAGTGAAGGGTCTTCTGGAAGGTCGAGAGGTTCTAGAGGTAGTGGCTCCTATGTGATATTTAAGAAAGCGCTCATTTGGCGAGGTGGATTCATCTGGATCGGAAAATAATGACTCTTCCTTTAGGAAACAGGTTGAAAGATAAATGTAGGGAGATGAAATCCCACAGCGGAAGCGGATTAACGCTTTGTTTAATTTTAACTTTAAAATTGAAAAACACAAAAAACAAGAAAAATACATGGGAAAACAGGATGTTGCCTTTGAAGAATTCTCCTTGACGATAAACCAATTGACACCACCAGGAAATCTTCCTTACTATCATCTAGACGAGAATCAGTTTTGTGGGAACCATCAATGAAATAGATTTTACGGAGGGAATTTGAGAGAGAGATCACTATGTTTCACAGCAAAGGAAGTAGAAAAAGAAAACTGCACAACTGCTTCTTCTAGTTGATTGACAAGTCATATGGGGACTTACCCCCACGTCACAACTCCCCACTCCTCTCCAAATTTTTAGAGGAGTTAATAATTAAAAATTAATTAATAATTTAATTAATTAATTAATCTAATTATTTTAAATAAATTTAATTAATAATCTTTAAGATAATAAATAAATAATATAAATAAATAAATGATTAACAATTAATTTGTTAATTTGTTAATTAAATATCACATATTTAATTAAAATCATATATTTGAATGATATTCAAATACATCTCTCTGGTATAACTTATGGTTTTAATACGAATCCAATTATATTATTATTTGAATCCTATACAAATATTTTTCTCATAACATATAGTTTAACTTTTTTAATCTTTATTCAAAATAAACTATATATAATGTATCATTATATAC
Organism: Momordica charantia; assembly: GCF_013281855.1. Lineage (NCBI taxonomy): Eukaryota > Viridiplantae > Streptophyta > Magnoliopsida > Cucurbitales > Cucurbitaceae > Momordica > Momordica charantia. The sequence continues at coordinate 5,863,466 of NW_028275161.1, read as the reverse complement.
ATTCCTTTATAATTTAAACATTTCAAATTCCTTCAAATTGTTGATTCTCGTTTTACCCATTGTGAGCTAGCAAGGGGACATAATGGACATATAAATTAGAAGCCCCAACGATACGAGATTAATTGATTAAACTCATTAACCATATTAATCAACATTCATTAATTGTTGGTCACTCCACTAAAGACCCACAACTGCACTTTTCTCACTGTAGAATATTTCTTCTCCACGAATTTTTACCATTAATAGTAAGTCAATCCTTCACGAGTGTTTGTAACTGTAGTTGGGTTACCTCTTTCACTCTTCTTACCGTTTTACCCGTAAGTTACCTCTTTCACCTTAAGTACCACTGATCTTCTAATGAACAACCTGTTTAATGTTCGACCATTAACAGAATTCCCTATCTGGCCCGTGAGAGGATAAAGTTCCTTGTTCAAGTCCTAGAATCAGCACTTAAGAGAACACTCATCTACTTACCCTAAAGTCGGGAAGGAGTTAATTTCATCTTGTATAGTTATATTTTCAGCTCCCCACTCGGTCTCGTCCCCAAAATGGTAGGAATATTGAGTCGGCCACCTAGACCAGTCTCACCCATACAAATCAAAGGACGATCGTTTATAGGCAGAAGTCCATGACTCACTCAGGATTGAGATTGAGTTACCTGATATTCCTATGAAAATTAATTATTTCGCAGTTCAATCTTATACAATCTCATTGCATAAGATATCCTCACTTGCATGTTTCCACATGAACGATTTGATTTAAGTCATTTGTAACTATTACAAAGTGGGCCGTAATCCATAGTGTTACTAGGATAAGGTACACAAACTTACCGATATACTATAGGCCCTTTAGGTTATTACTGTATCATTATCCACATATATATCGAATATACACTGTATATCAGTTATATACTATTCAAGTTACATGACACAACCTCATATGTTAGTTTATTGGATTTAAGTTAATGCAATTATAAAAGAAACATCAATAATAACTGTATAAAATAAATATATATTTATTTTACATTTACAAACCACAAGTTTTTGCCATAAAACCCAACAATCTCCCGACTAAATTAAACCTTAGTGGGATGTAAAAAATCTTAAAACAGTGGGTGTTGTACAATAATATAAAGTACATATACAATAAACTAGGGCATACATGATACCCTTTGCAAATCTCCCACTTGCCCTAGACAACATTTTACTCATCTCGTAGTCGCAGACTTTCTAGATGGTCCTCGAACACTTTAGCCGTGAGAGCCTTCATAAACAAATCAGCAATATTATGCTCCGAAGCAATCTTAATGACGATCATATCCCCTCGTTGCACTATATCATATCAAGTGGTACTTCCTCTCGATTTGCTTGCCTCTTTTGTGACTTTAGGATTATTTAGAATTTGCCACAGCACCACTATTATCACAATAAAGGGTGATGGGCAAAGTCATGTTTGTAGCAACTTCCAAATAAGTTAAGAACTTCATAAGCCATATCGCTTCTTCTGCTGCTTAACAAGCGGCAACATACTTGGCCTTTATTGTGGAACTTGCAATGCATCATTGTTTGATGCTCTGTCATACTACTACTCCTCAATTAATAGTGAACACTTGTTCCAAAGTGGCTTTCCTTGAATCCTCGTTCTCCTAAGATACTTGAAGATTCCATTAGTGGCAGTCCAATGATCATATCCTGAATTGGATTGATACCTACCGACAATCCCCAATTCATAGCAAATGTCAGGCCTATTACACAACATGACATACATCAGACTGCCCACTGCTGAAGCATAGGGAATGCGTCTCATATCCTCAACTTTTTGAGGTGTCTTAGGACACTGTTCCTTAAAAAGAGAGATTATGTGCCTGAAAAGTAGTAAACCCTTCTTGGAATTACGCATCAAATATCTGACAAGCATTTTTTCAAGATAAGTTGTCTGAGACATAGCTAGTATTTTGTTCCTTCGATTCCTTATAATTTGAATCCTTAGAACAAAATGAGCGTCTCCCAAATCTTTCATTTGGAATTCAGTTGCTAACCACTTCTTAATGTCAGTTAGGAAACTTACATGATTCTCAAAGAGTAGGATATCATCCACATACAACACGAAGAAACCTACAGTGTTGTTGATGATCTTCTTGTATGCGCAAGGCTCATCAACATTTTGGTCAATGCCATAAGATGTGATTGCAGTATCAAATCTTATATTCCAAGATCGAGATACTTGTTTAATCCATAAATGGATCATTTAAGCTTCCAAATCTTTGCCCTTAACCTTGCTCAATGAACCGTTCTTGTTGAGACATATAGGTACTCTCTTCAAGATTATCATTAAGAAAAATAGTCTTGACATCCATTTTCCGTATTTCATTGTCATAAATCATGCAAATGGACAAGAGTATTCTTATATACTTTAGCATGACAGTCGAGGAGAAGGTTTTCCTCACAGTTTACTCATTCCCTTTGAGTATAACCCTTTGCCACAATTATGGCTTAAAAGGTCTGTACCCTTCCTTATGCGTCTCGTTTTCTCTTGTAGATCCATCTACAATTTATAGGTTTTACCCCATCGGGTTGATATATAAGATCCTAGACGAGATTAAAGTACATCGACTCCATTTCCAAGCCTACATCTTTGCATTTGTCCTCATCAACATCTTCCATTGTCTTTTTGTAGGTTGATAGATCCTCAATGTCATCATCAAGTATGATGACCCAGGTTTTTGTTAAATCTATGTAATGGTCAGATTATGACACAATTCTCCTACTACGTTGAGCCACTCTCACCTCTTGTGATGGATTCGATTGACGTAATGTACCAGTGCCATCAACAACTATTGTTGTAGTGCCAGCTCATCAACTACTCTAGTGGATGCGTTTGTAGCTTCATCATAAATGTCATTTAACATAATTTTGCTTCATGGTTTATAATATCTCATGTGGTCTTGTTCCAAGAAGGTAGCATTTGTCGATACAAACACTTTGTTCTCTTCTGGATCGAAGAAAAGACCAACTCTCGTTTCCTTGGGGTAACCTATGAATAGGCACACTTACGAACGGGATTCCAATTTCTTCGAGTTTGTCATTAACACATGTGCTAGACATCCCCAAATTTTGAAGTAACGTAAAGTAGTTTTATGTCCTCTCCATAGTTCAAAAGGTGTTTCAGAAATACTTTTTGATGGAACCATGTTCAAAATATATATTGCAGTCTCTACTACATAACCCCAAAACGAGGCAGGCAATTGAGCATAGCTCATCATAGATCAAACCATTTCTAACAGGGTTCTATTTCTTCTTTATGATACACCATTTTGTTGAGTGGTACCAGGTGTTGAGAGTTGGGATGTAATTCCATGTTTTATCATATAGTCCCGGAATCTTAAGTCCATATACTCTCCACCCCGATCAGATCAAATTGTTTTTATCATCTTACCTAATTGATTCTAAACTTCAGCCTTGTACTCCTTGAACTTTTCAAAGGCTTCAGATTTATGTTGCATTAGGTAGGGGATATCCATACCTTAAATAATTATCTATAAAAAAATGCAGTATTTATACCTTCCTCTATCTTTAACATTCATCGCACCATAAAGGTCTGAATGTTAAAGCTCTAAGGGCTATTAGGCTCTGTATCCTTTTCCAATAAAAGGTCTTTTAGTCAATTTGCCTTGAAGACAATATTCACATGGAGGCAATGAGTCATCTCCTAACTCGCTTATAAGTCCTTTTTAACCAATCTCTCAATCCTATTGAGATTTATGTGACCTAATCTTAGGTGCAAAAGATAGGTATTTTCTTTAGGAGAAGTTCTTTGCCTTTTACTTTGAGTTTTAGCATTTTTAAACAACTCTATATTTAAAATTGCTTTAGTGACGGTTGGTCTTAAAACATATAGGTTGTTTTCTTAAGTTTCGAAGAACAAATAATAATACTATTCCTAGAAATGAACACTTCAATTATATTAAAAGAAACAACAGATGATTGTTCTAATAGACAATAAATTGAAATTATGTTCCTCTTTAGTTTGGGAACTACATACAAATTATCAAATAATATATATTCATTCTTGTCTAAAAACAACTTTAGGTCTCCCACTACGACTGTCGAGACAACATCTCCCATTATGACTGTGAGAGTCATCCTCCCAGTATCAAGCTGCTTCCAGAAACTACTTCCCTGAAATGTAGAACAAACATGGCTAGTGGCCCCTGATTCTAGTATCTAGGCAGAATCATCATTCTCCACTGAGGAAGTTTCCAGAACAAGTAAACCATATTTACCGTTTTTGGCTTTCTTCTTTTTGGATAGGTATTTTTGGCAATTTATCTTCCAGTGCCCATCCACGTTGCAGTGGAAACATTTTCCTTTGTCTACAACTTTGGCCTTGCCCTTTTGGGCAGCAGTAGTAGCAGTGTCAGTTTTAGGTCCCTAATCATTGTTCTTCTTCTTCTTGAAAGTCGTACTTCAAGAAGAATAACGTACAGATTTGGTTCTTGAGGTCGAACCTCGATGAAACCTTTTTGAGGTGGCAACGTTTGCCTCCCCTTCCTATGCTTTATTTTTCATAAGATACTAAAAAATCTGTAGCTCATTTAAGAGCGTGGTAATGTTGTACTCTATCTTGTTCATCACAGCATTGCTGTAGAACTATAGGATACTCTTCAGAAGAGAATCCAAGATTAAGCTGACCTGGCTCCCCTCGTCTATGACAGTCCCGTTCACTTTAACCACATTAAAGTGGACCATCATATTAAGAACATGTTCTCGCACTAATGTTCCTTATTTTATGTGGAAATTGTAAATGAAATTAAGAGCTTCATGTCGGGTATGAATGGACAGTTGTCCAAACATGTCCCGCCAAGAGTCCACGATCTCTTTTGCGTTGACCATGTTCTCGTACATTTTTGCTAACACATCAGATATGCTCGCCAAGATATAAACCTTTACCTTGATCCACTTGTCATAGGCATCACGATTAACTTGGGCTGCATTAGACGGGCAAGCTTGATGACGCTCCTCAGTTAAAACGAACCTAAGATCATCTACGACTAAAATTGTATTCAGGTTTGTTTACCATTGTGTGTAATTTTCACCGTTAAGTTTTTCACCGACCAGTACGGCAATGGTAGAAGTAGACATAGTGAAATAAAATAAATCTACATTAGACTTTTGCACTGCCCATTAAAACCAATCAATTTTAGCAAAAAGTAATAATGTACCCTATCAATCAAGATCATTTTTCAACAATGCTTCAATGATTTAGAGCAATAGCTATCGTGGGGCAGTCAGTTACTCCTTCACTGAATTGAGACGTTTTTCAACGAAATATTACACCAGAATGACTCTTATTCCTTTAATATTTAGTCACTGTTTGTTTGGTCAAGAAGTTATTAACTAACTTAACAACTTCCCATAAGTGTGACCCGCTATTCAGATCCTAGATGTCCGCCCCAATAAGCCGGCCATAGGGAAAGACAATATTGGTGCAAAACTAAGAGACCTTATCCATTTTGGGGTTTGCCCTTATTTTGATTCCATACAACAAACCCTCCGTAAGGATGATCGCTCCAGGACGACATGTAGGCCGTGTATGAAATCTCACGATGCACCAATAGAGGAGACCATAGGATGTATTGTTACACGTCCTTCTCCCATTAATCTTACATCGTTGAAGCTTCGGATCTGTAGGTCCATTAGGTCCCCTTGCTAGCTCATAACGGGTAAAACGAGGATCAAGTTTTTGGAAGAATTTCAATTGTTCAAATTACTTAAGGGATTATATGTATATTGATACATTATAATATATAGTTAATTATAAATTAAAAACTATATATTATGAGAGAAATTATTTGAATAAGATTCAAATAAAATTAATATGAATAAGATTCAAATAAAATTAATATGAATATGATTCATATTAAAACCATAGGTTAAAAATAATGTGCATAAGATGTACATTACAACTATAGGTTATGCGAGAGAAATGTTTTAGAATATGATTCTAATTTTATAATAAATAATTAAGTATTAATTATTTATTTGACTTATATATATATATTTATTAATTCATTATTAATGGGATTAATAATTAATTATATTTATTAATTAATAAATTAATATATATAATATTAATTATTATATATATATTAATTATTATTATTAATTAATATATAAATTAATAATTAACTCCCCTGCAAAATTGCAGGGGAGCGGGCAGTTAAGTGACGTGGGGTAACTCCCCACGTCACTGCTTTTTGTTCTTCTTCCTTTGCAGTTCTGCAAAACAAAAGAAGAACATAACAGAAAAAAGGGACTGCCAATTTCTCTCTCAAACTCTCCCTCTCATTCCAAACAAGCACGGTTCTCGAAACCCAAGAGTATAGCAAGGAAGATATTTTGGTGGTGTTTGTTGGGAAAATGTTGAAGAAACGTTATTCAAAGGTAATGGTTTCCCCTGTATTTTCCCTCTTTCAATTTCCATTTTGTATCCCTAAAATCAGCAACGAAAATCGGCTTCCGCTCCGGGAATCACATCCATTCAATTGGTATCAGAGCCGCGTTGTAATTCTGATTTTTTGGGATCAAAATCGTTGAGTTTGGTGGGTGATTTCATATTTTCGAAATATGGGTTTGCGGGTTGGAAAATTTCCGGTTTTTGGCAATTAGATAGCGTGTTTCTTCGTGATTTGATCATGTAAGGGCTCGGTGTTTTGGGCATTTAGTTTCTGTATTGTTTTTGTAAGTCCGGGTCGCTCGAAAGTTGTTTGTCGCGTCTGATTGGGCGGAAATTGCAGAAAAGAGCGAAGAAGACAAAGCAGACTGCGCAGACAGCGCCATGGCGCTGCGGGACAGCATCGAGCGCCACAGCGCTGCACTGTAGCACCGTGGCTCTGTGCAGCGCCATGGCGCCATGCCAGAGCGCCGCGGCGCTGCTGCTGCAGCAGCGCCGTGGCGCTGTCCTTAGGCGCCGAGGCGCTGTCCCGAGTGTTTTCGACATGGTTCCGAGGTTCCGGTTCGCGGTTCGAGGGCGGATGCAGTCGGTTTTCTTATTCTTTTTATTTCGTTTTCTTAGGGTGCCAAAAACCGTTCCAACTTTGCTATTTAATTATTTTACGCATTATGAATGTATATTTTAATTAAAATCATATAGCATATTGTATGCCATATAGTTTTAAAATCCCACCATAGGTTAGATGCATAATATGTATGTTTGATATATAGTATGTATGTATGGTCATGCATCATATAGTTATAAATGTTATAATGTATGTATGCATGTTTTATTTTCATAATTAATATAAGTGTTGTATTAATTAGATGAAAATAATGTTGCATTGAGCATGACATTATTTTGGATAATATAATTGTTATATTAATGTATGCTTTCAATCCATGTTTATAGTTTTAATTTCTTAAGATTTTATAAGAGTTATAAAATGTGGTAGATAAAAATTAAAATCTATAATAAAGAGTTGCATGCAAACATAAGGTCTAAGTTAATTAGTTTTAAAGGGGTTTAAAATTAATTAGACCTTAAGTTATATCTTCTAATGTGATTAGGGGTAGTCTTTTATTTTGTTTTAACTAGGTTTAAAATGAAATAATAAAAGACTAAATATAAAATGTTGTCTATAAGGGAACTCTGTCTAAACAAGGTTCTGTCTAGGTTGAGGTATTTAAGCTGACTGTAAGGGAACACCTCTACCTGGGAACCGACCTGGGGGTTGAATTAGTTAATATTTTATATACAAGCAATAATGTCGTTGGTTTATTAAAGTGTTTAACGAACTAAAACATTATTGCACAACTTCCGATATAATAGTTATATTGGGCCGACTAAAAATACACTTAATTAATTTCACTTAGCCGGGATTTATCTAAGTAATATACTCGAGTCTTAGAATACTAAGTGGGAGCAAAAGAGAATATGTAATATACCGCGTATATATTTGATATACAAAGTATATATAACATACTTTACTCTCTCTCTCTCACGTTCTCCTTTAAATTCACGCTGTGAGTTCCATGCTCGACCTCGTGTCGCCCTGGGCGCGGCCTCCCTACAGAAGGTGTTTGCATGGTTCAATATCGAGGTGAATGGAGATAGTGTTCATAGTAAGTGGGAGAAGGACGTGTGACAACACATCCTGTGGTCTCCGCCATTGGTTTGCACCGTGAGGTTTCATACATGACCTGCGTGTTGTCCTGGAGCGACCATCCCTACGGAGGGTTCATTGTATGGAAATCAAAATCAAGGCGAACTCCATAATGGATAGGAGTCTCTCAGGTTTTGCTCCAATATTTTCCTTCCTTACGGCAGGATTATTGGGGTGGACCTCTGAGGTCCGAAAATGTTGGGTCACACTTACGAGGAGTTGTTAAGTTAGTTAGCAATTTCCTGACCAAATAAACGATGACTAAAATTTATAGGAAGAAGAGTTATTCTGGTGTAAAATTTAGTTGAGAATGTCTCAATTCAGTGAAGGAGTACCTGTCCACCCTACGGTGGCTGTTGCTCTAAATCACTGAAGCGTCGTTGCAAAACAATTTTGTTAGGGTGCTTAATTACTTTTGCTAAATTTTGATTGGGTAAAGGCTAATGCATGAAACTAATATAGATTTGTTTTTACTTTCAGCATGTCTACTTCTATTATTGCACTCTTAGCCACACAAAGACTTAATGGCGAAAATTACAAACAATGGAAGTCAAACCTAAACACTATTTTCGTGATAGATGATCTTAGGTTCATCTTGCAAGAGGATTGTCCTCAAGCTCCTACGCCTAACGCCACTGTGGCGGTGCGCAACGCCTATGACAGGTGGATCAAGGCCAATGACAAGGCCAAGGTCTACATCTTGGCGAGCATATCTGATGTGCTTGCCAAGAAGCACGAGGACACGGTCACCGCTAAGGAGATCATGAACTCGCTGTAGAGCATGTTTGGACAACCGTCCTCACAGGCTCGACATGAATCCCTCAAGTTCATTTACAACTCCCGCATGAAGGACAGTTCATCAGTGCGAGAACACGTTCTCAACCTGATGGTCGACTTCAACATGGTTGAGTCGAACGGGGCCGTCATAGACGAGCAGAGTCAGGTCAGCTTTATTCTAGAATCTCTTCCGAAGAGTTTCCTTCCATTCTGCAGCAATGCAGTTATGAATAAGCTGGAGTACACTCTTACCACGCTCCTAAACGAGCTTCAGACCTACCAGTCTCTTATGAAATGTAAGGGACAAGAAGGGGAGTGATTACGCTTGTTTACATGCGTAAAAAGAAGGTTTTAGATGCTGTTTTTACTATGTTTCAGCTTTGTTTCGGATTTTTCTCGGTCGTTTGAGTTCCAATTCATGCAAAATTCATATATTATGGTTTGTGGTTGGCTTATATTGTATTTATGACATTTTAGGACCATTTGGGAGTGCAAATTAATCAAAAGAAGCAAAAAGACGGAAAAACCTACATGGGAGGCGCCAGGCGCCTGGGAAGCCTGCAGAAAAACTGGTTTTCTTCCAACTTTGCCCTTAATGAAACGCGTCTTCCAATGCGTTTTGGTGGTTCCAACCGATGCATACGTGTAGAAGAAGTGTTCCACTATCAGTTTGAGCACGATTTGGTCAGTCAAAAGAGTTGGAAATGGGTGATTCACCATCGTTTTAGGACCTACCTAACCAATTCTGCACAGCTATAAATTCCAGCAACTTCTCCACCAAATTCATCAAGCCTTGCTTCCTTCTCTTGATCATTTTTAGTGTTTCTTTGTTGCTTTCTAAGTACTTTTGAGTTGCTTTCATTAGTTGCTTTTGATTTTTAAATCCCGAGTACTTTACATTCCTTTATTGAGCTTTGTTTTGTTTCCATTTGTACTTAGTTATTTTCTACTTATTCAAATATATAAAAATCCAGCACTTTGCTTCTCTTCTCTTTGCCTTTACTTTATTTTTAGTTAAGAGAGTTGTGTTTTTGGAGGAAAGAGCACGTGACACTCCCCCTTGCTTGAAAGAGAAGGGCGAAGCTCTCAATCCCGATAAAAACCCTCCGTTAGTTAACTTTTGTTGTTCACACATGCATTCCACATTCAACCATTTTACTTACTGTATTTTCTTCAATATGTCTTTCTAAATTCCCGTCTCTAGCCCTGTTATGGATAGTTAGCCTTTTATGTCTAAAAAGGGTTGCTAAGAAGTAGTGTTTTTGCTTTCTATTCATTGCTCAACATGTTTTCCCAAAAAGTTAGGATTTAGAGAAGGCCACTGTAAGTCTTAACAAGTCAATACTGAAAAGGTTGCTTATTTGCATTGTTGAGTGGTTAAACCGAGGAGAGGAGCGCCTTAGACATAAGGGTTCCGCTTAAGTAGCCTAGACATAGGACCTTAACCCGAGGTTGCGACTATTTCCATCCTAAAACTAAGATATATCTCATAATAGACATATTAGGGAATGTCTTAGGACTTTGAACTTGCTTAGACATAAGTCAAGTGAGAAGCGTAGTCGTTGGTTTCTAAAGCAAAATGCATATTGTCCTTAGCATGTCATTGATTCTTTGTTGGCTAACTTGAAGTAATTCGGGCTAGGTTTTATCATTATAAGTCCAAATCCCAAATCCAAACCCATTATTTGTGACCACTTCCCATTTTACAAGAATCACTCATTCCAACATTCACTATTCTTTAAAACTTTAGAGTTTGGAAATTATTTAGAAGTCCTTGAGGATCGATACTTGGATACTCCATCCATTTTATATTACTTTGAGAGGTGTGCGCTTGCATCTATATAATTGTTACCACGCTTAGTGCGTGCGTTCAACATAAACGCCCAGTCAGGGAGGCAAATGTTGCCACCTCAAAGAGGTTCAACAGAGGATCGTCCTCTGGAACCAGGTCTGCGCCCTCTTCTTCTGGAAGTAAGACTTTTAAGAAGAAGAAGGCTGCTGGTAAGGGGTCTAAACCTGACTCAGCTGCTGCTGCCCAGAAAGGCAAGGTCAAGGTTGCAGAGAAAGGAAAGTGTTTCCACTTCAACATGGACGGGCATTGGAAGCGCAACTGCCCAAAGTACTTGGCCGAAAAGAAGAAAGCCAACGAAGGTAAATATGATTTACTTGTATTGGAAACATGTTTAGTGGAGAATGATGACTCCGCCTGGATACTGGATTCAGGAGCCACTAATCACGTTTGTTCTTCATTTCAGGGAATTAGTTCCTGGAAGCAGCTTGACGTCGGAGAGATGACTCTCAAGGTCGGAACGGGAGAGGTCATCTCAGCTGTGGCGGTAGGGGAGCTCAAGTTGTTTACAAACAAGAATATGTATATATTATTAGATAATGTGTACGTTGTTCCTAAAATTAAAAGGAACTTAATTTCAATTTCTTGTTTGTTGGAACAGATGTATTCAATTTCATTTCATTTAAATGAAGCGTTCATTTGAAGAAATGGTGTTAACATTTGTTCAGCTTTACTTGAAAACAACTTGTATGTGCTAAGACCAACCATAACTAAAGCAGTTTTAAATACCGAGTTGTTTAAAAATGCTAGAACTCAAAATAAAAGGCAAAAAGTTTCTCAAAAGGAAGATACCTATCTTTGGCACTTAAGATTAGGTCACATTAATCTCAATAGGATTGGGAGGTTGGTTAAGAACGACATTCTAAGTGAGTTAGAAGACGATTCTTTACCTCCATGTGAGTCTTGTCTTGAAGGCAAGATGACTAAAAGACCTTTTACTGGAAAAGGTTATAGAGCCAAAGAGCCCTTAGAACTTATACATTCAGACCTTTGTGGTCCGATGAATGTTAGAGCTCGAGGAGGGTATGAATACTTCATCTCTTTTATCGATGATTATTCAAGGTATGGTTATTTATACCTAATGCAACATAAGTCTGAAGCCCTTGAAAAGTTCAAGGAGTACAAGACTGAAGTTTAAAATCAATTAGGTAAAACCATTAAAACACTTCGATCAGATCGGGGTGGAGAGTATATGGACTTGAGATTCCAGGACTATATGATAGAACATGGAATCTCGTCCCAACTCTCAGCCCCTGGTACACCTCAACAAAACGGTGTATCAGAAAGGAGAAACAGAACCCTGTTGGACATGGTTCGATCAATGATGAGCTATGCTCAGTTGCCTAACTCGTTTTGGGGTTATGCAGTGGAGACTGCAGTTTATATTTTGAACGTAGTTCCATCAAAGAGTGTTTTTGAAACACCCTTTGAGCTGTGGAAGGGTCGTAAACCTAGTTTACGTCACTTTCGCATTTGGGGATGCCCTACACACGTGCTCATGACTAACCCGAAGAAACTGGAACCTCGTTCAAAAGTATGGCTATTCGTAGGTTACCCTAAAGAGACGAGAGGTGGTCTATTCTTCGATCATAAAGAAAACAGAGTGTTTGTATCGACAAATGCTACTTTCTTAGAAGAAGGCCATGTTCGAGATCATAAACCACGGAGTAAGGTAGTAATTAATGAGATTTTCGAAGAGGCTACAAACACATCAACAAGAGTTGTTGATCAAACTGGCACTACAACAAGAGTTGTTGATGAAGCCAGCACATCGCGTCAGTCGCATCCACCTCAAGTGTTGAGGGTGCCTCGACGTAGTGGCAGGATTGTGTCACAACCTGACCGCTACGTGGGTTTAACTGAAACTCAAGTTGTCATACCTGATGACGGCGTCGAGGATCCATTGACCTATAAGAAGACAATGGAAGATACTGACAAGGACAAATGGGTCAAAGCAATGGACCTGGAAATGGAGTCGATGTACTTCAATTCCGTTTGGGAACTTGTAGATCAACCTGACGGGGTAAAACCAATAGGGTGCAAATGGATCTACAAGCGAAAACGAGACGCCGAAGGAAAGGTACAGACCTATAAGGCGAGACTTGTGGCAAAAGGCTACACACAAAGGGAAGGGGTGGACTATGAAGAAACCTTCTCCCCTGTAGCTATGCTTAAGTCTATTAGAATACTTTTGTCCATTGCCACATATTATGACTATGAGATATGGCAAATGGAAGTCAAGACTGCTTTTCTGAATGGCAATCTTGAAGAAAGTATTTATATGTCTCAATCCGAACGGTTCATAGAACAAGGTCAAGAGCAAAAGGTTTGCAAGCTTAAACGGTCCATATATGGACTCAAACAAACATCTCGATCTTAGAACATAAGGTTCGATACTGCGATCAAATCTTATGATTTTGACCAAAACGTTGATGAGCCTTGTGTGTACAAAAAGATCGTCAACAACACCGTAGCCTTCTCAGTGTTGTACGTGGATGATATCCTACTCATTGAGAATGATGTAGGATACCTCACTGACATAAAGAAGTGGCTAGCGACTGAGTTCCAAATGAAAGATTTGGGAGAAGCTCAGTATGTTCTTCGCATCCAAATTCTAAGGGATCGCAAGAACAGAACGTTAGCCCCGTCTCAAGCAACTTATATCGACAAGATACTTGCTCGATATTCGATGCAGAATTCCAAGAAAGGTTTATTACCCTTCAGGAATGGAATTCATCTGTCGAAGGAGCAGTGTCCTAAGACACCTCAAGAATTTGAGGATATGAGACGTATACCCTATGCTTCAGCAGTGGGCAGCCTGATGTACGCTATGCTGTGCACGAGACCTGACATTTGCTTTGCGGTAGGGATGGTCAGTAGGTACCAATCCAACCCAGGATATGATCACTGGACTGCTGTTAAGGGAATCCTCAAGTATCTTAGGAGAACGAGGGACTGCAAGCTCGTGTATGGTGCTAAGGATTTGATCCTTACAGGATACACTGACTCTGACTTCCAAACAGACAAGGATTCAAGGAAATCCACGTCGGGGTCAGTATTCACTCTTAACGGAGGAGCGGTAGTTTGGCGGAGCATCAAACGAGGATGCATCGCAGACTCCACGATGGAGGCTGAGTATGTTGCAGCTTGTGAAGCAGCAAAAGAGGCGGTTTGGCTTAGAAAGTTCTTGAGAGATTTGGAAGTCGTTCCAAACATGAACTTGTCCATCACACTTTATTGTGATAACAGTGGTGCTGTGGCAAATTCTAAAGAATCTCGAAGCCATAAGAGAGGCAAACACATCGAAAGGAAGTACCACCTTATACGGGAGATAATGCAGCGAGGAGATATGATTGTCACGAAGATCGCTACAGAGCACAATATTGCTGATCCTTTTACAAAGGCACTCACGGCTAAAGTGTTTGATGGCCATCTAGAAAGTCTAGGTTTACGAGCTTTGTACAGTTAGTCTAGGGCAAGTGGGAGAAATGTAATTGGGTATAGTGTATGCCCTAGTTTATTGTATTTTCCCTTTGCTTTATGATAATGTACACCCCAATCGAGTTTAGTTCAAGTGGGAGTTTGTTGGGTGTGTTGCCCTAAACTTGTAGTTTGTATTTTGTAAAAACAAAAGTCTATTTAATAAAGTTTTATTCAATAAATTTGTTGTTGAATCATAGCTTTGCATTGTCCAAAATCCAATAAACTAAACATCCAAGGTTATTTGTGATGTAATCGGGACAGTATATATACTGAGTATATAGTTGATATACGGGGTATATATTTGATATACCCCTCATATATGAATGGATAATGTCCCGTGAATAACCTAAAGGGTCTATAGTATATGGATAAGGTTGGGTACCTTATCCTGGCAACACTATGGATACGGCCCACTCTGTAAATGTTACAGACGACTTGATCTAGGTCGTTCGTGTGGAGACATGCGAGTGGGGGTATCCTATACAATGTGTTTGTATAAGACCGGACCACGAAATAGGCAATCTTTAGATGTAACACCGTTAACTAATAGGTTGCTATTTCTTAGGATGACCAGGCAACTCATTCTCAATCTTGAGTGAGTTGTGGACTCTTGCCCGTGAGGGCTCGTCCTTTGATCTGTATGGGTGAGAGTGGTCCGAGTCGTCGACTCAACATTCCTACCATTTTGGGGACGAGACCAAGTGGGGAGCTGGGAACATAACTTCACAAGATGAAATTCACTCCTCCCCGACCTTAGGGGAGTAGATGAGTGTTCCATTAAATGTTGACTCCGGGACTTGAACAAGGGGCCCCACCCTCTCATTGGCCAAGAGGGACTTCCGGTTATTGGTTGGGCCATAACCGGGTTGTTCATTAGAGGAGCAGTGGTGTTAAGGAGTAAGATGTAACTCAGGGGTAAAATGGTAATTGGACCCAACTTGAGTTACAGACACTCGTGAAGGATTGACTCGTCATTAATGGTCGTATATCCATGGACACGAAAACATTCTGCAGTGAGAAGAGTGCAACTGCGGGTCTTTAGTGGAATGACCCGTAGTTAACGAATCTAGATTAACTCGGTCAATGAGTTTGACTGATTAATCTTACATCGTTGAAGCTTCGGATCTGTAGGTCCATTAGGTCCCCTTGCTAGCTCATAACGGGTAAAACGAGGATCAAGTTTTTGGAAGAATTTGAATGGTTCAAATTACTTAAGGGATTATATGTATATTGATACATTATAATATATAGTTAATTATAAATTAAAAACTATATATTATGAGAGAAATTATTTGAATAAGATTCAAATAAAATTAATATGAATATGATTCATATTAAAACTATAGGTTAAAAATAATGTGCATAAGATGTACATTACAACTATAGGTTATGCGAGAGAAATGTTTTAGAATATGATTCTAATTTTATAATAAATAATTAAGTATTAATTATTTATTTGATTTAGATATATATTTATTAATTAATTATTAATTGGATTAACAATTAATTATATTTATTAATTAATATGATTAATTAATAAATTACTATATATAATATTAATTATTATATATATATTAATTATTATTATTAATTAATAATTAACTCCCCTGCAAAATTGCAGGGGAGTGGGCAGTTAAGTGACGTGGGGTAACTCCCCACGTCACTGCTTTTTGTTCTTCTTCCTTTGCAGTTCTGCAAAACAAAAGAAGAACAGAACAGAAAAAAGGACTGCCAATTTCTCTCTCAAGCTCACTCTCTCAAACTCTCCCTCTCATTCCAAACAAGGTGCTCCCACAAGCACGGTGCTCGAAACCCAAGAGGATAGCAAGGAAGATATTTTGGTGGTGTTCGTTGGGAAAAAGTTGAAGAAACGTTCTTCAAAGGTAATGGTTTCCCCTATATTTTCCCTCTTTCAATTTCGATTTTGTATCCCTAAAATCAGCAACGAAAATCCGCTTCCGCTCCGGGAATCACATCCCTTCAAGTTATTGCAGCAGCAGCTGAATTCAAATAAGGATGAAAGATGTGCTGCCAAGTTCGCGAGAGATATGATGAATATGGAAAAAGAAGTACTAGTGAAGGAGTTTTATGCTAACCTCCGCCCCGACAGCATCGACAAAACGATAGTACGTGAGGTATAAGTCAATTGGAGCCTCGAGGAGATCAACAAGGCCCTCCACATTCGTTCCAATTCGGAGGCGAAATTCAACAGAATGCTGGAGCAACCTGTATATTATGAGAGATATTATTTGAATGAGATTCAAATAAAATTAATATGAATAAGATTCATATTAAAACTATAGGTTAAAAATAATGTGCATAAGATGTACATTCCGACCATAGGTTATACAAGAGAGATGCATTCGAATAAGATTCAAATATATGAATTTAATTAAATATGTGATATTTAATTAAATTTTAAATAATTAATTGTTAATTATTTATTTAATTAATATTAGATTTAATTAATTAATGTTAGATTTAATTAATTAATTATTAATTAGATTAAGAACTAATACTTTATTTTATTTTATTAATTAGATGAATAATTATATTAATTATTAAGTTTAATTAAAAACTCCCCTGCAAAATTGTAGGGGAGTGGGAAGTTGTGACGTGGGGAGTTACCCCACGTCACATTTGTTCTTCCCTTGCAACAGCGATAAAGCACTCTCCCAAGCAAAATGTCTCTCAATTTTCTCTCTTGGCTTCTGATCTTTGCTCCCAAAAGCAAGGTGCTGAATCATCACTTGCTACATAAATCCTTAGGTAGTATAGTAACTCAATTTACGCAGGAATTTTACTGATGTCTGTAGCATTCGCGTTTTATCGAGTTTTGCCCAAATTTTGGGGGGAGCTATAAAACCAATAGGGGGGGGTGTCTCATCATCAATCCCTAAGGGGAGTAGATCCCAATGAAGTATGAAAAGATAGGTAGACGTGTCCTCATATCGGAAAGAAGCTAATGGAAGAAAGTTAGAGGTCTCTAGTATGATTCGGAAGATTGTATAGGAAACTTGCTTGGCTCTGTTTTTTATTTATTTTTTTTTTTTATAGTGGTTCTATTTGTTGTTAGTCTACTTTTTTCTAGTATGATTGTGGATGCTTATGAACAAGGTTCATATAACAATGCTTTGAAACTATTTTTAATGATTGATTATCTACTAACGAAAGTTGTAAATACTCATTTATGAGTGTCACGAAAGGGAACCATGTCGGTTTAAGAACTAGCCACGATTTAATGCTAGAGTTTCTTCTCTGAGCGAGTAATGGCATGCCCTAGACCCAGGATTCGGAATCCAAATTAGGTAGCTAGAGTGTATACTATCCCTACAGACCAACACGTGACCTTTCATGCTGCTTTGTCCTCACTCACATGCTTCCAAGTAAAGCAATTAGGAGGTCATCCAACTCAAGATTGCTCCAAGTTTAGCACGCTTAACCTTGGAGTTATTACGATTTAGCCATTGAAAAGGAAGGTGCACATTGTTTGTATAGATTAGAATTTAATGTTATAATTTTTGGTAGATTAGAATTTAAGTTCGAATTAGTTGGTTAAAGATTAATTAAGTTTTCGAACAATTTTTTAAGTAAATCTTAAATCCAAGGTTTTGGAAATTTAATTTTTACGTTTGGATTTTATTATTAGGTTCTAAAGTTTAAGTTAATTATGTAATTTTGGTTGTCAGTGTCGTTGTGAGTTTCATTTTTAATTGATTTTTCGGCTTTTGTCCTGGGCCGTTGGACTTATTTGTTTATTTAAGTTAATTCGAGGTCGTTAAGTTTAATATTGATTGAAAGCTGGAATTTTAGTTCTTTTAACTCATGGGTCGTTTTCTAAAATTGGGTAATTGGGCTTCTTTTGTCAAGACAAAGAGAAAAGAAAAAAAAAACCTAGGTCACCTTTCTCCCCTCTCTTTTGCGTGACCCCCCCCCCCTATTTCTCCTTATTCTTCATTACCCAGTTGCACCGTCCCTCCTCGACGAAAACTCTGATGACTGACAATAACCCACTCTCTGGCGACCTCACCCCTCGGCGACACCACACCTTCTCCAGCTGCAGTAGTAGTTCATGGCGTTTTCAGACAGTGCGTGGCTCGGATTTGTGGCGGTTATGGTGTAGCATTTTTCAGCAGCATTTGGCAACGCCTCGGCCATTAGAACTGACCCATGACTTATAGCAACCTAGACTTGGTGGCTCGTGCTCCTACTGTAGCGCCCAGCAGCGTCGGAGGCAGATTTAGAGCGTTTTCCCCTACTGTAAAAAGCAAACAATAGCATTTTGTGGTGTTCAACGATTAGCCACATCCTTTCAAAGCCTGATTTACGCTACCCATGCCTTTTCGAGCTATATCTAAGTTATCCATACCTAAATGAAGTCAATTTTGCGGTAACGAGGCCTTTGAACTCCCTTAGAATTGATTTTGAAGGTCAAAACGTATAATTAACTTGCTGCTTTTGTGTTTTTAATGCTTAGGTGTTGGATCAACGCAAGAATTAGAGGCATGATTGTGTATAAGTAGCACCAAGAGCCGGGTGTGTTTATGCAAGAGTTTGCACAACGGTTCTTCACGAATCAAGCTCGAACCCGGCCTCCGGTTCCTACCTGAACACTAGAGTGGACCTGCACAAGAAGGTAAGCACTCCGACGCTCAAGTCAGTATAGATCGGACTCTGTATTTAGTTCGAGGTGAGATTCGATACCTGAGCGTGAAATGAGTCCCTCTATTTATAGGTAGCGGATCCGACAGCACTCACGACCGGCGGTTATATGTCTTTTCTCATTTCGAACCTGTCGAGTTCCAAGTAGGTCCGGCCCCAGCCAGGTCGAACCTTCAAGCCTATACTTAGCCTTTTATAATGGGCGAACCCGGTCTCCTCGGCAGGGCCGAGGTGGTCCTGAGCAATCCCTTTTATTTAATTTCTTCAAACACCAGTAAGGGTCATCCATGTGTCCTGGGTATGTTTACCCCCAAACATTGGCCCCCTCTCTGTCAGGTTCGATCTCGACCTGGCAGAGAAGTTCATCCGAATCCATTCCGGACACGTGGCGACTTTTCATTTGTAGAGGGAATATGACCGTTGCGGAAGACGTTTCGATCTGCCAGGTTGTCGGAGCACTCAAGTATTCCGTCGTTACGGATCTCGAGATGATCCCAGCCGCTCGTTGATTACACGTGTACGGTGCAGAGGTTTTTCTGATTAGCTATAAATAGTCCCGAGACTTCAGGTAAAACCTTACGTTTCCTGAATTTTTGGAGTTCGATCAGAAACCAGCTGGAACCCTTTCTGTAGGTCAGTCACTTTTCCTTGTTCGTATTCTTCTTTTTCCAAATATGGTGGTTTTCTTGTCTTCCCCCTCCAGTAGTGATAGCCTAGGTAGTGTAGGTCGGACCATAAGTAGTTCGCCCCCCAAACCAAGCGATTCTGGGGAGGTCTTAGCTCGTAGGTTAGAGTCCGAGTTTGAAGAAATAGAGAACTTTAGGTTCTCAGATGATGGAGAGGATAGTGATACCTCCACCTCGAGCCAGGGTCTGGAGTACCCTTCAAAGATGCCCGAGCACTATCTCGGACCCCTCCGTAGGGGGTTTAAAATTCCGAATGATATCCTTCTTAAGATTCCAGAGGAAGGGGAAAGAGCTGACAATCCTCCAGAGGGATGGGTCACTCTTTATTTAAAGATGTTTGAGTACGGCCTCAGACTTCCCCTTCATCCTTTTGCTCAGGAGTTCTTGAACCGAACTGGACTGGCTCCTGCTCAAGTGGCCTCCAATGGGTGGGGTGTCATTTTTGCTTTAGCCATTCTTTTTTGGTTGCGAGCTCGGGATGAAGACGAGGCCGAGCTACTAAGTGTCGAGCAACTTCTTGGATGCTTCGAAGCCAAAAGGATAGCTAAGAAGCCTGGTCGGTACTATATATGCGCAAGGAAAGGCGAGGGTGGTATAGTGAAGGGGCCGACCTCCATCAAATGATGGGTAGGGAAGTGGTTCTTTGCCTCAGGGGAGTGGCTGGCAAAGGACGAGTTTGGTCGTGCATTCTTTGATGTTCCCACTAGGTTTGGGAACTTAGGTATGGAGTCTTTTTTGTTTCCTTTCTTTTTAATTTCTTGCTTTTCACATCTAACTCGAACCTTTGTTTGTTTTGTGCAGTATCGATCAAGCTGATTCCCGAACTCGCTCAAGCCACCTTCGACACCCTCAAACTCTACAAGGACCATTTCCCAAGGGGCCGGAAGATCGGAACCTTGGTCACCGACAAGCTGCTCCTAGAGTCAGGATTATTGGACTATAACCCTTTAGTTCGTCTGATTGAAGCTTCGAGGCCAAACTCCGAGCTCGGTAAGCCGTGCTCGATCTAAACTCCAATCTTAACTTCCAAGTTTTCACTTCTAACTTTTCGTTTTATCCGTATTGCAGCCATGGTGTGTGGATTCACGAGCAGCATGAAGCCTAAGTCTAAGGGCCGTGCTCACGCCCTTAAGACAACTCAAGGCTCTGATCCAGTGACTCCTGCTATGGATCAACATACTGCTCAGGACCAGGCTGGGCCATCTTTTGAAGTTCCAACTCCAGTGATCGAGTTGGATTCTGCTGGGGTGCGCTCCAGGGAGAAGCGCTCGAGGAGCGAGTCTGGAGCGCTTGACGTGTCTCCTCTATGTGAGGTGAGAGAGGGCTCTCCTCTGAGGAGGAGGAAGAAAAAGAAGAAAGCCACCTCCTCCTCGGAGGTTGGACCTCGTGGCGCCCTGCCCTCAAGCCACGCCAATCTGGTGGACGATGCTGCAGCTCGGATGAGGGGACATCCGACGTGAAGACGCGGTTCAGAATGGAACCATCCAGCTCCGGGGTAAAGGATCAGGTGTCACGCATCTCGACCGCATGGTTGGATCGCTGTCTCAGAAGAGCATCTAAGTTCGTGAGCGATCCAGGGTCCGTGCTGCAACGGACAATTGATCACGCTGTCGAGGTAAGATCTACTTATGAATTTTGCTTTTAATTTCTTAACTTGTGACTTGGTCTGACATGTGTTTGCCTTTTGTGCTCTGCAGGCGTTCACTGCCTCCATTCACTCAGCAATCATGGTTAAGGCCGTGCTGCTGAAGAGAGAGAGAATTCTGCTGCTACCTTGGAGGCTGCCACTACGTTCAAGGGCGAGCTGCTGAAGGCTCGGAGTGAGGTGAACATACTGAGGGCCGAGGTAGAAGCCAAGGCCGAGCTGCTGAAGAGGGAGGATGATAGGCATAAGGCCCACCTCCGAGCTGCCCACGCAATCACTAAAGGGCTGGAGAAGGAGAAGTTCCAACTCCTTAAGGAGAAGGACGACATGCTCTAGGCCCTTGAAGGGAAGGACGCTGCAATTGGGCGTCTCAATGCTGAACTGAAGGCGGAGAAGGAGCGCCTTACCAACGGAGCTCTCCTTGAAGCAGCCTTCAGGCAACACCCAGACTTTGATGGGTTTGCCAAAGACTTCAGCGACGCGGACTTTAAGTTTCTGATGAAGGGCATCGCTGCTGATATGTCGTACCTCCAGGTCGACCTCGGCGATCTGAAGGAGAGGTACACTGAGAAATGGGCTTCTGGGCCTAACGGCACTCCAGGTCCTGCATCCCTGGTGGACAAGTATGTCAGAGATCTGGACTCTGACTACTCCGACCTGGACGAAGACGAGGCCCCTAGTCAGGAGCCTACTGAGGTCGGCACTACCCAAGAGGGAGCTCCTTCTCAACAGAACGGATCTCAGGAGGTCAACCTTCTGGGCTCTCAAGGCGAGCTATCTTCTCACCTCGGGAGCGGCTGAGCCTCCTCATTAGTTTTGTTGTTGTTGTTTTTTTTTCTTTTCTAAGTCTTTAGGCAGAGCTACAAGGTATACAAGCCTTGGCTCTATCCCTTTAATCAATGAAATTTCCATTTTTCCATTTCCGTTTGTTCTTTGACTGCTTTTTCCTTGAGCTTGCTTTTGTAAGTCGGAACTCATGTATGAATAACTTCATCTCGCACCTCTAACTCATAAGTTATAAGGATTAAGTGTGGGATAACTCTCTTCACATCGCACCTCCTATCCAACCTGGGTCAAGGGTGCCCACATGACTCTGAACTTTCCTTAAGACCAAATGTCCAACTTGGAAGCTTCGAGGTCGAACTCGGGCATTGTAATGTCTGGCCATTCTGTTTTGATACTCTGCTAGGCATAGTTGAGTCATTTACCTTTTTTCTTCCAATAAGTCCAGGTTTAGGAGTAACTCTTCTTTGTTCTTCGCTGGCTCGTACTGCTCTACCCTGTCTGTTGGTATGCCAATCTCAACCGGTACAACAGCTTCAGAGCCAAAGGCTAGCGAGAACGGAGTTTCGCCAGTTGACTCCCTTGGGGTGGTCCGATAAGACCATAATACTTCAGGTAGCTCCTCGGCCCATCTTCCCTTTTCTGGAATCCAGTCTTATCTTGAGGCCTCGTTTTATGATTTTGTTTATCGCCTCAACCTGCCCTATTGATTGTGGATGCGCAGGGGACGAGCTGAGGTGGCTTATGCCCAACTTTCTGCAGAAGTCCTTGAACTTTGCATTGTCGAATTACTTTCCGTTGTCTGTCACAATGGCGTTCGGTATGCCGAAACTGATTACGCTTATTTACATGCGTAAAAAGAAGGTTTTAGATGCTGTTTTTACAATGTTTCAGCTTTGTTTCGGATTTTTCTCGATCATTTGAGTTCCAATTCATGCAAAATTCATATATTATGGTTTGTGGTTGGCTTATATTGTATTTATGACATTTTAGGACCATTTGGGAGTGCAAATTAATCAAAAGAAGCAAAAAGACGGAAAACCATCATGGGAGGCGCCAGGCGCCTGGGAAGCCTGCAGAAAAACAGGTTTTCTTCCAACTTTGCCCTTAATGAAACGCGTCTTCCAATGCGTTTTGGTGGTTCCAACCGATGCATACGTGTAGAAGAAGTGTTCCACTATCAGTTTGAGCACGATTTGGTCAGTCAAAAGAGTTGGAAATGGGTGATTCACCATCGTTTTAGGACCTACCTAACCAATTCTGCACAGCTATAAATTCCAGCAACTTCTCCACCAAAATCATCAAGCCTTGCTTCCTTCTCTTGATCATTTTTAGTGTTTCTTTGTTGCTTTCTAAGTACTTTTGAGTTGCTTTCATTAGTTGCTTTTGGTTTTTCAATCCCGAGTACTTTACATTCTTTTATTGAGCTTTGTTTTGTTTCCATTTGTACTTAGTTATTTTCTACTTATTCAAATATATAAAAATCTAGCACTTTGCTTATTCTCTCTTTGCCTTTACTTTATTTTTAGTTAAGAGAGTTGTGTTTTTGGAGGAAAGAGCACGTGACACTCTCCCTTGCTTGAAAGAGAAGGGCGAAGCTCTCAATCCCGATAAAAACTCTCCATTAGTTAACTTTTGTTTTTCACACATGCATTCCACATTCAACCATTTTACTTGCTGTATTTTCTTCAATATGTCTTTCTAAATTCCCGTCTCTAGCCCGGTTATGGATAGTTAGCCTTTTATGTCTAAAAAGGGTTGCTAAGAAGTAGTGTTTTTACTTTCCATTCATTGCTCAACATGTTTTCCCAAAAAGTTAGGATTTAGAGAAGGCCACTGTAAGTCTTAACAAGTCAATACTGAAAAGGTTGCTTATTTGCATTGTTGAGTGATTAAACCGAGGAGAGGAGCGCCTTAGACATAAGGGTTCCGCTTAAGTAGCCTAGACATAGGACCTTAACCCGAGGTTGCGACTATTTCCATCCTAAAACTAAGATATATCTCATAATAGACATATTAGGGAATGTCTTAGGACTTTGAACTTGCTTAGACATAAGTAAAGTGAAAAGCGTAGTCGTTAGTTTCTAAAGTAAAATGCATATTATCCTTAGCGTGTCCTTGATTCTTTGTTGGCTAACTTGAAGTAAATCGGGCTAGGTTTTATTATTCTAAGTCCAAATCCCAAATCCAAACCATTATTTATGACCACTTCCCATTTACAAGAATCACTCATTTCAACATTCACTATTCTTTAAAACTTCAGAGTTTGGAAATTGTTTAGAAGTCCTTGAGGATCGATACTTGGATACTCCATCCATTTTTTATTACTCTGACAGGTGTGCGCTTGCATCTATTCAGCATAAACACCCAGTCAGAAACGGCATACGATGTTTGACCATATAAAAGATGTGACCCTGGACTCCGTGATGTGGGATAACGTCTCGGCCTCAGCCCACTTGGTGAAGTAGTCTACAGCGACAACAGCGAACTTGGTTTGCCCTTTGCCTAGGGGAAAAGGACCTATGATGTCTACCCCCCATTGCGCAAATGGCCATGGGGCCAAGATCGGGGTAAGCAATTCGGGCGGTTGATGGATAATGCTTGTGAAACGCTGGTAGTTGTCACAAACTTTCACAAATTGCTTTGCATCCCGCTCGACAGTGGGCCAATAGTACCCTTGTCGAACAACCTTGGCCGACAACGACCTGGCGCCAGAGTGGTTTCCACACACTCCTTCATGGATTTCTCTAAGAATGTAAAGGCCTTCTTCGGGAGTCACACACTTAAACAGAGGCAGGGAGAAGCCACGTCGGTACAACGTTCCTTCTCGGAGCGTGAACCGAGCTGCTCTCTGTGCCATCTTTTTTAGCTCCTTCGGATCTTGCGGTGGATTTCCTTTGATGAACTCCACGATTGGGTCCATCCAAGAGGGTGATGGAGTATCAATCTCTATCACATATGGCTCCAAAATTGAAAGATTGTCCAAGATCTCGACCGGGACCGATCTAGCCAGGTCGGTCTCATATGCTGATGCCAATTTGGCTAAGGCATCGGCATTGGACTTTTCAGATCTTGGAACTTGATTCACCTCGTAAGTCTCGAACTGGGCGAGGTGCGATCTGACCTTGCTTAGGTACTTTTCCATTCGGGGGTCCTTCGTTTAGTATTCCTCCTTAATCTGATTTACGATTAATTGGGAGTCACTAAAGACCTTGATGTGCACGGCCCCCAGTCCTCTGGCAACGCGCAGGCCTGCTAGAAGTGCTTCATACTCGGCCTCATTATTTGAAGTCCGAAAGTTGAACCGCAGAGCATACTCGAATCATTCACCACTTGGTGCGAGCAAGAGGATTCCTGCCCCGCACCCCCTCTCATTGGAAGATCCATCAACGTAGATCATCCACGAGAGGTCAGACTCGGTCGACTGGGACGGTGGGGTAAGCTCCGCGATGAAGTCCGCCACTGCTTGCCCTTTTAACGCAGTTCTAGGCTCGAACTGGATGTCGTACTTGCTCAATTCCAATGCTCACTTCATCAGACGCCCTGATGTTTCAAGCTTATGGAAGATATTCTTCAGGGGCACGTTTGTAGGTACTATGACGGTCCTAAGTCTTCGGGCTGAGGTGACTAAAGCGAAGGCCAGCTTCTCTATTTGGGGATATCTGGTCTCGGCCTCAGTCATGGCCTTACTGGTGTAATAAACAGGACTTTGGCGCGCACCCTCCTGCTTGATTAGGGCCGAGCTGACGACGCTATCAGACACTGCCAGGTACAAGTGGAGCTTCTCTCCTGGCAATGGTTTTGCGAGTAGAGGTGCCGAGCAGAGATAGTTTTTCAACTACTCTAGTGCTTGCTCACACTCTACCGTCCAGTCGAACGATCCCTTCTTCCTAAGAACCTTAAAGAAAGGGAGGCACCTGTCCGTTGATCTTGACACGAACCTATTCAAGGCTGCAATCCTGCCATTGAGGCACTGGAGCTGCTTTAGAGTCTTGGGTGCCTCCATCTCGAGCACGGCCTTTATCTTCTCTAGGTTAGCCTCGATCCCACGGTTGTTTACCATAAAACCTAGGAACTTTCCCGAGGAGACTCCAAAGGCACACTTGGTCCGGTTGAGCTTCATTTGGTACTTGCGCAGTACTCCAAAGGCTTCGGTCAGATCGGAAAGATGCGACTTTGACTGCTTGCTCTTGACAAGCATGTCATCCACATACACTTCCATATTCCGACCGATGTGCTTGGCGAACATTTTGTTCACCATCCTTTGGTAGGTCGCACCCGCATTCTTTAGGCCAAAAGACATCACCTTGTAGCAGTACAGACCTTGGTCTGTTATGAACACGGTATAATTTTAGTCTGGCAAGTGCATTTTAATTTGATTGTATCTGGAGTAGGCATCCATGAAGGTGAGTAACTCGTGCCCGGCCGTTGCATCCACGAGCTGGTCGATCCTCGGAAGGGGGAAGCAATCTTTTGGGCATGCCTTATTTAAATTTGTGAAGTCCACGCACATCCTCCACTTCCCGTCGGATTTTTTAACTAATACTACAGAGAGCCAGTCGGGATACAGAATTTCTCGTATATATTCAGCTTTTAAAAGTTTGTTTACTTCCTCAACAATTACATCACTCCTCTCCTTATTTACAGGTCTCCTTTTTTGCTTTACAGGTCGGAATGATGGGTCTATGTTGAGGTGATGCACCATGATCTTTAGGTCGATGCCTGGCATGTCTTCATGAGACCATGCGAAGATGTCCGAGTTGGACCTAAGGAAGTTGATCAACTCCTCCCTGTCAGTGGCCCCCAGCTTAGTTCCTATGCTTACTTGTTTTTCAGGGCTAAGTAAAGGAAGAAGCTCGAGCTCCTCTGTTGGCGGGGAGAACTGTCTTTTGCCTTCCTTAGGCAGGTCGGCCTCGAACTCTTGCAGCTTGTCGCGATTGGTTTATTCTTCCAAGGCGCATACTGCCGACCCTTTAAGCGCGGATGCATAACATTCCGACGAGGTCTTTTGCTCACCACGGACCGTGCCCACTCCATTCGGGGTTGAGTACTTCAGGACTTGATGCAGCGTGGAGGGGACGGCCAAGAATGAGTGAGGCATTGTAGGCCAATCTACCGTCAATAACCACGAACTCGGCCATCTGAGTTACCTGTGTACTATCTTGCCCAATCGTAACTGGCAAGTCGATGCACTCTTCAGGGGAGACCGATTCTCCAGAGAATCCAACCAAGGGTGTTGGACTTTTTTTCAATTGTGACGTGGTCCACCCCAAGGCGAGATACGTCGGGAGGGATAAGATGTTGGCAGACGCGCCTCCATCTACCAACACTCTTCTGACGAAGACATGATCGATAAGGGGAGCGATCACAAGTGCATCATTATGAGGCAAGTGAACTCCCTCCAGATCGGTATCCTCGAAGGTAATGGAGCAAGTAGGTTTCTGCTCCCTGATAATGCATATCTCGCGCTTGGCCTGGCGAGCTAACTCTTTCCTTTTGTTTCCGGACTGGCCCCCACTTGGGCCTCCAAAAATAGTGTTGATGACCGCAGGTCGGTCCTCTCGTCGAGGCGGCATCCTTGAACGCTTCCTCTCTTCTTTCTTTTCGACCGAGTTAGACCTCGGTTTACCCACGAACTTTTTGAAGTAGCCATCTAAATGAGGTCTTCAATCTGATGCTTCAGCTCCCAGCAACTTGTCGTATTATGGCCGTGATCGCGATGAAAATTGCAATATTTATCTTTGTTGCGCTTTTCTGGGTCTCCTCGGAGCTTCTCAGGTCGCTTGAGGAGCTTTTCCATCCCGCTTTCCTCGATGTTCGTGAGTATCTCAGAGATGGGGATGGTGGTTGGGGTATACCGTTCATAAGGTCGGCTCCAGTTGGGGCCGCTCTCCGACCTACGATACTCTGTTTGGCTGTCAGAAGAGGACGATCCCTTGTCCCTAGATTTATAATCAACCTTCTTCTTCTCTTGACTTAGCCTCTTTTGGTCGAACTGCTTCTCTGATCGGCCAGTCTTGGTTCGGAGGAGTTCTTGTCCATCGATGACTTTCTTCGCCTTTTGCAGAACTTCGGCGAAGGTTGCTGGAGCCTCTTCTCCGAGCTTAACGGTGAGGGTCTCATCGGCCAGGCCGGTGAGGAAATAACACATGGCCGAATCATCGGAGTAGTGCACGACCTTCAGCTGCTCCTCCTGAAACCTTGTGACATATTCTCTCAGCGTCTCTCCTTTCTTCTGCCTGATGGTGGCGAGGTGAGTCGCTGTCTTTTTATCGTAATGCCGGGAAGAGAATTGACTAATGAATTCCTTTCTTAGCTGAGAGTAGGTCGAGATCGACCTAGCCGGCAGTCTCCGGTACCACAGGCGCGCGCTGTCGGTGAGCGCGATCTGGAAGGCGCGGCATTTGATCGCATCTGTTGCCGCTTGAAAGTCCATGAGGCCCTCGAAGACCTCAACATAGTCCTTTGGGTCCTTAGACCCATCATAAGGCTTCATGGTGGGAGTTTTGAACTTCGAAGGGATTGGAGCCTCCAAGATGTCCAAGGTGAGTGGCGATTCTCCTAGGTAGCCATCGTCAAACGATCACTCTTTCTTCTCACACCTGGCCTTGAGCGCCTCGACCTGCTCGTCGAACCTGTGTTTCATCAGGTCAAACTCTTCCCTGGTGATCACAGCTTCTGGTGTTAGAGGCTTATACTTTGATTGAGCCTTGAGGTCAGAGTTGGAGAACTCTCGGGAGTAGGACGAAGAGTCTTCCAGCCCCGAGATGCTCTCTTCTTCTTATCAGTGAGGTGCTTTCTCAGATCGTTATCCCGCAAGCTGTAATCCACCGCCTCATTGTTGGGAATGGGCTCGCGGTCACTAGGGTGGAAAGATGGAACCCGGCCTTCCTTCTCTCTGGGTGCGCCTAGAACCCTGGAGGGAGACACTATTCGGTTAGCCCGCGTCGCCTCGGCGTACATTTCTTCCATGGTGCACAACCGATGGTGCATATCATCCAACTCGCGCTGGAGAGTAGACACAACCTCAGGGTCTGCCGCCTGGTCGGCCCTTCGGAAGGTCTTTCTCGAGGTCCCACCTAGTCCTCAGTTGGCCTTTGAGGGTTTCGGGTGAGCAGGGGGTAACTCTTGGTCCGCATGGCGGGCAGATCTTCGCGACAGATCTCCCTCTTGTCCTGCTCGGACCTGGTCCTCGACTATTCTCGTGTCGAGGTCTCGTTGAGTGCCGTTATCAGCGTTCACACCCCTCCATTCTGTCGTATTAGTAGAGTTTACTGGCTGCACCATCTTTGCTTATGCTTCTTAGATTGGGATGACTTAGATCGTCCTCCCCACAGACCACTTTTTCACTCTTTCATATACTAGGGGATTTCACTTGGAAAAGAAAATGTTCCATACTAATGGATTCGGTTCCATAACCATGGGTTCCAATGTACGAGATCTTGTAGCACTTACCAATGAGGCCCTATCGATTAGTATTACGGAGAAGAAATCAATTATAGACACTAATATAATTAGATCTGCTCTTTATAGACAAACTTGGGATTTGCGATCCCAGGTAAGATCGGTTCAGGATCATGGGATCCTTTTCTATCAAATAGGAAGGGCTGTTGCACAAAATGTACTTCTAAGTAATTGCTCCATAGATCCTATATCTATCTATGTGAAGAAGAAATCATGTAAGAGTTTGCACAATGGTTCTTCACGAATCAAGCTCGAACCCGGCCTCTGGTTCCGACCTGAACACTAGAGTGGACCTGCACAAGAGGGTAAGCACTCCGACGCTTAAGTCAGTATAGATCGAACTCTATATTTAGTTCGAGGTGAGATTCGATACCTGAGCGTGAAATGAGTCCCTATATTTATAGGTAGCGGATCCGACAACACTCACGACCGGCGGTTATATGTCTTTTCTCATGTCGAACCTGTCGAGTTCCAAGCAGGTCGGGCCCCAGCCAGGTCGAACCTTGAAGCCTATACTTAGCCTTTTATAATGGGAAAACCCAGTCTCCTCGGCAGGGCCAAGGTGGTCCTGGACAATCCCTTTTATTTAATTTCTTCAAACACTAGTAAGGGTCCTCTACGTGTCCTGGGTATGTTTACCCCCAAACAAGGTGTGTGCCTTAGTGGATAATTTCGTGCTGAACTTTGTTATACTTGTGTATCTCATGTATAGAGAATTTGTTGGGCATACTTGTCTACCTCTAGTTGTCATCATTGAGTTGCCTTCTTGTTGTTTGTTTTGTTCGTTTCCTTTTATGTATTATGAGAATGTTGTGTATCATGTTTGCTGGATATGACTTGAAGTTGTCGATTGGTATGGTTGGAAGTGATTAAGCTTTGATGTTTGAAAACATGTCTTGAGATTAAAATGCACGTGTTAGTTTTTTGTTTGTTTAGTTGGAAGCTATTGGATTATTTTCTTTGTTCTGTACGATGAAGAACATGTTTGATATTTGTGTTGTGATTAGAAGTGTGAATGACTTGTTGATGCCTTGGAGGGATTGTCTGGTGGTTTTGAAGTGATGGGACGGACTAGAGGTTTGTTATTCTGTGGTCTGTCCATGATGATAACGCAAACTAGTCGTTTGGTTGTTCAAAGTTGTTATTGTGGGTGACTTGGAAATGATATGATAGAATCTTAGAAGATGACAATGATTCCAATATGTGGTTTATCATGTAACTAAAGGTAGATACACGAGTGGAATGGTCTTGGGGGCAAGTGGTAAAGTGGAATGTTATTGGGGGTCGATAGGCCAGTCTTGGTAGAGATGAGTGTCGAGGCTTCGGGTATCAAAAGTCGGGGGTTGGCATGATGAATGTATTTTATGATGAGTATTTGGGTCTTGACATGGTGGCAGTCAAGGACTAATACGCTAAGTAGTCATCGGGACTGTGGGGATGAATGTCAAGGGTCGATGCATAGTTCGAAGCCTTGAGGATTAATGTCAAGGTCGAACGCCAAGCTTCTAAAGAGGAGTGTCGGGGCCTTGAGGATAAATGTTAAGGGCCGATGCGATTCGAAGAGTTACACTTGGAGGACTAACATAGCGTTGATGGGTTAGAAGTAGCCTAGAAGAGCACACAGTTCGAGGCCTTAATGATAAATGTCAAGGGTCGAACGCCAATCTTCTATAGGGGAGTGTTAGGACCTTGCGGATAAATGTCAGGGGCCGATACGATTCAAAGAGTTAGACGTGGAGGACTAACATAGTTTGATGGGTTAGAATGAGCTTGGAAGAGCTAGAGACTAGCAGCCCTTGTGGTCGGGGTTACATTAGTTGCATGTATATGTTGATGAGCGTGATGATTTATTAATGCATGGATGCCAGTTTAATATTTTGTAACGAATGTTGTGTGATGAGTATGTTCTTTGTGTGTAGTTAGACATGTTTACTTATGGAGTATTATTAATACTCATCCCCCTCTGCAATTATTATATTCAGGTGAATATTAGGTTCATGATGACGGTGATGGTGCGAAGGAGACTCGAGGAGAAGGACGATAACTAACTTTCGTTTAGTTTTAATTTGTCTTAAATAGGCTGTTAGGAGTTCTTGTTGTAGTAGTCTATTTTGATCATTGACTGATGTAAAGTTCACGGAGTTATTAGAATGTTTTATATGACTTTTATTCTATTTTTAAAGTCTGGACTCTTATAAAGATTAGGTCTTTGGTTTCCGTGAGGAGCTCGAGGAGTATGTTAAATGTTGTTGGATTTGCTAAATTTGAAAGGTTGAAGTATGGTTTAACTGTTTCGTTTTGGTGTTATTATTAGAGTGGTGCAGTGGTAGCGTGGTGGATTTATTTGCTTAGTTGATTTGTTATTATCTTGCAGGGTTATGCTTCTTTTGAGTAGGTTGTTTTTCTATCGTCATTTACTCAATTTATCTAAGCTTTGACTTAAACAGGAGAGTTACGTGTCGCTTGTCCACAGAGGACAAGCTGTTTCATTTATTTGATAAGTGAAGTATTCATAGGTTTAAGTTGAGCAAATAAAAAACCTAAATTATCTAGGTTCATTTAGTGGCTGTTATGCCTTGGGAGAAAATTTGGAAAAAGTAGGTTTAGTACTGTTCCCTGTGTAAGTTACCAAAATTCGGGGGAATTACAAGAGTAATATACGTAGTCCCTGTGGATTTCGATATTATTTATACTACAATTGATGAGGATAGTGTACACTTGCACTTGTATTCATATAGGTTGTGGACACGCAATAATAGTTCGTTGAGGAGGCCTTCAAAAAGCTTCCTAAATTACACTAGTTTGCTAAGGCCTTCTCTGACTCTGAGAGGAGGACGACACTTCGTTGGCTTAAGAGGGTCTACCATAAGCCCGACGTATCTAAGCTCAAGAAGGAAATATGTGGATGGTCGTCCTCTCTCCAAGGATGAAACTCGAGTTCCATAAGAAGTCATCAAGCCCTACCTTGCTGACCTTGATTCAGACTCTAAAGATTAAGGGCTCGCCTCCCAATAACTTGATGTAGAGGCTCAGCCATCTCAGGAGGAGCGATCCTCTCAGGAAGGCGACAACTACAAACCACTCAATAAGATAGTGTGCTACCCTCCAAAGGGAGTTGATTAGCCTTACAAGACTAAGAATCGCTTGGAAGAGAAAAGGAGAACAAGTCATGAGTTGGTCGCACCTCAGTCTGCTTCAGGTTCTTCTTCTATCTTCATGCCATTTTAATGTAACCCTCATTTTTTTGTAATTCCGTGTCGAGGCATATTCACCTCGACCATTCATATTAACATAAATATTTTCGAATTATTCTGATCTGTCTTCTATGTAATGTCACTTAATAGGAATTTAAGACATCTTAAAAAATTTATATACGATGGCGATACCAAGAATATAAAGAATAGTCGTCAAAATACTAAATTGGGAGATTAGGATTTTTACTTAGACACCATATGACCTCATTTGAGTTTGGCTAGCTTAGTAGATGCACAAAAATCAAAATTTTGTAGCATTTTATTTATTCTTCAACTAAATTTCTTTCTTTACATTCCCTTTAGGTAAAGGCTATGTTACAATTCAATGGAAGTAATGCATTAAGCATTCCATGGGTGAGGGAGGAGCTTGCCTGAGAGGTTTGTTAACGTCTATGTGCTAGGTCTCACTATGTCCTTGACGTCAAAAGGGCTTTTCCAAGTTGGTTACAAGACTCCCACGTGTTGTTGCATCTTCCGAAGGATGAGATGTCGGACCTTGAAAGAGCATGGTTCGACACGGGCATTATCATATCAAGCCACCAAAATATCGTATTCCACAAGTCGCAGTTATGACACTTATGTTTTCTCATCCAATAGATCTAAGTTTAAAAGGAGAGCATCGTCATTCAAAGGCTACTCATACTCCTCAGTAATCTCTGGTGCAATGCTTATATCCACTGGAACTACAGCCTCCGATCCGAAAGCTAATGCGAATGGAGTTTCTCCAGTTGAACCTCGTGGGGTCATGTCGTACAACCACAGTACTTCTGGTAGCTCTTCTATTCATCTCTTGTTGGCTTTTCGAGCTTCAATCATACTATATGATTTGATGATAACAAACTTAATCTACTGATGACTTTTATGTTTCAAAGTGTCCATAGCGTAGAGCATAACAAGACAAATCCAGCGCAATTTGAATGACTCAAATCGGAGTTTAAATGAAGAAGTTATGATCGAAACAAGTCGAACGGAAAATATCCGAGAAGATGACGTGGACGAATTTTATATTGATACATGGCGAGCTGTATTCTAGAAAAAAAAATAAAGGAAACAAAGAAAGAAGAAAAAAAAGAGAAAAAAAGATTGAAAAGAAAACATGAAAATTAAAGGAAATTAAAAGAAAAAAAAGTACCGTTTGAAAAAAAAAAACCTAGTTACCATTACATATATATATTATATTATATTATTATATTATTATAATATAATGTAATCATTATTTTTAGAATTCAATCACCACCTTTCATTTCAATTATTAAGATCCAATGGCCCAATTTGATTTTAGTTTCAAATCAATTTTACCCACTTTCCTCTCCTATTTAAATCCATCTCCTCTCCTACTTTTACATAACCAATTTTTCTTATTTTAAGATCCTCTATAATCCATTGTTGCTTTCTCCAAGCGCTCAATTCTACTTTCATTTTTATTCTTGTGAGAGATTTTCTTGTTGTCAGGATTGATGTATTTGTGAGCTTAAATTTATAAATATACTCTATTTGAGATTTTAGTGTGTTCTTATTTCCACACTTTTTTGGGTTTCATTCTTGAGCCCGGTAAAAGGAACGAAGTGTGGGTTTTAATCTTTGTCCCGAGAAAAGGGTTGGGTTTAGTTCTAGATCCCGTAAAAAGAGTGGTTTGTAAGGTTTGGTCTTGATCCCCCAAAAGGACCGAGTTTTCGATCTTGAACCCGTAAAAGGATCGTGCTTAGTGGAAAATCTCGAAAGGTGCTCGGAGAGTGGGGTAGGCCAAGGGATTACCGAACCACTATAAATCTTTTATGTGACGTTTTCTCTATCCCTTAATTTTTTATTTATTGCAATTTATCTTTTAAGTATATTTTCTTTTATTGCAAATATATATTGTGCTTATCTTGAATATTTGTTTCATGATATTTTGAGTTGCTATAAATATTGCATAAATTGTTTTTGTTTAAAAAGTCTACTTGGTTATTTGATTTATACTTAAATTCAAAAAAGTTTAGTAAATTAATCTTCAACACTATTCACCCCCCCTAGTGTTGTCATACCGATCCAACATCTCCCTTTTCCAGGCTTCAAGCCACACCTTATGATCTTGTTTATGGCCTCAACTAGACCATTAGCATGAAGATTAGCTAGGGATCAGGTCAAGTTTTTTATACTAAGCTGCGAGCAATCTTGTCGAGGGATCAGGTCAACTAGACCAATAGTAGTCTTGTCGCACCACCTTTGATGGCAATGATTTGGCCCCTAGTGATTCCAACATACACCCTTGTTGAATTCGCTTAAGACATAATTAGCTTCATTTGGATGAAAACATATGAGTAAGGGCAACAAGAATCCTCGTTGGTAGAGCTTTCCATCTTAGATTACATATCAGGCTTCTTTTCGGGCGAGCTTCTTTGCTTCCATCCATTCTGCCGGCATGCTACCTAGCATGAATTCTTTGATAGGATGCATCCAAGTTTAATTGAGCTGGTCAATCTCCATCACACCTGACTAAAGGATTGATGTCGTGTCCAATATTTCAGTTAGGACCGACCGGTAAGGTCGGTCCGTAAGCCAACGCCAATAGCTAAGGCGTCTGCATTAGAATTCTTGAACCTTATCTAGTATTTTTAGAATGGAGCAAGTAGAGCCTTGTTCTCGCTCAGATATTTATCCATACGAACATCTTTCACTTGGTACTCCTTAGTTATCTGATTCACAAGGAGTTGTGAATCACTGAAGATTTGTATGGAGGAGGCTTAAGGTTCTTTGGCTATGCGAAGATCTGTTATAAGCGCTTCATATTCAGCCTAATTGTTTGAATTTTGAAAGTCGAACCTTAGGGAATACTCGAACCTCATTCCTTAAACTGCGATCAAGAGTACTCCTACTTTGCACCTTTTGTCATTGGACGATCCGTCAACATACATGATCAATTGAACTAGTGCACTCGAGGTTGAGCTTTCAGGTAGTGTGTGCTTTGCAATAAAGTATTCCACTGCTTGGCCTTTGATTACTGTTTGAGACTCGAACATTATGTCATTCTCGCTAAGTTGAATTGCCCACTTCATCAACCAACCAACAGTCTTCGGCTTATGGATACCTAACTTAGTGGGAGGTTTATGAGATCGGTAATCGAACTAGCTTGGAAATAAGGCCTCAATCATCCAACCATGGTGACAAGGCCAGAGCTACTTTTTCGACTGAGGAATATGTAATCTCTACATCTATCAAAGTCGTGCTCGTGTAATAAGGAGGGCTCTTACTTCCATTAGACTGTCAAACTAGGATCGAGCTTACTGCACTTTAAAAAACCATTGAGTACAGCATGAACTTATCTTCTGGTAGTGGTTTGGCCAAAACTGGGACTGAGCTTAAATAAACTATAAGTTGTTCGAGTGCTTTTTGGCAGTCTGGAGCCTGTTTGAACCGACCTTTTTACCTTAGGATTTTGAAGAAAGGCAAGCACTTGTTAGTGGACTGAGAAACAAAGTGGCTAAGTGCTATTGTTCTTCCTTTCAGATAACGAAGCTGTTTGAGATTTCTTAGAGCTTACATGTCTATTACAGCTTTCAACTTCTTTTGGTTTGCTTCTATTCCTTGGTGGTTGACCATAAAGCCAAGGAATTTACTCGAAGATATCCCAAATCCGCACTAGGTCAGGTTAAGCTTACGTGAAATTTCGCAGGACAGTGATAGTCTTTTGCAAGTCCGTCAAGTACCATTTGATTCTCGATTTTCAAAGATATTAAATTAAAAAAAAAAAATTTCAAAAATTTATTCTAAATAAAATAATTTTTTAGAACTTAATAAGTGAAAGAAAAAATATTTTTCAAAAGTAAAGCGTGAGGAAAATTATTTTCTAATAAAATCGATTAAAAAACTCAACCTTTCAAACCTTTCTTCAAATATAAAGAAAATTCAAGATTGAAAAAAAAATGTTTTAGAAAAACGATTTTTCAAGAATTAAACTTTTAAGAAAAAAATAAGCTACCTGCTATGATACTAATTGTAGGATCGTATCACAAGAATAAAAATAAGAAAAATTATTGAACAAAATATTTAAGCAAACTTATATGCAATATAACAAATAATTCAAAGTAGCTAATACTAATTTGAAAATCGAGGAGAAGAGAATGGGCAACACCGATAATTTTTATGGTGGTTCGAAAAATTCCTACTCCACTCCCGAACACTCATTCTTGGGTATTTTACTGCAATGACCCTCTCTCGATGGAGAACCAAATCAATAGATCATCGTTTTAATCGTAGGCTAAAGAGAAACATCACGATCCTATTTACTTGTTCAGGATCGAACCAATTTAGTTTTCTCACAATCCAAGGTATTCCCACACCTCAATAAAAAACTCAAAATAAAGACAAACGATACAAAGCACAAGAAAAGTACATTACTTTGCACTAAAGTAATGGCTAAAAAGCCACATACTAATGTATTTCTCACAAGAAAAATGAGCAAGTTATGCGTAGTCGAGAATAAAGATTTCACAAAAAGTTGAGAGAAGAATCTGAAAATAAGAGGATATTTGTTTTGGTATTTGGTTTATGGAGAAAGCTGAATTTTAAATAGATTTTTTAGAATGAAAGGTAGCTATTGGATTTAGGGTAGAAATGATTAACGATTTAGATTAAGACATAAGGCAAGGAAATGAAATAAATATGATTTTGGAGAGATTGTGGAGATGGAAAGAGAATTTATGAAGATTGGAGTGGTGGTAGAGATTGAAAGATTTATGCGAATTTGATTTGGTCGTCTTATCATTTGTTCGACTATTGGATGTCACGTCAACATAAGTATGTCTGATGCGACATGTCAACTTCTGAGTGATTCACTTGTCTATGCCACGTTCCACGTAGGATTTTTCTTCTGACTTGTTTTTACCATAACTTCTTTGTTTGAACTCTCATTTGAGTGATTTGAAAGACATTGGTTTTGCCTTTTCAAGCTCTACCATATGGGTGCTTTCAAACACTCGGATTCTTAATTTATACTTAGTTTGTGATCATCAAAATATTTTGTTTGATTTAAGCCATAAAGCCAACCATAAGTTCCATTCAATTTAAAATTCCAAATTTGAAAGTTAGAAAAAGCTATCAATTAAATGACAACATGCATCAACGAATAACTTGAAAGACCTTACTCTTTAAAGTAATCAGAGTAAAATAACTTGCTAGGATTCTCTCTATATGGGGTTTTTTCAATCTCTTTCAAGTTGACCAGGGGCTTTGAATCTCCCTTCCTATATGTTCCATACCTTTAGTTCTTCCATTGCTCTAAATGGATACATTTTTCTACCAGTTGTGAGGCAATCCGTTAAGTTTGAATTTGAATATGCTGGATTTGTGGAATCATGAATTGACTACGTTTTGCCTCTAATTGTTTCACCAAGTCGATTTACCAAAAAAATCAGATGGAAATTTGACTTAATCAAAAAGACGATGAATCCAATGTTCTGTGTTTCTTTTTTCTTTTTTTTTTTTTTACAACATATCAGTAGGAGATTCTCTACCTACAACGT
The DNA here is from genome assembly GCF_013281855.1 of Momordica charantia. NCBI lineage: Eukaryota > Viridiplantae > Streptophyta > Magnoliopsida > Cucurbitales > Cucurbitaceae > Momordica > Momordica charantia. Next base: position 5,825,204 of record NW_028275161.1, on the reverse strand, counting down.
CTTGATTGAAGACATATATCAATTAGCGTTGAGTTATGTTCGCTTTGGCTACTTTAAACATATCTATGCTTGGAAAATTCTTCAATAAAATGATATTTAATGAATTTATATATAAAAAATCTTTAAATTATTTATAAAAAAATCCTCAAAATTATACTAAATTTTGAATTTTGAATTTTTTTTAATCAAATAACCACTTTTTTATATTCATTTTATACATTGTTGATTGAGTGTATTTATATATTATCTTTTTGAGTATTTATAGAATTATTGTGTTTTTCTTAGATATTTAGGAAATTATCAGTTCTATTTATGAACCTATTTTTAAGATTTATTATTGCTATACGTCAATAATTATAATAAAAAGTAAAAAACAATAAATTACAATATAATATCTTTGTAAAGAGAATAGTTCATGTAGACACCGTATTTGGTCCGGTACTTTTTTTTATTCAATTTTTATTATTTATTTGTTAGTATAAAAAAAGGAGAAAAATAACATATAATTAAAATAAAATAAACATTTGTAGTTTTATTAGTTAGTATAAAATAATGAGAAAAATAACATAGAATTAAATTAAAATAAACGTTTGTAGTTTTATTACAAAAAATAAAATAATAACAAAATTATATATTTTTTTCTCTCTTTAATTTTAAAGTGTCAAGGGAGGGAGTAAGTTTTGTTCTTCCCCTCCCTTTTTCGAAAGTAGTTTTGATTTTTTTTTTCTCTTTTCTAAAATTAACTTATCATTGCATCCTATGTAAAGAGGGGTTTCATTTGTATCAAGGGGGAAGAAACGTAACACGAGATGTAAATAAGGGAAATAGGTTTGAGTATAGACATTTTCTTTCTTTTCTACTTTTATAAAAGAATCCACCATGACCCATCATCTCGCTCTGTAAAACATTCTTCCCTCCTCTCTTACCAACCCCACCATAACTCTCTCATCATCTCCCCCAACCTTTCATATCTGTTTTGTTTGGAGGTAAATGTACCCGGGACACGTGGAGGACCTTATTCGTGTTTGAAGAAATTAGATAAAAAGGATTGCTTAGGTCCACCTCGGCCCCACCGAGGTGACCGGGTTTGCCCCTTAAAAGATGAAGTATGGGCACCAAAGTTCGAGCTGACTGGGGTCCGACCTGCTGGAACCCGACAGGTCCGATATGAGAAAAGACATGTAACCGTCGGTCGTGTGTGCTGTCGGATCCGTCACCTATAAATAGAGAGCTTCATTTCACGCTCAGGTAGGGAATCTCACCTCGAACTAAATAAGGAGTCCGATCTATACTGACTTGAGCGTCGGAGTGCTTACCCTCTTGTGCAGGTCCACTCTAGTATTCAGGTCGGAACCGGAGACCGGGTTCGAGCTCGATTCGTGAAGAACCGTTGTGCAAATTCCTACATAAACATTTGGCGCCGTCTGTGGGAAGAACATCTTAAATCATCCCGATCTAAAAAAAATATATGCAAAGATGGTGCATCCAGCAAACTCTGCCAATACGACAGAACAGAGGGGTGTGAACGCTGATAACGGCCCTTAGCGAGACCTCGGTGCAAGAATAGTTGAGGACCAGGACCGAGCAGGGCAAGAGGGAGATCTGCCGCGCAGATTTGCCCGCCATGCAAACCAAGAGCTACCACCTGCTCACCCGAAACCCTCAAAAACCAACAGAGGCCGAGGAGGGACGTCGAGAAAGACCTCCCAAAGGGCCAACCAGGCAGCAGACCCTGAAGCTCTGTCTATACTCCAGCGCGAGTTGGATGATATGCGCCATCGATTGCGCACAATGGAAGAAATGTACGCCGAGGCAACGCGTGCTAACCGAACTGCGTCCCCCTCTAAGGCCCCAGGCGCACCCGATGAAAAGGGAGCTCCATCTATCCAACCTGGTGATCGCGAGCCCATTCCAAACAATGAAGGGGTGGATTACAGCTTGCGAGACGATGATCTTAGAAAGCACCTCATTGATAAGAAGAAGAAAGCCTCTCGGGAACCGGAAGATTCTCCGTCCTACTCCTGACAGTTCTCCAACTTCAACCTTAAGGCTCAGTCAAAGTATAAGCCCCTGACACCAGAAGCTGTGATCACCAGGGAAGAGTTCGACCTGATGAAACACAGATTCGATGCGCAGGTCGAGGCACTGAAAGCCAGGTGTGAGAAGAAGGAGAGCTCGTTTGACGATGGCGACTTGGGAGAATCGCCATTCACTTCGGATATTATGGAGGCTTCAATCCCTCCGAAGTTCAAGACTCCCACCATAAAGCCCTATGATGGGTCTAAAGACCCCAAAGACTATGTTGAAGTCTTCGAGGGCCTCATGGATTTTCAAGCGGCAACGGATGCAATAAAATGCCGCACCTTCCAGATCGCGCTTACCGGCAGCGCGCGCCGGTGGTACCGGAGACTGCCGGCTAGGTTGATATCGACCTATTCTCAGCTGAGAAAGGAGTTCATTAGCCAGTTCTCTTCTCGACATTACGATAGAAAAACAGCGACTCACCTCGCCACCATCAAACAGAAGGAAGGAGAGACGCTGAGAGAATATGTCACACCGTTCCAGGAGGAGCAGCTGAAGGTTGCACACTGCTCCGATGATTCGGCCATGTGCTACTTCCTCACCGGCCTGGCCGATGAGACCTTGACAGTAAAACTTGGAGAGGCGGCTCCAGCCACCTTCGCCGAAGTATTGCAGAAGGCGAAAAAAGTCATTGATGGACAGGAGCTACTCCGAACCAAAACTGGCCAACCTGAGAAGCGGATCGACCAGAAGAAATTGAACCAGGAGACGAGGAGGCCTGATGTCAAGTCCAAGGATAAAAGACCATCCTCCTCCAGTAGCCGAACAGAGTACCGTAGGACGGAGAGCGGCCCCAGCCGGAGCCGACCTTATGAACGGTATACTCCAACCACCATCCCCATCTCCGAGATACTCATGAACATCGAGGAAAGTGGGATGGAAAAGCTCCTCAAGCGACCTGAGAAGCTCCGAGGAGACCTAAAGAAGCGCAACAAAGATAAGTACTGCCGTTTTCATCGCGATCACGGCCATAATACAACAAGTTGCTGGGAATTGAAGCGCCAGATTGAAGATCTCATTCAAGATGGCTACTTCAAAAAATTTGTGGGCAAACCGAGGTCTAACTCGGTCGAAAAGAAAGAAGAGAGGAAGCGTTCAAGAACGTCGCCTCGCCGGGATGACCGACCTGCGGTCATCAACACTATTTTCGGGGGCCCGAGTGGGGGCCAGTCCGGAAACAAAAGGAAAGAGTTAGCTCGCGAGGCCAGACGCGAGGTATGTATCATGAGGGAGCAGAAGCCCACTTGCTCCATCAGTTTCGGCGATGCCGATCTAGAGGGGGTCCATTTGCCCCATAATGACGCGCTTGTGATCGCTCCTCTCATCGACCACGTCCTGGTTCGAAGAGTACTGATTGATGGAGGCGCATCTGCCAACATCTTGTCTCTCCCAACATATCTTACCTTGGGATGGACCAGGTCACAGTTGAAGAAGAGTCCAACACCCTTGGTTGAATTCTCTGGAGAATCGGTCTCCCCAGAAGGGTGCATTGATCTGCCGGTAACTATCGGGCAAGATGCTACCCAAGTAACGCAGATGGCCGAGTTCGTAGTGATCGACGGCAGATCGGCCTATAACGCCATTTTCGGGAGACCCATCATCCACTCATTTCGGGCCGTCCCCTCCACACTGCATCAAGTCTTGAAGTACTCAACCCCGAATGGGGTGGGCACGGTCCGAAGTGAGCAAAAAACCTCACGGGAGTGTTCTGCATCCGCGCTTAAAGGGTCGGCGGTATGCGCTCTGGAAGAACAAACCAATCGTGGCAAGCTGCAGGAGTCAGAGGCCGACCTGCCAAAGGAAGGCAAAAAGCAGTTCTCCCCGCCAACAGAAGAGCTCGAGCTTGTTCCTCTACTTAGCCCTGAAAAACAAGTAAGCATAGGAACCAAGCTGGGGGCCACTGACAAGGAAGAACTGATCAACTTCCTCAGGTCTAACTCGGACGTCTTCGCATGGTCTCACGAGGACATGCCTGGTATCGACCCGAAGATCATGGTGCATCGCCTCAACATAGACCCATCATTCCGACCTGTAAAGCAAAAAAGAAGACCTGTAAATAAAGAGAGGAGTGATGTAATTGTTGAGGAAGTAAAAAAACTCTTAAAAGCTGAATATATACGAGAAATTCTGTATCCTGAGTGGCTCTCTAACGTTGTATTAGTTAAAAAAATCCAACGGGATGTGGAGGATGTGCGTGGACTTTACAAATTTAAATAAGGCGTGCCCAAAAGATTGCTTCCCCCTTCCAAGGATCGACTAGCTCGTGGACGCAACAGCCGGGCACGAGCTACTCACCTTCATGGATGCCTACTCCGGATACAACTAAATTAAAATGCATTTGCCAGACCAAGATCACACCGCATTCATAACAGACCAAGGTCTGTACTGCTACAAGGTGATGCATTTTGGCCTAAAGAATGCGGGTGCGACCTACCAAAGGATGGTGAACAAAATGTTTGCCAAGCAGATCGGTCGGAATATGGAAGTATATGTGGACGACATGCTTGTCAAGAGCAAGCAGTCAAAGTCGCATCTTTCTGATCTGACCGAAGCCTTTGGAGTGCTACGCAAGTACCAAATGAAGCTCAATCTGACCAAGTGCGCGTTCGGAGTCTCCTCGGGAAAATTCCTTGGTTTTATGGTAAATAACCGTGGGATTGAGGCTAACCCAGAGAAGATAAAGGTCGTGCTCGAGATGGAGGCACCCAAGACTCTAAAGTAGCTTCAGTGCCTCAATGGCAGGATTGCAGCCTTGAATAGGTTCGTGTCAAGATCGACAGACAAATGTCTTCCGTTCTGCAAAGTTCTTAGGAAGAAGGGACCGTTCGAATGGACGGAAGAGTGTGAGCAAGCGGTAAGGCAGTTAAAAGACTATCTCTGCTCGGCACCTCTACTCGCAAAGCCGTTACCAGGGGAGAAACTCCATTTGTACCTGGCGGTATCTGCTAGCGCCGTCAGCTCGGCACTGATCAAGCAGGAGGGTGCGAGCCAAAGCCCCGTTTATTACACCAGTAAAGCCATGACCGAGGCCGAGACCAAATATCCCAAATGGAGAAGCTGGCCCTCGCTTTAGTCACCTCGGCCCGAAGACTTAGGTCGTACTTCCAAGCGCACACGGTCGTAGTACTTACAAACTTGCCCTTGAAGAATATCTTCCTTAAGCCTGAAACATCAGGGCGTCTGATGAAGTGGGCATTGGAATTGAGCGAGTACGACATCCAGTTCGAGCCCAGAACTGCGATGAAAGAGCAAGCAGTGGCCGATTTTATTGCAGAGCTCACTCCACCACCTCAGTTGGTCAAGTCCGACCTCCCGTGGACGATCTTTGTTGATGGATCTTCTAACGAGAGGGGGTGTGGGGCAGGAATACTCTTGCTCGCACCAGGTGGTGAGCGATTCGAATATGCTCTGCGGTTCAACTTTCGGACGTCAAATAATGAGGCCGAGTACGAAGCACTCCTAGCAGGCCTGCGCGTTGCCAAAGGACTGGGTGCCAATCACATTAAGGTCTTTAGTGACTCCCAGCTAATTGTAAATCAGATCAAGGAGGAGTACCAAGCGAAGGACCCCCGAATGGAAAAATATCTAAGTAAGGTCAGATCGCACCTCGCCCAGTTCGGGACTTAAGATACCCCCGAATGGAAAAATATGCATTTGCCAGACAGAAATGGAGAAATGGAAGTTTCATTGATTAAAAAAGGACAGAGCCAAGGCTTATATACCTTGCAACTCTGCCCAAAGACTTACAAAAAATATATATAAAGATAGAAGGAAAGAGAGCCTCAGCTACTTCCGAGGTGGGAGGACAGCTCGCCCTGAGAGCCTAGAAGGTTAACCTCCTGAGATCCATCCTGCTGGGATGGAACCTCCTCTTGCGTCGTGCCGATCTCATTGGGATCTTGGCTAGGAGCATCCTCTTCTTCCACGTTGGAGTAGTCAGAGTCCAGCTCCCTGACGTACTTATCCACCAGCGATTGGGGGCCAGGAGTTCCATTAGGCCCAGAAGCCCACTTCTCAAAATATTTCTTCTGGAGATCGCTGAGATCGATCTGAAGGTGGGGCATGTCGGCAGCAATGCCCTTCATCAGGAACTTGAAGCCGGCGTCGCTGAAGTCCTTGGCAAACCCATCGAAGTCCGGGTGTTGCCTGAACGACTCCTCCAACAGAGATCCATTGGTTAGGCGCTCCTTCAGGTCTTTAAGCTCGGCTGTGAGGCGCCCTATTGAGGCATCCTTCTCCTCAAAGACCTGAGCGAGATCGTCCTTCTCCTCCAAGAGTTGGAATTTCTCCTTCTCCAGCCCCTTGGTAATCGCATGGGCTGCTCGGAGGTGGGCCTTGTGCTTTTCACCCTTCTTCTTCAAAAGCTCGGCCTTGGCATCCACCTCGGCCCTTAAAATACCCACCTCGCCTTGGGCCTTTAGCAGCTCGCCCTTCAGCGTGGTGGCAGCCTCTAAGGCAGCAGAGGAGTTCTCCCTCTCCTTTGCTGCCAAAGCCTCCATTCCATCCAGCTCAGCCTTGACCATAATACCTGAATGAATGGAAGCGACAAACGCCTGCGAAAGTCAAGGAACACAATGGTTAGATCAAGTTGTGAATCGAGAAAAGAAAAAATAATAATAATGTGATGCAAAGTAGATCTTACCTCGGCAGCGTTGTCAATGGTCCTCTGCAGTACGGACCCAGGATCACTCACGAACTTGGATGCTCTCCTCAGGCAGCAGTCCAAGCACGTGGCCGAGATGCGGGACACCTGGTCTTTAACCCCGAAGCTTGACGGTTCCATCCTGAACCGCGTTCGCACATCGGATGTCCCCCTCATCCGTGCTTCGGGGTCATCCACCAAATCAGCATGGCTCGTAGGCAAAGTCCCACGAGCCCCAACTTCCGAGGAGGAGGAGGCCTTCTTCTTCTTTCTTCTTCTCCTCAGAGGCGACCCTCCCCTCACCTCGTTCAGGGGAGATACGTCAAGCGCCTCAGACTCTTCCCTCGGACGCTTCTCTTCAAATCGACCCCCAGACAAGTCTAGTTCGATCACAGGGGTGGGGACTGCAGAAGAAGGCCCAGACTTACCCTGAGCCTCAGACTGTGGCACCGTAGGCGTCACCGGTTCAGTCCCCACCACAGTCTTGAGGGCGTGAGCACGGCCCATGAACTTGCGCTTCACACTTACCGAGTTCAGAGTTCGGCCTTGAAGCTTCGATTGGTCGAACTAGAGGGTTGTAGTCAAGAAGCCCCGACTCCAAGAGAAGCTTGTCGGTGACCAAGGTTCCGATCTTCCTGCCCTTGGGGAAGTTGTCCTTGTAGTGCTTGAGGGTGTCAAAAGTGGCTTGATTGAGCTCGGGAATCGACTTGATCGATACTGCACAAAATAAACAAAAGTTCGAGTTAAATGTGAATACCAAGAAATGAAAAGAAAAAGAAAATAAGAAAAACTCCATACCTAGGTTCCCAAACCTAGCAGGCACGTCAAAGAAGGGACGACCTGATTCGTCCTTTGCCAACCACTCTCCAGAGACAAAGAACCACTTGCCCACCCATCATTTGATGGAGGTTGGCCCCTTGACTATACCACCCGCGCCCTTCCTTGCGCACATATAGTACCGACCTGGTTTTTTGGCTATCCTCTTGGCCTCAAAACACCCAAGAAGCTGGTCAACACTTAGCAGCTCGGCCTCATCCTCGTCCCGAGCTCGCAACCAAAAAAGAATGGCTAAAGCAAAAATGACACCCCACCCATTGGGGGCCACTTGAGCAGGAGCCAGTCCAGTTCGGTTTAAGAACTCCTGGGCGAAAGGATGAAGGGGAAGCCTGAGGCCGTACTCAAACATCTTGAGATAAAGAGTGACCCATCCCTCTAGGGGATTGTCAGCTCTTTCCCCTTCCTCCGGAATCCTAAGGAGGATGTCATTCGGAATGTTAAACCCCCTACGAAGGGGTCCAAGATAATGTTCGGGCATCCTAGAAGGGTACTCCAGACCCTGGCCCGAGGTGGAGGTATCACTATCCTCTCCGTCATCTGAGAACCTAAAGTTCTCTATTTCTTCAAGCTCGGACTCTAAGCTACGAGCTAAGACCTCTCCAGAGTCACTTGGTTTGGGGGGCGAACTACTTATCGTCCAACCTAAACTACCCAAGCTATCGCTACTGGAGGGGGAAGACAAGAAAACTACCATGTTTGAAAGAAGAGTAAGAGCAAGAAGAAATGACTGACCTATAAAAAGGGTTCGAGCTGGTTTCAGATCGAACTCCAGAAATTCAGGAAACGTAAGGTTTGACCTGAAGTTTCGGGACTATTTATAGCTGATCAGAAAAACCTCCGCGCCGTACACGTGTAATCAACGAGCGGCTGGGATCTTCTCGGGATACGCAACGACGAAACGCTTGAGTGCTCCGACAACCTGGCAGGTCGAAACGTATTCCGCAACAGTCATATTCCCTCTACAAATGGAAAGTCGCCACGTGTCAAAAATAGATTCGAATGAACTTCTCTGTCAGGTCGAGATCGAACCTAACAGAGAGGGGGCCAATGTTTGGAGGTAAACGTACCCAGGACACGTGGAGGACCCTTATTCGTGTTTGAAGAAATTAGATAAAAAGGATTGCTTAGGTCCACCTCGGCCCTGCCGAGGTGACCAGGTTTACCCCTTAAAAGATGAAGTATGGGCACCAAAGTTCGACCTGACTGGGTCCGACCTGCTCGGAACTCGACAGGTCCGATATGAGAAAAGACATGTAACCGCCGGTCGTGTGTGCTGTCGGATCCGTCACCTATAAATAGAGGGCTTCATTTCACGCTCAGGTAGGGAATCTCACCTCGAACTAAATAAGGAGTCTGATCTATACTGACTTGAGCGTCGGAGTGCTTACCCTCTTGTGCAGGTCCACTCTAGTATTCAGGTCGGAACCGAAGACCGGGTTCGAGCTCGATTCGTGAAGAACCGTTGTGCAAATTCCTGCATAAACATGTTTTTTCTTTTTTCCCTCTCATTGCAAATGTGGCAAGACACCACCACAAATTCAACGGCGGTGAATAGGCCCGTCGGAAGCATCGAACTTCGACGATGATACCAACTTTGATAGCATGACCCACAACCTATTCATCCTAACAGCGGTGCAGATCTGACCCTGACGACGGACACTACGTGCGAGACCCATAGGTAGCTTTACCTCTGGCGGCGACAGAACCGGCCTCCAACAACCCATTGTGCCGCACCACGAACAATAGTAATGTTCGACAGCTCGACCTAATTCCCCCTAGCACATATGCTCTGACGACCTCCCTCCTCCAGTAAGCTTTAAGTGGGTAAGAAAAATAAATCAAACCAAGTTTTTTTTTTAATTAAAAAATAAAGCTCATAAGATAAGTTTGAAATAAAATATTGTTTTTATAAATAAGATTTTTTTTAATGTAAAAGAGTTTTTGTTAAGACAAATAAAAATGAGGTTTAAAAGAAACAATTCGTTTTAAGTTTTGAGCTTTTTTTTTAATTCAAAATAAATAAGATGTTGGGTTTTTTTTAAATAAGACTTTGTTTTAAAATAAAGAAACTTATTTCTTTTTCTAGTAAATTTTGTTTTAAGATAAAATGAAATTCAAATTACAAAGTAAAAAGTTTGATTTTTAAAAATAAAGTTTAAGTTAAATGGTTTTTTTTAAATAAAGTTTTAAAATAACGTGTGTTTATTTTAAATGAAAATCTAGGTTGCATCATAAGGTCTCGGCACATTGGCAAGAGACTTAGATACTAATATTTGTCACCTATTTTCGAATCCTCGCATGCCTCAAAATAAAATTATTTTAATTTATTTTTTAATCATTATTTTTATTAAATAATTATTTCAAATAAAAGATTTCGTTCAGAGTTTTTTTTTTTTTAACAAAGTTTAAAAATATAAGTTTGTATTTTAAAAGAGAAAGTTAAATTGTATCTTAAGGTATTGGCACATTGGTAAGTGGTTTAAATATCAATATACATGTCACAAATTCAAATCTCAAATATGCTCTAAAATATAACTTCCAATATTCTTGAGGTGACAATTTTTTATCAATGGCCTTAGTGCCACTCATACTTATTAATTCATATTTTATAACAAAGTGTGAATTAATATAACGTAGGACATTTAAATTAAAAAAAAAAACACAAAAATATTTTCTTTTGGACCAAATAATATAATATGATAATTCATTTCCGTTTTCGAATGGGTGTCGTAGAGTGCTAACACCTTTCCTATGCTCAGTTGACTCCCGGACCAAAATTCTGTTTTCGTAGACCAAGTTTTTTTTAAATAGGTGACCAATCACACCTCGTAGATGATTGGTGACGACTCCAAACCCTTATCTTGAAAGAGACCCTTCAGGAGATGACGTCGACCGCTCCGCGTCGCGATGACGTTGCAACAGCTTGGCGACTCGACTGGGGATATTTGAGAGTCAAGCCATTTATTTTGTCATTTATTATCCTATTGTAATACGTTTTTGGTTCCATTTTTTTTGTTTGTATTTTTTCTTCATTTAATTGTATTATTATTTTCTCACACACATTCACAAGCCTCATACTCAGGCTTTACTCATAAGATTAGATCGGAGACTGAGTAGTGTGACCTTCGTGGAATTTCGATTCCCGTGCAGACGCATGGAATTCTCCACTCAAGTCGACCATACTGTCAAAGCATATGGAAGATTTGAGGGTCATTATCCTATAGGATGAATTAGTACATAACTTTACACCATATTCATATTGCATTTTATGTAGGTTGTTATGTCGTTCATGACATATTGTTAGGGTTGATTTGGAGTTTTAACCATAAGGTTTTAAATGAGCCACTTTTTTTTTTTTAAAAAAGAAAAAGAAAAGAATAAAAAATCATTTATCTTACTTCTTCCTAGTTATTTATTTAAGTTTTGGGTAAAAGTGTTGCCTTTCAAAGGGATTTTAAACATCCCTATGTAGGCCCACCAAAAACTTTCGCATTTATTCACTTCAATCGAAAACTTAGGAGTTCAGCTTTATAACTGTAACGACCCAGACTTTTCCGCACACCTCTAGGTCATATTTACTATCCAACTAATTAAATTTAACCCCGACTACATTCTGCCAACTTTCTAATGCAAACAAACATATAAAACAGAGTTTCAATCCTCATCAATTTATCGATAATTCAATCTCAAAGAATAACAATCAACAACATTCGTAATCCATTCCACGAGGCAAGTTTATTATTCAATCTATATGAATCTAAATAAATGGAATAAAACTCAAATGGGCTCCTATCCCGAAATGGAACTAACAACAAGGAAAGGAAACACATCTCTCAATTATTCAACTACGAATAAACCGTTTATTGGCCATAACATAAGGCCTTAACCAATGACTTAAACTAAACCGGAGTAGCTAAGCAGCCTATGGTCCTTGTTCGTCATGTCTCCTCCGTCCCATCACCATGGTCACCCACGAGTCCTTCACCTGAAAACAATCATTGTAGAGGGGGGTGAGTATATAAAATATACTCCGTAAATAGCCCTCACCGACACACACACACGTCATGTTCAACTATATCCAAAAAAAACATTCGTGATCATGCTTTTCATTACATTATGCATTTAAACATATACACATTTCATAACATATTAGTGAGAACCACAACCAGGAAACATGTTATCACCCAACCTCCCGTCTCCCTGACGTTACCAGTACCTCTATGCTTTTCACAGTTATCCTACCCTTTCTCAGCTATCTCCTTCGAGTAGAGTCGGCCCCTGACCATTTATACCCAGAGCCCCGACCCTGCAGCATCGGCCCTCGACCGTTTATACTCGAGGCCCCGATGACTCCACCATCTATTGGTCCTTGACCATTTGTACCCAAGGCCCCAATAGTCTTTCCTCCAAAGGACTTCTCGTATCGACCCTCCACCATTTGTACCCGAGGCCTCGATACTCCGTTAGTGACGTATCAGCCCCCGACCATTTATACCCGAGGCCCTGACACTCACTCCTTCACTCCACTAGTGGCGTATCAGCCCCCGACCATTTATACCCGAGGCCCTGACACCCACCCCTTTCATTCCCTCCAAAAGTTCCATCTTTCACTAGAGTCTTACTAGATATTTTCCTTCACCACTAACCCTGCATCTTTCAACTCACAAGTACAGTTCTACATGCTTTCACAACATAATCATCATTCTAATAGCTAAACAATAAACCAAACATGCTTTCACAACATATCAATTCTTAACAACCGCGCCACCGTGAGTTTAGTCATAACAAAGCATAGTCAACAAATTTCAAACGTTTGGAGGCCAACACAATTCATCCAAACACTTAATATCCAACGTCCATATCCAATAAGCATTGCCAGATATAATAAACAATTCATGAGACACGCCAAACACTTCATACAGGTTCAGGCAACAAACATTCCCAAAATAAATCCACTTTAACGAACATTCCCTATAACATACATCATTCTACAACAGATCTCAGCAGCTCAACAATACAAAATTCCCACTAATATCACCGACGGACATTCAACACTACCCAGGCATACAAACCAACATAAACAAGAGTTACACTGCACAACAACGTATCAGAACCAATATTAAACGTCACAAACAGCACATCAGCAACCAAATAACAAACATCAACGCACGCACCCGCCCCCGTGCTACTTACACACAACCGTGCTCTTAAGTTTTGCGTCGACCTCACCCTAGACACACCAAAACAAAAATACAGCACGTTACTTACGTTATTTATCCTTCGAAATTAACTCTAAAAGGGTTTGAATGACGCATTACCACCAAAACCGACTTTGTATATATGTGGGTCACCTAGATCTAACTCGCCGAGGTGTTGGTAGACTAAATCGAGCTTCGAACGGATGTGGGTCACCGCCAAACGTCCTAAACACCGCTGTAACGCACAAAATCCTGTCGCCGTTTCGCTGCTGTACCGCTGTCCGTCGTGCGCTGCTGCGAGGAGGGGTCGCGCCGCCGCTAGAGCACCGGGAGTCGCCGGCCGCCGCTGTTCGAACGCTGCCATGGGAAGGTTGTGCCGCTGCTGCTCAACCCGCGCGCAGAACCGCCGCGAAGTCGCACCACGCCGGAGGAGGGAGTCTCGCGCCGCCGCTCGGGACCACCGAATCTGCTGCTTCGCATCGTCGCCGCCTCTCGCCGCTCGTGGATCTGCCGCTATCGCTGTTCGTGGAGCTGAGACGCCGCCGCTGCCGCAGCCGGAGTTCGCGTGCGCCGCTGGGGTTCGTGGAGCTGCTACGCCGCCGCTGTCGGGGTTGCCGGAAAACGGGAATGGATCGAGGAGATGAAGAAGAATCAACGGGGGGGAAAACGGCTAGGGATGAAGGGAAAGAAGAAGAAAGAAAAGGAGCTTGGGGCTAGGGTTTTCTTTTCCTTTTGTTTTGTTTTAAAACTCATTTACCCCAATGGAGGCCCAACGCGTTCAGGCCCAAGAGAAAAGAAGTCCATCCCCCTTAAAAGAAGACCCACCACACCGAGTCGGTAATTATTAATTTAAGTGGGAGTTTAGAGCCCGATAATAAAGACAACTTTAGTTAACGATCCATAAATTTAATTAACAATCAATTTAAAATTACTGAAAAAAATCTCCCGATTCGGGACTAACTAACCTGAGGGACTCGGGGCGTTACAATAACTCTAGAGTTTAATTTTATGTACATATTCATGTTTGTCTCTCTTAGGGTGAATTAGAGTCTACCATTACATTTGCATGCATTTAGAATGTATTAATGATTGCATTAAGTATTTATCATATTCTTGGAGCAATGTGTAGCATATTTAAATAATTTTTTTCCTTCCCGTAAGGAAAATTAAACAAAAAAACTCTATGTCTTTCGCATGCATCATGTCTCATGTGTCGAAAAAATTAAAAGAATATATCTCGCATTTATTATTTTACATGTCCATCGTTCTCATGCATCACCAACAAAAACTCTATATCATCTTATGCATGCATCATTTCACATGTTCATAATCATTTCAAAATTTTCCCCTAATTTATATCCAACATTTGCATAAAATTATCTCATGCATATCAATTTCTATCTTAAAAAAAAATCAAAATATGTGCATTCTCCATTAGAAAAATAGCTCAAGAACCACATATTTACTATTCTTTATATACAAGGTACATAAAGCAACATAACATGGAAGAATCTAATGCTGAGCTAAAGAATATTAGAGACGAAATCCACGAACGGGTCATGAAAGAATTGAATGCTGAGCTAAAGAAAATAAGAGACGAGATTCAAGAACAAGTCATGGAGGTGCAGAATGTAGAGCTAAAGAAGATGAAACAAGAGATCGATAATAATCAGGGGCAAGTCACGAAAATTTTCAATGTCTTAAAGAATATTGTTACAGTTGGGGACATTTTTGAACCTAACAATTTAGTCGAACCTCATGATAATTCATCACTTAGGGTGGACCCACCTCTTTGTCAATCAACAGAGGGCTTCCCCCAGCACAGTTCGTCATATGAAGCTGAGCTTTCTAAGAAGGGCCAACAAGCGCCTACAAACTGTCAGGTTGAATTCACATTCCAAGATGGACAAACATGAAAGGCCAATTACTCAGATAATTTAAAAAGTAAAGAAAAAGAGAATGTTGAAGAAACTAAGGAAATTTTTTCCAAATATGACATGGGTATGACCCACACTCAACAAAGAATGGGAAAAGAAACTGCAGGGGAAGAATATGCTCAAAGATAGGAAAAAGCAATATAACAACTGCCAGTGCCTTTACTTAATAAAGAGCCACATCCTGAGATGAATAGAAGTTCTATTAAAAGGAAAAATAAAATTCAGGCAGTAATCTCGAAGCGCAAGTGGAGGCACCAACTAAGATCTCCAACATTACTAGACAATCATACTAGTCGGAGACAACTAAAGCGAGAGAGCTTTCATCGAATCCCAATATCTTATACCGAGTTGTTATCCCAATTATTTCAAGGTAATCTATTAGCTCCCATACCCGTAGAGCCATTGCGACCACCTTATCCAAATTGGTATGACCCGCAAGCCTGCTGTGATTACCATGCAGGAGCTGTAGGTCATTCAACTGAGAACTATACTTCACTAAAGCATAAAGTGCAAGTTCTAATGAAGGCAGGATGACTAAAGTTTTCAAAGGAAGATGGTCCACACATGAAGCACTAGAATCATGAGTTCATGAGACTATGGAAACCAATGTGGATTTAATATTTTCCCACTATCAATAAAGTCTATTTCTTATTTGAAGTCGTCTTTGAGATTGCTTGTTAGTGTTAAAACGGTAATAATGAAGCTTTAGTCACCCATGATTTAGCTAAGTACTTGTAAAAAGGAATGTGAGTGTGTGGAAATTGAGCTATTTTCTTAAAAAAAAAAAATCTAAGTCATACATTCATTCATGCATCACTCATATCATATCATTGGTTGAAAAACAAAACAACAAAAAACAAAAAACAAAAAACAAAAAATGTTTTCTTTGAAAATGCTCTCGATAAAAATGAAATTACATGTTTTGGATAATTTTTATATGGTCTACTCTTATAATTCTTGTTATTGGAGACCTTAGCAAGAATCATAAACCAACCATAGTAAGTCACTTGGAGGAAACAAAAAAAACAAAAACAAAAACAAAAAATTGAAGAATAAAAGAAAAATAAAAGTGAAAAATAATAATAAAAAATGTTGTGAAAAAAATGAATGTCTTCAAAGTTCTCAATGAGATATAATCTTTTTCAAAACTCAACCATTTTACCAAGCTTTATTCTCGGGCTAAACCCTAACTCAAAGTAGCTTTATGCTAGCTTCCCTATTTCTTCCCATGTGCTAACCAGTAAACCACTAAATATCCATGCTGGGAAGAAAAATGCATTTTTGAGGTGAGAGTCCAAAATTACTCACGCCCTATAAAATCTTAAGTCTGGCCCGCTTTGAGACTAATCTACCTTAGGTCTAGCCTACCGATATATGGTAAATATGGTCAACATTGAGAGTTGACCATTTACTGCAAAAAAAAAAAATTCTTTGCTCAGCCCGTCACATACAATTTTTGTGATGAATATCAATATTTGCCTACTTATCATAAAAAACCTTTTGCTAAGCCTACCACATCTAATTGTGTGGTAAACGTCCAAAATTAGTGTTACCCCGAGAACTTTGAAGATAATAAAATAACATTAGGCTCTTATGATTTACTGCATCATGAATTGGTACTTGTAGTTGCTCAAAAATTTCCCTACTAAGACTTCTTTCTTTCACTTTCTATTTCATCTTGTTCTCCTATCTCAATTCTTGGTCTTTTATCTTCTTTTGAGTAAAAGTGATGTCAAGACTGAGGATAGTAGTTTTGAGAATTGGGAAATTAGCGACCTGACAAATAGTCTCAAGATCTGAGTCTCCTTTGACGAGTTTCGTTTGAAAGCAATTTTTACTGGAGCAGTAGCAAAGACATAATTTGGAACAGCAGTAGAGGCGACTACGCATGACCAACTTTTTTATATGTGATTGCACCCTATTTTGCTTGTAAAAAGAGTATGTCTGGCAAAAAAGAAAAAGGATAATAAAAGCAAAAAAAATAAATAAAGAAAGAAAAATAAAGAAATGTTTAAGACCATGACAAATCTTTAGTTCAACGACTGGGGCAATCAATATAGATCACGAACGTCAGTTTCAAAGACTTAAATGTCTTCTTTACAAATCTTAAAATTGAGGCAAGGTCAAGCAATGCTATATTGGGGCAAAGTTGTAATTGCATTTTTACAAAACTTCGAAACAAAGATCGTCTTCATAATGAGAAAGTCTCATTTCTCTCACAGGAAATCTTTCGATCCTTCACTTCACAAAGTGGGCTGTTAAACAACATTTCCATAGAAAACTAGACTTTAAAGTTGAAGGATGCAAAAAGAGGTCATTTACATTAAAAAATTGAACTTCCCATGAAGAACCACAATTCGAAGCCAAGATTAAAAGGGAGCCTTACATTTAAAAAGTGGGTTGCAACAACATGGCCATAAAATGAAGCTAAAGGCGAGAAAGAAGATTTTTATCAAAGATCTTGAGCTAACCCCAAGAAAAGAGGCAAGATACACGAGATGAACTCTTGGAGAAGTTACGCAACCATTTCTTAATGTTATCTATCCAAATAAATTGAATCATTTCTACTCTTCTATTCATTTGATCATGCTCTAATCTCTCACCAAAGCTTTTAAAATATATTCCAGTCTCTTTAATTCAAGAGATTTGACAAAATATCCAAGAACTCTTGGTTTCCTATTCTTTAAAAAGGAAGCTCGTTGACTTTTCTCATCGTTAAGCTTGATGGAAAATCATGATTTCCATCCTCGTTTGTTCATAAAGCCATATCTATTTTCTTGTATCCAACATTCTTGTCAACTACAAGGCTGTGTTTATGAAGCAGTTTAATCAAGCAAGATGTATAATGCTATGAATTACCTTGGATAGTTTTCTAAACTAGCACATGAGATACATCTAAAAAAAACCTCCCACCAGACCTAATATGGTTGAGAAATGACCTTGATGTATATATCTCTTATCAAGTGAAGGCATTCATTAAAAAAAAAAATCAAAAGCAAAAGAAAAGGAAAAAGAAAAAGAGTTGACAGGTTTCCTCCAATGTCGATATTATTGTTTTTCTTTGCTAAATAATTACTAATAGGATGGATGAGAGTAGACAAAAGATAATATATTTGCAAAATATGAAAAAACTTTGTGTTCTCTCACCATATTTTCACAAATCATGCATTCATATCATTTGTATCAATGTCCTTTGAAAAGGAAATCATTTTTATATCATGGGTAAATTATGCAAAATTTAAATATCATACATTAGGCATGCATAGTCACAATCTAGTGTTTGAGCAAAAATAAAAATAAGTATCATGCATACATGTTGCAACCATTTAGTTTAATTTTAGAATGCATATACATTATTGCATCATGTATTAAGGGTCAAGTTCATTGGTTAAACTAAATAAAAAACAGATCATATACTGTCACGCATTGTTAAGTGATAAGAATAAATGGAAGTAATAAATGAAGCATCATTTGTCATTCATGACATTGGGGTAATACACATTTGTAGGTTCACCCATCCATCATAAGATAATTGCACCAGAGGTCGCGCAGCAGCTTCTTCTGGAGCCTCCTGCAGTTCTCTTTAGCTTTTCCTCGACCTTTACAGTTAGAGCTAGTTGATAGGCTTCACTCAATTGTCAGCGACAGAGTTCCCGATCTTCATTAGCTATTTTTGGCAGGAGCTCTTTAGTTTACAAGCTAACACAATTTAATATCAGTACAGCTTTCCACCACCTCCATTCATATCTCATTCTTTATGATCTTTGGGCATTCCAATCGTTAACTCCTCATGCCGCTACGGCCGTTTCTAGGACCGACCAACGCCTCACCTGTACAAGTACCTACGTAGTGTAGTGTCGTTTTCCAAGATGATTTGGATTGGTCTGACCTCTCGCTTGGATGTCAGACTCCCACTCCAATAAGTACTACATACTACCATTGGAAGTTTCATTAGCATGAACACGTGGTTTTTGTTAGTTTTTATCGTCATGTGTCAAGTGCATATCTCATGCACTTAGCAAGTTTAAAAGAATTAATAAACCCTACACTTTGGTGGCACATCCTTATTAGAAGAGAAAAGTTTTCTCACCTTAGTATTTCGACAGTCTACCGAGCCAACACCCATTATGGCCGAGCCGACCAAGATTTCCTTTGGTCCCATTTTCATTCTTTGTTTGAGCCGACCTAGACATGTTTTGCTCAGCCGCAGATTTCGACCTATGTATAGAAATTATTTACCTCTATTACAGGTACGCGAACGTTGTATTTTCTCTCGAATACAACTTGAATTCTTCCTGACTCGGGCCTCGCAGTATTTTCTTTTGCAGGTCTCCTGCTCAACACGTTTCAGCTCATCCTCAAGGTCATACTTCTGTCCAAGCTGAGTTCATAAGCTTGGTCATTTGCTTTATAAAACATTTCATTCTGTTAAATCGAACCCGATCCAAATCGAGGTCGAAGCTGTGTTAAAGCCAGATCCGTTGCATTTTATAATTAGGTTAAATCGAACCCAATCCAAGTCGAGGTCGAAGCCTGTTGTTAAAGTCAGGTCCGTTGCATTTTATCATTCGGTTAAATCGAACCCGATCCAAGTCGAGGTCGAAGCCTGTTGTTAAAGCCAGGTCCGTTGCATTATATCTTCGGTTAAATCGAACCCGATCCAAGTCGAGGTCGAAGCCTGTTGTTAAAACCAAGTCCGTTGCATTTTATAATTCGGTTAAATCGAACCTAATTCAAGTTGTAACGCCCCGCGTTACTCAGGTTAGTTATCTCGAGTCTCAGGACCTTTTTTTTTCTTAGAAATTTCTTTTTATTTAATTTCATTGTTCATTTCATTTTATTTCGAGCCGCCGTGGTTATTGTTATAGTGTCGAAGTGTACTTACGAATCCAATTATTGTGTATCGAGGAAATTGCTTTCTCTATAATTGTTCTGGTCCGTTGGGCCCAATTGAGTATCTAAGTAAGTGGGCCTTTCTTGTTTTAAAACAAAAGGGAAGGAGAAAAGGGCCTAGCCCAAGTGGGCCCTTCTTGTAAAAAAAAGGGGAACAAAAAGAAGGCAAGAGGAAACCCTAGCCCCCAACATCCCTCCCCCTTTTCGTGAGCCTCTTCTCTCCCTCCCCATTTTAGTTTTTCATGTTCCTTCTTCTACCGGCGCCTCAACCCTCACCGAAACACTCGACGGACGGCGACCACTGGCGACTTGACAGCAGCAACGGTAGGCGACGACGCGGCAGGTGGCGCGGCAGGCGACGGCGGCGGTGATTTGGGCAACGGCGGTGTGCGGTGTCGGCATCAACGGGCAGCAGCTGCGCGCGGGTGACGGCGGCAGCAGTTCGTGGACGACGGCAGTAGCGGTGCACGGGCGGCGGCAGCAGCGTCGCGCGGGTTCTGGGCAGCGGCGGAGGTGCACGGCGTTCGGACAGCAGCAGTGGGCGCGGGTTTTTACAGCAGCAGATCGTGGCGCGGGTTCTTGCTGCGCGCAGCGTCGTGGGCATCGTTTGACGATTTTTACTGATAAATTAGTCCGGACAGCAGCAATTTCCGATCCCGGCACCTACCCATACCCATTAAAGGCTTGATTTACGCAACCCACAACCATTCGAGTTAGGACTGAGTTACCCACACCTAGACGAAGTCGATTTTTGCGGTAATGAACATTGCAAAATCCCTTAGGATGAATTTAGATGGCTGGAAATTTTATATTAATTACTTCATTGCTTATTGTTGTTTAGGTGGTGAGTTGACACAGGATACAGGAGCATAACAGTGGGTAAGTAGCCCGGGGGCGAGTGCGTGTGTTACCTTGTGTTAACGGAATGAATTTTGGTGCTGATTTTTATGTAGTTGCATGGTGTTGGTGCTGATTTTTAATTAGTTGAAGGGATTTTAGTGCTGATTTTTATTTAGTTGTATGGTGTTGGTGCTGATTTTTAGTTAGTTGAATGGTTTTGGTGATGATTTTTATTTGAAATAGTTTATTTCATGCCTTAAGAAAATAGTTAGCCGTGGTTGTGCACTCACAGTAATTATCGTTGTGTTACGTGTTGTCGTTTCATTGCTAGACATTATGAGAATGCATGATTTCTTGTTGTTGGTTGTGCTTGGTTGGTCCGGATTATTGTAGTTGGAAGTTGTTACGTATTGTCGTTTCATTGCTAGACATTATGAGAATTCATGTTTTCGTGTTGTTGGTTGTGTTTGGTTGGGTCCTGATTCACTAGCTGTGTCGGTTAGACTAGAGAATGGACCACTAGCTGTGTCGGTTAGGCTAGGGAATAATGTCGTGCAATGCAGACATCGTTAAGATTCCCCTACTATGAAATAAAAAGGGGAATTAGACATTGGGCTAACGCCAAGGACACCTTCTCTTATTACTTTATGGGTATTTGTTTCTGTTTTTTTTTAAATTTCTGTCGTGTTGGGATTACGAGTCAAAATGATTATATTATTGATTGGATACCTGACCATTGAGGCGGGGTTTATCTCCTAGTTATTCTAGTATTGTGTATCTCCATTTTTTATGTTGCATTAGAGGAACATTACTTTTCATCACTTTAAACGGGAGGGTTCAGTAAACTATATAGGACCGTTACTTCGTGGACCGTGCATAAATCTAGGCCTTTACATAAGTCGAGGTCGAAGCCTGTTGTTAAAGCCAGGTCTGTTGCATTTTATCACTCGGTTAAATCGAACCCGATCAAGGTCGAGGTCGAAGCCTGTTGTTAAAGTCAGGTCCGTTCCATTTTATCATTTCGTTAAATCGAACCTGATCCGAGTCGAGGTCGAAGCCTGTTGTTAAAGCCAGGTCCGTTGCATTATATCTTCGGTTAAATCGAGCCCGATCCAAGTCAATGTCGAAGCCTGTTGTTAAAGCCAAGTCCGTTGCATTTATCTTCTATTAAATTGAACCTGATCCAAGTCGAGGTTGAAGCCTGTTGTTAAAGCCAGGTCCGTTGCATTTTATGACTCGGTTAAATCGAACCCGACCCAAGTCGAGGTCAAAGCCTAATGTTAAAGTCAGGTCCGTTGCATTTTATCATTCCGTTAAATCGAACTCGATCCAAGTCGAGGTCAAAGCCTGTTGCTAAAACCAGGTCCGTTGCATTTCATTATTCCATTAAATCGAACTCGATCCAAGTCGAGGTCGTAGCCTGTTGTTAAAGCCAGGTACGTTGCATTTTATCATTCGGTTAAATCGAACTCGATCCAAGTCCAGGTCGAAGCCTGTTGTTAAAGCTAGGTTTGTTGTATTTATCATTCGGTTAAATCGAACTCGATCCAAGTCGAGGTTGAAGCCTGTGTTAAAGTCAGGTTCGTTGCATCTTATTCGGTTAAATCGAACCTGATCCAAGTCGAGGTCGAAGCCTGTGTCAAGCCAGGTCCGTTCCACTTATCATATTGTTTAAATAAGACCCGATCCAATATCAAGGTTAAGGCTTATATCAAGTACAAGTCCTTTGCATCTTGAGATCCCGCCTAGTGTCAAGCTAGGTCCATCTCGATTTTGCTTCTTTGAACAAAATTTTCGTCTCCCAAATACTTAGTCTTTTATCTTTGTCTACCTTTTTAGTCCTGCAAGAGTACACAAAGGGGGGCAAGCTGTAGATACCGTATTTGGTCCGGTTTTTTTTTTATTCAATTTTTATTATTTATTTGTTAGTATAAAAAAATGAGAAAAATAACATATAATTAAATTAAAATAAACATTTGTAGTTTTATTAGTTAGTATAAAAAAATGAGAAAAATAACATAATTAAATTAAAATAAACGTTTGTAGTTTTATTAGAAAAAATAAAATAATAACAAAATTATATATTTTGTTCTCTCTTTAATTTTAAAGAGTCAAGGGAGGGAGTAAGTTACGTTCTTGTTCCTCTCTTTTTCCAAAGTAGTTTATCTTTTTTTTTTCTCTTTTCTAAAATTAACTTATCATTTCCTCCTATATAAAGAGGGGTTTAATTTGTGTGAAAGGGGAAGAAACGTAACACGAGATGTAAATAAGGGAAATAGGTTTGAGTATAGACATTTTCTTTCTTTTCTACTTTTATAAAAGAATCCACCTTGACCCATCATCTCGCTCTGTAAAAAATTCTTCCCTCTTCTCTCACCAACTCCACCATAACTCTCTCATCATTTCTCCCAACCTTTCATATCTGTTTTTTTCTTCCCTCTCATTGCAAATGTGGCAAGATACCACCACGAATTCAACGGCGGTGAACAGGCCCGTCGGAAGCAGCGAACTTCGACGATGATACCAACTTTGACAACATGACCCACAACCTATTCATCCAAACAGCGGTGCAGATCTGAGCCTGACGACCGACACTATGTGCGAGACCCATAGGTAGCTTTACCTCTGGCGACGGTAGGACCTTTGGCGGCGCAAATAACATCAGTACTCCGACGACACAACCGGTCTCCAACAACCCATTCTGGCGCACCACGAACAATAGTAATGTTCGGCAGCTCGACCTGACTCTCGCTAGCACATAAGCTCTGACGACCTCCCTCCTACAGTAAGCTTTAAGTGTGTAAGAAAAAATAAATCAAAAACAAATTTTTTTTAAGTAAAAAATAAAGCTCATAAGATAAGTTTGAAATCAAATATTGTTTTTATAAATAAGATTTGTTTTAGAGTAAAAGAGTTTTTTTTAAGACAAATAAAAATGAGGTTTGAAAGAAACCATTCGTTTTAAGTTTTGAGCATTTTTTTTAATTCAAAATAAATAAGATGTTCGGGTTTTTTTTAAATAAGACTTTGTTTTAAAATAAAGAAACTTATTTTTCAACTAAATTTTGTTTTAAGATAAAATGAATTTCAAATTGCAAAAAGTAAAAAAGTTTGATTTTTAAAAATAAAGTTTAAGTTAAATGGTTTTTTTAAAATAACGTGTGTTTATTTTAAATGAAAATCTAGTTTGCATCATAACGTCTTGACACCTTGGCAAGGGACTTAGATAGTAATATTTGTCACTTGTTTTAGAATCCTCGCATGCCTCAAAATAAAATTATTTTAATTTATTTTTTATCATTATTTTTATTAAATAATTATTTTAAATAAAAGATTTCGTTTAGAGTTTCCTTTTTTTTTACAAAGTTTAAAAATATAAGTTTGTTTATTAAAAAAGAAAGTTAAATTGCAACCTAAGGTGTTGGTACATTGGCAAGTGGTTTGAGTATTAATATATATGTCACAAATTCAAGTCTCAATATGCTCTAAAGTATAAATTATTCTTTTCAGTTATTATTATTATTATTATTACTAAATAATTATTTCGAAAACTCTAATGACGGAAATTGGAGCCTTCCAATATTCTCGATGTGATAATTTTTTTTCAATGGCCTTAGTGGCACTCATACTTATTAATTCATATATCTTATAACAAAAAGTGTGAATTAATATAACGTGGGACATTTAAATAAAAAAAACACAAAAATATTTTCTTTTTGACTAAATAATATAATAGGATAACGCTCCGCGTCGCGATGACGTTGCGACAGTTCAAATTTTAAAAGAGTTTTTTTTTTAACAAATTAAATTTAAAACAGTTGTCTTTGCTCATTCACTCTACCTAAAATGTAAAAGAATTTATAACGACAACAAAAATATTTTTGAAGCATGAAATGACGATATCTTTTTTTTGTCTTTATTGTCTATTATGGTAAATAAACTCACCCTACATAATTTGGAAAGTATGACATACTCAATGTGACTGCTAGCTTTTTTACCTAATCTCAAATCCTTGCAATACATATTTTTTCTTTTCAACATTTTTGTTTTAAAAACGGTCAAAATCAGAACCATGATAATAAATAAAAAAACATCGAGATATGTGGATTCGTTTTGCATGTTGTGTATTCTTTTATGAATATGTGGCGGTGGATCACACACATACGCGAAATTCGAATGATGTTCATTTTATCGTGTAACTACCACCATACGATTAACTTATATCAACAAACACCTTCACCTGAACCGTTGTATCCCCTTGAGCATATTGAAAATTAAAAACTAAAATATGAATTTATGAAAATTTAAAGACCAAAATAGGAAACATATATTCTCCTCCACAGACACATCTCCATTGTTTGAACGTGATACTTCGTATTATAGTCTGGATCACATCATATGCGAATGAGAACACTCTTCTTCATGTAACCACATCCACTTGATTAACTTCTCTCAATGAACATCTTTACCTTAATAATTGCTCTTGTAAACCTACCAAAAGTTGAAGGACAAAATATGAAAATTCTAAATGGCAAAATAAGAAAGCAAAAGTCCAATTAAAAAGTATAATATGAAAACTAACCCATAATCCAATATGTAAAATAATTAATTGAAAAATTGAAGTAATAAACATTCATTGTCTAGTACGCAAGTGTGATAACAATGTATAAATTATTGGTTAAAACTAACTCATCAATTTAGAAAAAAAAATAGTTAATAAAGACATAAACTTAAAAATAAACATGAAATCATAGATTTAAAAGTAAGTTAAAGACTCATGATATTTAAAAACTAATAGTCTAATATTAGGACAAATCATAACATTAAAATAAATCATTAATATATTAATACGAAAATGTAATTTTCTACCTTACATCATCATCAAAAATAAAATAAATTTAGCGATTATTTAGAGTTTTCTTGCAAATAACAAGAACTTTTAATTTCTATTCCTTTTGAAAAACTTTCATTTTTAGAAAAACTTCCATAGACATCTCGAGAGGGGAGAGGGAAGAAAATACACAGTTTAATTTATGCATAAGTAGCACTAAGGTTTCTTTACTGTTATATGTAAATGTTGTAATCGTACGTATTTGGGAATAGACATATAATTTCATCGAACTACACCTCCTCGATTAACTTATCTCTCTAAAAAAAAGATGTTGATATGTTGGGTTATATATAAATACTTATCAATCTCAATCACACCCATGTATAAGTGAACACACCACTTATCCCAACAGTCGATTCAATAGTTGCCGTCCATAGAAAATTTTTAAGATAAAATAGGTATTTATTAAAAGTCGAGGACGAAAAATGAAAGACAAAGATTCTCCCTATTGCCCCATTTATATAGTATAAATCTATGGTCTAAACCATAACTCTTCAAAATTAAAAAACCTATTATTTAAATTCTCTAATGAACGTGCAATTATAAAGAACAAGTTATTTAAACCTTATTAACTCCATTAACCTCAAGAGAGGTAAGTAGTAGCTAGATGAACATGATGATCATTTCCCATCAAGTTAGTTTTATATACGTTTTAAAAGAAATTATTCACATTAAATAAATAATAAAAATTGAAAATATCAGAGCCAGGTGTCCATCCTGGACCCGTGGATTATGGGCCCACCACACTTCTGCACCACTCTGATATCTGGAAAATTTCTAGAAACATAATACAAATTAATTATAAAATTATTTTCAATACTGTAAAAATATTTGTAGGCTATTTTAAGGTCTTTTGTGATGACTGCAAATTTCAAAATCTGACATTTTATTTTCTAAAGGATTGAAGCTAGAAGTAGGGATATCAACAAAAGCTGTACTTAGCAATTTATGAAATTGTTTCGGAACATTTTCTAATTAATATTTCTTTACCTAAAATCCATATATTATTGTTGTAGGGGTAAAATTCGATTACCACGTGTCACGTTGCCAGAGTGTGGGAAACGAAGACTTTCGAATTGACGGTAGAAGATGTCATCAAGTTTGCTAAGGGACTCCAGGCGCGATAGCGATGCACAGCCACGTTCCAATTTGGCTGATCTTTACTAACTTGACGTTTATTCCAACAAAGAGAAAAGTGAATTCAAAAAAGAATATACGTTTATGTTGTTCGACTTTTACTAACTTGAGTCTACGAGTGCTCACCCTTTGTCTTACAAGTTCTTTAGGATTGTAAAATTGATTTGCATGATCGTTTGTGACTGAAAATTCATGCAGAAACATTTGGCATCATCGATAGGGATGACTTGCAAGCCATACGGATATACATTATCACTACCAATTAAAAATGGCACGAGAAGATTCCTAGCATGAAGTGGGCAGTTCACATGAACACCTGCAACTCAGAGAAGTGTTTGGGATTTTCATATTCAAATTAAATAGATACAGCGCAAGTGTGCACCAATCACGAATAATAATGAAATGAGTATTTCGAGTATCGATCCATAGGGACTAACATAGTCTTTTTTATTAAAACGATAACGATTGGTGAATTTGCAATTGGTTTTACAGTGAAAATAGATAAAAAAAAATGATGTTTGTTGTGATGTTTTAAAACGAAATGAATAAAATTCAGGCTAGTCACTTAGAATTGACTAAAATAACACAAAATGAGGCTAGCCAGGTGCCTCCCCTATTTAAATATCGGTTATGCATCTCAATCTTATTATGTCTAAGTGATTTTGAAGTTCTAAATTCATTCATAATATGTCTATTAGAAAAATAAGTTTAGTTTTATGAAAACCAACCATAACATTGAGTCGAGATCCTATGTAGAGGCTACTCGAACGAAACAATTATATCTAAAGCATTTCTCTTAAAAGTTAAATCAAACCATTTGTAAAATAGTTAAACTTTTAAGCATTGAAGTTTGTTAAAACTTCAATTTGAAAAATTAAATTGTTGAACTTTAAAAACTTTTAAATAATTAAAGAATAAAGAAGACTCTTTGCCTTTGTTGTATTTTTTAAAAGACGTAGCTAATTATCGATCATTGGGCTAGAAAAAACAAATCTATTATCGATCATTGGGCTAGAAAAAACAAATCTAGCTCATGTTGATATATGGAGTAAAAGCATAATTGATTAAAATTTAATTTCAAAGTCATGATTTTAAGGATGATGGAAATAATAACAAGTTGTAAAAATGACGAAGAAGTAATCTGAATGAACTTAATCCATCCCTTCAGAGATTAGAGGAGTATTGCAATACTCATCCTATTCCACAAGAGTGGTGTGAATACAAAAACCTTTCTATGTCACTAAATGACATTCTAGAAATTTGTGGTTAACTAATGGCGCGTTTGAAAACCATTTTGTTTTTTGTTTTTGGTTTTTAGTTTTTTGTTTTTTAAAAACAGGTTGTTTGATAACTAATTCAATTTTCTGTTTTTTATTTTTCAAAAATCATTTTGAAATTCTATGTAAATTTCACAAAAAAAAAAAGAAGTAGTTTTCAAAAGCAGGTATTTGTTTTTCAAAATCTCTTTTTTTTTTTCCTTTTAATATTTAATTTTTTTCTTTCTCATATTTATCTCTAAAAAATTATTTCTCACTCTAAATTTTTTTATTTCTAAATTTCTCTTTTCCAACCTTATTTTTCTCTCTCTAAAAATTTAATATTTTCCTAACATTTTTCTCTCTAAAATTTATCTTTTATAACTTTTCTCTCTTCGTAATCTATTTTTCTTCTGAAAAATTATATTTTATTTTCTCGTTCAATTTTCTTTCACAGTAACTTTTATTTGTCTTTGTATTTATTTATTTTCTCTAAAAATTATAGTTTGAATCTTGTTTTTATCTATAAATTTGTTTCCACTATATTTTTTTTCTTTCTTTATAATTTTTTTTTCTTTAACATCTCTTTTCCTGTCAACTTTACTTTTTTCTCTGTTTGTCTTTAACTTTTCTTTCCCTATTTTTTTTTCAAAATCATTTTATTTATGTATCTAAAATTTATCTTCCAAAAGTTTATTTACATCTCTCCAAACTTGTATTTTCATGTCTCTACATTAGGAGATGACAAAAATTTCCGTAGGATCAGGTCCCAAAAATAGGGAATGCATGTCGTGACCCTCTCCCCATCCTTGTCCCGATTTCATTTTTTAAATAATCAATATGTATTTATTACACTTTTTTTATACTTCAATTCTAAAAATAATTAAAAACAATTATAAAACCGATAATTTTTCTTGAGAACATCTCTCGGACCCAAGAACAAGGTGGAGACGGAGACTAAAAATTTTCACGAGCACGAGAATGGAGAGAGCATCCTCACTCGCACCCACATCATTGTTATCTCTACTCTATATATAATTTTCTCTCTCTAATATGTATTATAAATTTTATAACTTTTTAAAAACAAAAAATTAAAATGGTTACCAAACATGTTTTGATTTTCTGTTTTTTAAAAACAAAAAACAAAAAATGGTTATCAAACCTATATGGTTTTTGTTTTTTAAAAACAGAAAAAAAAAAACCAAAAACTAAACAGAAGAAAAACCAGAAACCAAAAACTAAAATGGTTATCAACGGGCACTAAGTAATTTTTTAGTTCATCCAAATTTAACTTCTGCAAAATAGGATAGGATAACATATATTGATAACCAATAAAAACCCAAAATTACTAAGTTTGAACTAAAGAGCAAGCTAGAAAACTAAGTAAAGCTAAAATAGGCTTAGATAATAACTTAGAACACTCTAAACATTGATCAAGGATGATGGAATGAGTGAGGAAGTTGTTGTATTTATAGGAGGCTTCAAGGATTGTTACAAAGTTGAGAGAAAAGAGGTGAACCATTGCTTCAAAACTTCGTTGACTCATTTTTTATCATAGATATGCCTCTTCCCATGCATGGATGACACTTGGAAAACTACAAATACTTCTTCAAATTGATCAAAACGATTGTTTTCATTAACGACATTCTCAGTATCAAAGGTAGGCGCCTGGCGTCTGACGCTTTGCTCCAAAAAGTTATGCACAAAACGATAACTTCAATCATAAATCGTCTCTAAACGTCATAAAACGTATGGTATATGAGCATAAAGTAACAGACAATAACATAACCGAGCTTATTTTTACGTTTGTAAACAAAATAATCAAGAATGACATGGGTAGCTGCTTGTAACACTGGAGGGCTTACCCCGCTAGTAAAAATGGTGGTCAAGCAGGCTATAGGGGTTAGACGACCTCTAGGGGGCCATTAAGGCTCCTCTCGCCTAGCTTACGTAGGAGAAGAACTGAAGTCAAGCTGAGCTGAATGAGTTTCAAACCGAACTTTTACTTGTGGTGCACAAGCACGCAAAAATCGCGGCCCTAATCCAAGTGCGATGACACAACAACTCGGTTCACCCACCATGGAAAGAAAGCCTCTTACATTCTTCTTGAGACGAACCCTCTAACCCTTTGATCTGACGTGACAAAGTAAAGGGAAAGGACTAATGTCGAGGGAGTTGTCATGTCGATGGCAGACGAGTGATCAATTGCGTGAAAATGCTCGACGAAGGGTGACAAGCAAGCAACTGCGTGATTGATTGCAGCTAGAACCTCTAGAGCAAGCACGCACGGTTACAAGTAATACAAGGAAAAGTAATTCCAAGATCGTATCCTCAGAGACTTTTGATTCAAAATAAACTAAAATTATATGTTGAAACTGCAATAGAGTTTTATTGGTAAAAATAGGTAATGAAGTCGTGCTTTGGTTTGCAAATACCAAGCTACTTAATAAAAACAACGAAGTGAGCTGTGGCTTATAAATAGGAAGATGAGGAGATAACGGAAGGATATTCCCCTTTTTTACCTGCCTTATTTTTGGACAAAATGCCACATTAGAGAAAAATGCGTCACGTAATACTTGACATTTTTCGGGAAACTAAGTTCTACTTTTATCACAAACCGCTTTTGGTTCCTTTGGAGACTAGAGTAGTCTACTGTCATATGTCTATATGTGGTTACAATCTTAGAATGTTATTGTCCACTCATTTACTTTTATGGGTCAGAGGGTCTATATCTAGGACTGCGGTTTATGTGCTTTATGTCTAAGTCACATCACAAATTAATTTCCTATTATTTTACTTAATCTAACCTTTTGAGTATTAGGCTTTAGTCTATTAACCAATTTCCTAGCGGTCACTTAAAAATTTACCAGAAGAAAGATTGTAGGAATTAACATACAAATGCGCCAAGCGTAACCTGAGTTTTTCCAACCTTTAAAAATTAAACAAAATTTCATCACAAATTAATTTCCTATTATTTTACCTAACCTAACCTTTTGAGTATTAGACTTCAGTCTGTTAACCAATTTCCTAGCAACCACTTAAAAATTTACCAGAAGAAATATTTTTAGGAATTAACGTAGAAATGCGCCAAGCTCCACCTGAGTTTTTCCAACCGTTTTAAAATTAATCAAATTTTCGTAAGTTATTTTGCAGGGAGGTTTAAATTTAATGAGTGCATAATTAAAGAAATAAAATTGCTAAAAAGATAAGAAAAATACTTTGCATTAGTTGAATTTAAAGAATAATAAAGCTACAACGAGCCTTAGTTTAACCTTCTTCTCTTTCGAGCTTGAAGGGAGTTGAAAATCGCTTGAAAGTGCTTAAGGAATGGAAATAAATGAACTATGAAAGATTTAAAATTTGGAAATGAATTAAAATAAAGCTTAATAAAGGAACTCGATAAAACTAGATTAGGAAAGTAATAAAATGTAAAGAAATAGGACAATGAGTTCTATCTTTGATCCAGGACTCAAAATGAAGCTAAGCTCGATGATGAAACTGTCGAGGGAACTCTCCTTCATATAGGTTTGAACCGGGTTGAAACCTCCCACCAAAATACGGAGAAAGTGTTGGGATTTTATTGAAAACCAATGATTTTTGACCAAATCATTTTGACATAGGCAACCAAATTGTGAGATGTTCTATATGCCCTCAAAGTCAAAACGTGCGTTTCATTGAAAACCCCTAAAAGTGTCAGTTGCTTCTCCCCTACAGAATGGAAAATCGTGAGTTTCTGTCATGTTTGACCACAAAATATCTACTTCTATCTCAAAACATTTCACTTTGCATTTTAACCATAATTAGTAAAATTTTCACCCTTTAACAATATGTAAACACTTTTAGAAAAATAAGAGGAAGAGGGGTCACTTTAATATCCAAACATGCCTATAAAGTAGGCATTTTAGTGTGAAAAGTCAACCTCATCACACCCCAAAACTTAGCTATCTACTTGTCGAGTAAAGACAACAACTACCCTTCTAAAAAAACAGCATACTAAATGGATGAATTAATCACAATCAAATTGAACAAAGTGAGGACTCATATTTGTCTCATGAAGAAATACTTCATAAGCTAAACTTCATAACCTTAATCTCAAGCCAAGTTATCATAAACCACTTTTGCTTTGAAAATAAAAATAATTCAAAATCTCATTACTTAAAAAAAAGTAAAAAATTTGCAAAACTGAGGAATTTGCATGTTTCTATTTTGTTTAAAAGTTTTAAATCGAAAAGACACGCAAAATTGACTACTAGTCTTTGAGGTTTCCAACACACTAACATCAGTGTTCCACCACAACCACATCTAAATGCCCTTACGTAATAGATTAACCATAACATATCTACACTGGTTGTCACACACTAGTTTTAAAGCTAAACATCAAGGCTATTTTTGTCACTCAACCTAAACCATACGTGTCTAGAGTGGTACTCGCAATAAATTTAAGTGCATTTTCTTGCCACTCAATTTTCTTACCACTCTCTTCTTTTTCTCACTTATTTATCTTTTTCCTACTCTTGTTTTATCACTAACAATAACTCTTTTTTTTTACTTGATTTTTCTTTTTGACTTTTTTATCATTTTTTCTCTTTTGCACACGACTTTTTTTTTTTTTTTAACTAGACTCTTTTTCTGCATATTTTTTTATTTTATGACTCTTTCTTCAAATAGTAAAGAGTATGATTTTTTATGGAATCCAAATAGTCTTTTCTTTCGAAAAATAAAGTGACACACACCTCCCCCCCCCCCCCCCCCCCCCCCCGGAAAAAAAAAACCCTCAAAGGGACATAGTGTCCTCACTAAGAAAAGATTTATGAGGGATTCAAAAAAAATTCAACAAAAGGACAACGACTTCCTAATATTGAAAAAAGTTAATCTTTAGAAATTGAAGAAGTAGAAAATACTTCATTAACCAAACAAAAAAGAAAATGACACATGGCTTGATCATAAGACTAAGAAATAGCTAACACATGTCCTTATTTATCTTCATCGACATGAGACAAACACAAATAACAAAAAGAAAACAATTCATTAAAAACATGAGCATGTTATTCATCATAATGTCGTTATTGTAGAAACAAGGGACAAAGCAAATAATAAAGCAAAAAAATATGATGCACCCGTCTCACATTACAACCCTGCATATTGATGTTCCAACAAATTTTTTCAAAGTAAAACATGCATCCTAAACTAAAAAAATAAAAAAAATAAAAAAATAAAAAAATAAAAAAATCAGAGCCAATCCTAACTAACCAAAATTAGAAACAAGCCTAACTAATAAAATCGAGCATGAATTCCTAACTAACAACTATCTAATAAATTAAAAATGACACCACTAAACTATTACAAGACTTCTACCTAACATAAACAAATCAACATGCTGTCAAAGAAGAAACAACGGTCACAAAGCTCCATTGATTAATTAGAGTCAAAAAGCCAAACAAAGCGCCTGGTGCTGTTTTTGGACATTCTACGATTTGGCGTGCTTTCCTTCTTGAAATTTATTTAAAATTAGAAGTTAATCCTAAAGAAGCCAAACGTGAAATGAGAGAATAAGTTAATACAAGCAAAGAATGCAAAAACTAAATTAAAACTAACAAAATAAAATAACTACCTCTCTTAGTTCAAAAAAAAAGGTCAGGGTCGCTGATCCGCTGAAATCCCCTTCCCATCAAGGTGGTTCTAATCTCCAAGACTGAATTGCTTCACCCTGGTTATCTCTCCAAGTGGTTGTCCTTTTTATGCTTTATTTTTCTGTTTTTTTTAATTCTGCCTATCTTTATGCGTTCAACAAGTCATTTAACTCGTAACAAGTTATGCCTTATTCATTGCCAAATGGTGCACATTCCTTCGTATCGTCTGGATATCTCATTGTGTCTAGAACATTGAAAGGTTACCTCTTTATCATTGACATGCATTGTGATCTCCATTTTCCTAACATTAAAGATTGTATTCCCAGTTGGAAGAAATGGTCGACCAAGTATGATCGGTACCTCTAAATCTGCGTCACGATTAAGAATTATAAAATTCGTATGGAAAATAAATTTATCAACCTTAACTAAAACATCCTCTATTTTTCCGCTAGGTGTTTTAGTAGATCGATATGCTAATTGAATAGTTACAAAAGTGGGACGCTTTACCTATGTTTAATTCTTTAAAAATAGATAGCGGCATTAGGTTTATACTCGCTCCAAGATCACACAAAGCTCTTTCTAGCACTACTACCGATGCGACTTTTAATGACGGTCATTGTCTGTCATTAAAAGAAACCGATGACGTTTAGGTGACCTCATCTATACGTATGTTCTTGTTTCTGTTTCAATGACGAACAGTTTTAATGACGGGCAATGCTCGTCATGAAAAGTTTTGTTTTCACAACGAGCATGGCCTTAACCTCCTTAGGGTCCTTTCTATTTCGGGATCAAACTACTACAATCTAGGTCGTTTGCTCATTCACAAAAATCAACTCATTAAGGTTTAATACACAAATAAGTCTCAAAGATTGATTGACCTTGTTTACAAGGGTAAAAAGGAACTAGTTAGGTGCTGTTTCTATCATTTTACACTCAGGAAATCGTGTTTTCAACTTAGTTTAGTGTCCAAAACCTTTCATTTGGAGTTATCTTAGGTTATACATGCATATAGAACATTTTTACATCATTTAGAGTTGATTTCTAATGGAAATTACATTTTGTGCATAAAACATCCAAGCTAGGCGCCTTGTCCAATTTTGAGAATGCCCTTAATGTAAAACACAGGTTTTTGTGTGTTTTGAAGCTTCCCAAGCCCTCCCCCCCCTCCCCCCCACATGTCTTTCATGCATTGATGATATCCAATTCAACAAGAAACCAACTAAAAGTGTTGTAAAGGGATGACTCTCCATGAAAGTCTCAACTGCCTAACCGACTTGAAGCTCCCTATAAATACAACATATCCCTCTATTCATTCATCATCCTCAAGTGATCATTTTCAGCTTTAGATACTTTACTCTCAGCTTATTTACGTTTTCCCTTTAAGTTTTGAGTCGTTGTTGTTTTAAACTTTGCTTTTTTCAAGTTCATCCTTTATTTTCCAGCTTGTTATTCTTCAATTGTAAGTTTGATCTTATTCAATTAAAATGCCAGCAAGTTCCTTGATATTCATCCCTCTCTTTATAAAGTTGTAATCACACTATCTTGTGGAATTGATCGAGTATTGCTCCCCAATCTTGAAAGAGAATGGGTACGGTCATTCGGATTACAACTCACCCATTTTCAACTTGCTTTAATTATATTCATATTTTAATCATGTCTCTTATTTACCTCAACGTTCAATTATGTTTTTCCTCTAAAGTTATGTTCTAAATTTATTTCCCCAAGCCCAGTTATGGATAATTAGCTAGTTTTTTGTAACGCCCCGCGTTCTCTGACTCATTTTTTTTAAGAGATTAATAGTGTCTTTGAATTTTTTCCCTAAGCTGATAACTTTAATTCTTGGAGTTCCTAATTTTGAAATTCTAATTTTTGGCTAAATTAGAATTAAGTTTAATTTAATTGGAATAAGATAATTTAAGTTCTCGACCTGTGCACGAGATTTTTAGTTAAATCTTAAATTCATGGTTTTTAGGATTTTTCCTAAATTCTACTTTTTGGATTCTTGGGCTTTAGAGTTTAAATTAAATATTTTATTTCGAGTTGTCGTGGGTTTTATTTGATTTCTAAAGTGAAATTTTGGACTTGTGGTTTTGGGCCATTGTGTTTCTATTTGGGCCTCCTTTAAGAATTGAGGTTTGAGCTATAAGTGTTAAAACAAATTAAAGAAAAAGGAATTAAAACAAATTAAAAGAAAAAGAAAACCCTAAATCTTTTATTTTTGTCCTTTCTTCTTCTTCCTCCCCTTGTTGAGCCGCCACCTTCCCCCTCCGGTTTTCATTTCCACCGCCAACACCTCCCCTCTTCCGGCGACTGCATCGTCATTGGTGACCTCGGCGAGCGACGACATTCCCGGATCGACGGCGGCGCAGCATGAGCAGATCTTGACCCGACGACGCTCTCTGCAGCGAAAACCGCGAGGCACGTCCTCCACGTACGGTGTGCGGCGTCTCTTCGGTGCCGTTCCTTCAACGAACAAGAAACCCAACGATGGCATCTCCCCAAACCGGCAGCGGCGACGTCTCGCCAAGCCAACAGCGACAGCGTCCCTTCAAACCAACAGCGACGGTAGCAGATCCGTGTGACCCAGCCCACCACGACAGCGTTCTCCTCTAGAGCAGCGACGAATTGCGGCGGTTCTGGTGGTTCTGTTTCGGCGTTTCTACTTTTTTGGCGACCCACGGCCGTGTGTGTTCCAATGACCACGAACAACTCTTATTTATGGCGTTTGCTCCTTTCCGGCAACGTTAGACAACTACCCACACATAACCGGAGCTCGATTCATGATACCCACTCTTTTCGGTATTGGTTCGACATTGACCCACCTGTAATCAGACCCAAATCTGTGTTACCCATCAGTTTTAGACATCGGGACAGCAAGCCTAAGGCCATCGATTTTCATTTTGGGAGCCCGGACATCCTCGGCGTCGACCCACTCCTAACCCATGAAGTTTTAGGGTGAGTTAGTAGGTAACGAATCACTTCAACTTAGTTTCGATGCAAGTGAAGTGTTTTTGAGTTGGATTCTAACCCTAAGCTTGGTCTCTTTCGATTTAGGGAGCCTTCGGTGAAGTTTAGGAGCTTTAGGACCTTGTGTAAGTAGTTCTTACTTGGGGAATGTTTGTTGTATGAATATGTATGAATTGTTTGGTGCTTTCGGTGTGTTTATTATTTATTAATATGTAAGTTGATTGTGTCTTTCTGAATATTGGCTAATGATTATAAGTAGTTCAATGAAATCATGTTGGTTCTGGTTGTTTATAATTGATTTGCTTTGCGTTGTTGGATTTGAGGCTTAGTGGTATTTCTGAAAGCATTATGGATTATGAATGGTTTTATCGTTGTATGGTTGTGTTCATAAAAGCATACTGAAATAATGTGGGAGAATTCTGTTGTGTTGCGCATGCATGTGGACCTGTCATTTCATTTTTAGCTTACTGTTTTTGGTTCTAGAAGCATGCTGGTTTTATCGTGAGTTGAGTGCTGCATGGGTCATGGCCTAGAAAGTATGTAGTAGGACTCTGGTGAGAGTTTGGTCCTTAATGAAGTGAATGGGTTAGGTTGTGTTCTGATTACTATGAAATTTTTAGAGTGTTGGATGCGTATATGAATATATGTCGGTTACGTATCTTTTGTGAATTATCTGCGCTGTGGTGTGTAAAGCATGTTGACTGTTGAGAGAAGGGTGTCCTCGTGATGTTGTATGGCCATGTCTGGATGATAGTGACATAGGTTTTGTGTATAACGTATGTTCCATTGTTGTGAGATAATTTCTGCATGGGTCATGGTCTAGAAAGTATATAGTAGGACTCTGGTGAGAGTTTCGGGATGTAATAAAGTAAATGGAGAACTAACAGGGCCAAAAAGGCTGACACGTCACTAGTTGGGTATCGAGGCTCTAGGTGCAACGGTCGGAGATCGATACCCCAACTTGGTAGAGATGAGTGTCGAGGCTCCAGCTACAAAGGGTCGGGGGTCGGCACGGTGATTCTATTTTGTTGAATTAGTATTGGGTCTTGATGTGGTGGCGGTCGAGGACCAATACGTTGAGTAGTCGTCGAATATACCTTGGGGATAAATGTCAAGGGTCGATGCACAGTTCAAGGCTTTGGGGATAAATGGCAAGGTTGAACGCCAAGCTTCTGTAGATGAGTGTCGGGCCTTAGGGATAAATGGCAAGGGCCGATACGATTCAAGGAGTTAGACTTGGAGGACTAATATAATGTAATGCACAGTTTGAAGCCTTAGGGATAAATGGCAAGGTCGAATGCCAAGTCTCTGTAGATAAGTGTCGGGCCTTGGGGATAAATGGCAAGGGCCGATACGATTCGAGGAGTTAGACTTGGAGGACTAACATAGTGTGATGGGTTAGGAGTTGCTTGGAGGCCAAGGGCCAATACGTTGAGTAGTTGTTGAGGCCTTAGGGATAAATGTCAAGGTCCAACACCGAGCACCGTAGAGAAGTGTCGATGCTTTAGCTACGCGAGGTCAGGGGTCGGTACGACTCGAAAGAGTAAGTCTTGGAGGAATCAAGAAAGAGCATTAGTAAGTTAAGATGTGAGGCTAAGTTTGACATGTATGGTACATTTTTAGTTAAACTTATACATAAACTGCTTCTTGAAATATGTTTCTTTCATTTAAGGCTTGAGATTAATGATAAGCATGATGTGTTGATTCTTTGATAAGCATGACATGTTGTATCCTAGATAAGCATGCTGTTTCTGCGTGACCCTTCAGATAATGGCTGCTTACTGAGTAATGTGGTTGACTCATCCCTCTTTTTCCCCTCCAGTTTTGCAGGTATCGAGCTAGCTCTTGGGATGGTGATGGCAAGGAGGAGACTTGACTAGAGAGACCATTTGACTCTGCGTTGTTAAGTTTCAATTAGGATAGGATAGTATAGTTGTTTATTTGTAACTGAGTCTGTTGTTAGATTATTAAATTAGGTTGTTAAGTCCCATGTTTAAAGGATGTTTTAGGGCTGACAGTTCACTGTTCTTTTCAGAAAATTAATTTTGTTTAGCTACTTGAACTTTGATGATGTGATCTATTAAGGTTATTTATTAGGATAATACATTTGTTCAAGCTGAACTTGAAACAGCCTTTGCTTCGTTGTTATTCGAGAAAGTTAGTTTGGTGTAGTGGATAGTTTATGGTTAGTGAAGATTTTGGTGCAAAGTTTCTATAAGGTGGATTGTTAGTAAATTATTATCCAAGAAGAATTTGAATTTCGTTAGAACTTTAGTGGTGTTTGGTTTGTTTAGTGCAAGTTTTTGTAAGTGTTATTATTCAGAAAGCGCAGTGGAAGCGTGGTGAGAGTTTGTCATAGTTTGTGTGTCTAGAGGTTTAATTCTCTAGTACGAGTTGGACTTTTTAGGTAGTTTTAGTAACGATCCCTGTTTGGAAAGGTTGAAAATCCTGGGGCGTTACATTTTAAAATCCAATAAGGCAAAAGGTGTTTTTCTCTTCTTTTATCACTTAAAGTTGTTTTACAAAGTTAAAACTTGATTTGACCAATTAGTGTTTTAACCAAGCATCAATACTGAAAGGGTTGATACATTTTCACAACTTTAATGATTTAACTTTGGAGAGAAATACTTTAGACAAAAAGATTTTGCTCGGGTATCCTAGACATAGGACATCGACCTTAGGTTACGGTTGGTTTTTATTAAATTAAGTTCATAAGTTCAATTTTCTAATAGACATATTAGGGATGAACTTATACCTTTAAGATCACTTAGACATAAGAAGATGACGAAGCAAAACTGATGAAAAATATTGAGAGGCGTTTGGCGCCCAGTCGAAAAAAATTGTCGTATTTTTAGCTAATTTGAAGTAAATATGTTTGGGTTATT